>NC_056731.1:1396428503-1396553503 GCF_019279795.1 Protopterus annectens
TGTGTGGTTCCAAAAAAAAAAAAAATCTATGTTTTTGCAGGGGGGCTTTGGACCCTTGAACACCCACACCCCCTACTTTGTTATTCTCACTCCAAGATCACACTACAGTGGGGAAAAGGGAATTTTCCCTTACCTGGACTGTAGTCCGATCTACGAAACAGGCACACATACATGGAAGCGCTTGTCGATGTCAAGCACATTCGTGTATGTGTGTTCGATGTTTTGTGATTCGGACATATGCTAGTCGAGCATGTGTCCGGATCCCATATATATATATATATATATATATATATATATATATATATATATATATATATATATATATATATATATATATATACACACACACACACATACACAAGAAAAATAGCCAGGCTGGATAAGGTCATCAAAGCCCTTGACCACCATATTTGTGATGATCTCCTTTTTCGGAACTATAAGAATAATTATTCTGGGTTATTTCATAAGGTCAGTAGAAAGTCACCCAGAATAAGGATTTTAAGGTGAGAAAGTTGGTTAGAGACTCTCAAGAATATGAAGGTAAAAAGGTTTATCCGTTACCTTTGGCATCACTGAGACGGCACACCGGTAAGTTGGGCTTTGAACAATATAACATGGAGAATCATATGGATACTCATATCAATGATTCACCTTGAGATTAAGCTGTTTTTTAGAGGAACCCCCAACTGAAAAGATCCAGAAGAACTGTAAATTGTCCCATGCCTCATTATCACAGGAGCAAAACTTGAATGGCTACTTTGTCAGTCATCAGGGAATGAACAGAGGCAAGGACAGGAGGACATAATTCATGAAGGTGTTTGAGATGAAGACTACATTATTTCAGTTAACTTTAAACTAGTTAATTTAAGCTCCATGACTTTAGACAAAGGAGTGCAGTCACTGTTAATGAAGAGCTTTACTCTTGTGTCTAACTTGAAATTAGATGTGGCTTTGACCCTGGTGCAATTAAAGCTATTTAAATTTAAAGTTGTTTTTACATCACAAAGCCACAGAGGGATGAGCTAAGGAGTATAGCTGTTAAAGGGAAAAGTATCTTTATTCCTCATTAACACCCAATAGTAGTGGTGTTTGAGAAGTTCTGTGAACAGCTATTTAGAAGTATTTCTTCATAGAGACAAATATTTAAAGACAATTTATCCACCGATGAGCATTCAGCCTTGGACAATCTGGTCCACAATAAAAATGTACGTGTTATAAAACCAGAAAAAGGAGAAAGAGTAGTTATCACGGATTCCATGGGTTACTTGGCAGAAATGATGGAATTATTATCAGAAGAAGCCACTCATTCAAGGGTGTCTATAAAAGAAATTAATATTGCATATAGGAGAGTTGATTATTGTTAATATGATATGTTGTTACAGGGTTATATCGAACATCTGATGTTTGATTTTGTGACTGTTAAGAACACCATGATCCCAGCTATTTTTGGCATTCCCAGGATTCATAAAAAACGTAATGGATCCCCCTTTGAGACCAACTGCAGCTGCTAAATTCTCCAAGATGGAAGCTCTTGACATTTATATAGACAGATGTGTTAAACTTCTGTTATCTTATAAAAATCCACATTTTACATAACTACTGGATCCTGCTGGATATAATAAGATCTACTGATTTCCTGGATAATACAGTTTTTGTTACAGTGGATATTATTAATTTGTTTTCAGATATACCATATCAGGTTGGGTTAGAGGAATTCTACAACATGATGGTCAATTATGATGAATTTTCTAATCAGGGAATGAATGTCTAGGAGTATTTTTTAGATTTGGTGTTAAATAACAATTTTGTCTTCTCTGAGGGTGAGTACTATCATCAAATAGGAGGGGTGGCCATGGGGGCTACGTGTGTCCCCTTTATGCTAATGTGGTCTTGGCAGCCTGAGAAGATAAGTATGTATTTCTAGTCTGAGTACACTGCTAATGTGCATGCTTATTTCATGTTTTCAGATGACATCTTGATTCTACAGAAAGAAAGTGCTACTCAGTTGAGTATTTTTATTAATTATTTTATTAATTATTTGGAAAACACTACTGATTTTTTGAGATTTAATCTTCTACTATTGTAACATTGTAACATTCTCCATTTTATTGTTTTCTTATTATACTTGAGGAGCTTTTCTCCCCGGGCCTCCACTGAAAAAGGACGTGTCTAGTCAGAATTTCCTGGTAAACAAATGTAAATAAGTAAATAAATAAATAATTTACTTTTTGGTCATCCCTCTGTGACATTACTTATTTAGATAATAACATTAGGGAAGGATTTAGTGACTGGGTGAAGTATGTCTAATTTATTTAGAAAGGATATATTTTCTAGTGTGTATAATTGCATTATGATAGTTGTCATCCAAACACACCAACAATGAGCCATTGTTACAGAAAAATTGGTACAGGCATCCAGGCTCATTAGTGAGGGCAGCTGTTTTTTTTTTTTTTTTTTGCGCAGATTGAATTAATACTGACAATGTTTAAAGAAAGAGGATATCTACAGCACCTTTTAGATGTGGTTAAAAAAGAAATTATTGAAGGTAGATGTGGTAGACTTGAACCCCCGTTATGAGTCCAAGGAGCGTGAAATGATAACGTTGTGCGTAATGCTTTGGGGGATAAAAAATTTACCTTAGTTTTGCCATTTGGTATAGACACCCATAACTATAAGAATGTAGTTAAGAATACCTGGGACATAGTCTTTACAGAAGATTTAAAGTAAAGAATAGGGCCTGCTTTTACTATAGTGTTTAGAAGAGGTAGAAATATTAAAAAGTGGTGAGAAACTGTGCCAAATATTGAACTGGCAGTAGGAAGAAATAGAAAGATGAGTAAGTGTGTTGCATGTAAGTTTTGTAGATTTGTGAATGACTGTCTATATGTTAACATCATTTATTATGGCAAATCTATAGCGTGCTCTGCAATGTTTAACTGTGGGACAACTGGAATAGTTTGTCTAGCAACCTGTATCTCATATCTGGCCTTTTATGTGGGAAAGGGCACTAGAAAGTTGAAAGACAGGCTAAATGAACATGTTTATGACATTAGGAAGAAAAAAGCTACTAATACTCTGAGTAGACAAGCAATTAACTGTTAATAAATTTTATTTTTTTATAATCAGCAAGGTAAATCAAAATAAGAGAGGGGGGTGATATACTGAAACTCTACTGGAATTTAAGGAATTGATTTGGCAGTTGAAGTTGAATTTCTAACACTAGTATGCTGAAGCACAGGGCTAATATTTTATAGCTCTTATTATTGTTTTGTCTTTTAAGAAAAATTTTAATAATATTCAGTTACTAATTTTTAAAGTTTGAATTTAATAATGAATATGTGTTATGCATATTTAGATATTGTAGATGTTAAACTTTGTATTGCACATTTTCAAATTACTATTGAAATATAATTGAATGAAATGAAATATAAATGGGCTTGGAAGAGTGGCCTAATGGTTAAGGTGTTTACCTTGCAAACACAAGTTAAAGGGTTTGAATCTCACAGGGGATAACTGGTTAGGCTTAAAATGGCTCACGAGAGCAGTTAGCCTAGTACTAGCCTATGAACCTATAATGATTTTTGATTGTGACTAAATGTGTTTAAATACATTGTAATGAATTACTTTGATGATTGAAGGGTAATGTAATTTAAGGGACTGATTTCTGGCTGTGTTTTCAACTCTGAGGAAGTCGTTTTTGATTTTTATAGGATAAAAACACTTTGCTTTTTATAAAAAAAGTAGGGATTTTCTTACATCTGAGTGGTCCAGACTTGTTTATATATCCTTTTTATAAACAATATCAGTGCACCTAGTTGATAGGGTTGCCATCTGTCTGATTTCTGCAGAGCAGCCCTGATTTCACCAGATCTGTCCTCCCTATTTGTGTATGTATGTGTGTGTGTGTGTGGGGGGGGTTGAAAATGGTAAATATGTTGATACTTTACAAGAAAAAACTATTTTCTGACTTTTCTCTAAATGTCACAGAAATCTTTGATACTGCATTTAATATATAAACTATTATAAATAACCAGCATTTAAAGCTTAGCATTTCACGATGCTGCTAATGTAAATTTTTCAGAACAGATGACAACTGCCTTTAAACCCCTGATTGATCTAATTGCTTTGTTTTGCTATGAAAGAAACATGTTAAGTTCCCCTAATCTCGGGAATAAAGACAGTAGAAACCAGTTCCACAGCTTTCTTTAGCTTCTGTGCTCCAGACATCAGCAGGACTAACTGCTTATCCAAGATTGACAGCAGTACCTGAAAGAGTAAACTACAGATTTCTCTGTGTCTATAGTGCATCATGCAGGTGGAGACAAATTCCTCTGCAAAGTATGTGAGAAGGTAAGTTTAAAAAAAGTAGGTGGGCTTTTCCTGCCTTTGATTCCAAGGCAAGGTAATGAAAGTTTTATAAAATACAAGCAAGTTTTTGGTACCTACACAATACTGGAACTATTCTGTAGGGAGAAATGCTACCTAAGGACTGAGTTAAACTGTAGGACATGATGGAATTTTACTTTAAAAGTTATTTCAACATTTACAGCAAAAACACTGACAGACATTTGTCAAACACAGCAGGATACACTCACATTGAAAATAGACATAGCATGAGTAACAGTTAACTTCTCTTCCCTTGAAAGTCCCATATATTAAAAATGCATCTGGCAATCCTGTAAACTACGTCCAAATAAATAGTGCTCAAAGTGCTCCAAAAAAACCCCAAGTAAAATAAGGGAGCACAACGTTGCGAGTCCACAGTACTATTTTAATGTTAAAAATAATAAACCAAAGTTGTTAAGTGCTTTCATCGACTAGTATGACTTCTTCGGAACAAAATACCATTAAAAATTTCAAGTTTAAATACATATTGCTGGTTAGTCATTGGTTCTAATCCAACCAATTCTGTCAATGAAAAATCACTGCTCATGAATATATAAACACCAGTTAGTTAAAATTAAAATAAAATAATTTTACACAATAACAAATAAAGCAAATAATCAAATACTCTCAAAACACAAGTGATATAAAATACTAGTCCATCACAGTATGAGCTCATCATACAAAAAATATGTATATATAGCCACAAATGTTCTTACAAATTACTTTGATGTTACTAAACTAACCCTGCCTTTCCTTTAAGAATGGGCATTATAGTAATATGCTCATTGAGTCCTGGTGGATAATCAGCAGCTAGCCTTAGTTGCCACAATAGCTCCTTTTTATACATCACATTTTGCCAATCTCCACCCCTCGCTTCAACTGTTACAAATTCAAGTATACCAAACTTAAAGCATGTAAAGTTGGTACATAAAATACTATGCTTGTATAATGCATTGGTATATTTCTTGTTTTTAATATCATAAAGATGTTCATATATCCTGGACTTGAACATTCTCTCTGTCTTCCCTATATAAAAGGAAGAACAGGTACTACACCTAGCTATATACACTAGTTTGCTAGAACAACAATTATCACTTTTTAAAAAAACATGACTTTTATTTTGATTATCAAGGGCAATAGAGCTATCTTGCAGTATATAGGAGCAATAGGAGCACCTACCACAAGGTTTACTTCCACATCTTTTGTCCTGTCTATTGTTGGAAACATGACCTGTCTCCAACAAGGACTTCATATTAAGTCCTACCTTTGTGGAAAATATGGGTTTATCACCCAATATACGGAATATCTCAGTATTTGTTTTAAAGATGTTCCAGTTTTTTGTCAAAATTCCTTTGATCTGAGAATACAAAGGACTATATTGCACTACACAAGCCTGTTGGAAATTAGGTTGATCCTGAACTATCATATCATTAGGTTCATTATTTAATCTGTCACCACCAGTACCTAATAATGGTATATAGGTGTCACCCCATTTATTAAGAACATCTGTAAGTATAGGGTCAATAAAATGTCCTGGATACCCTCTTTCTAGAAACATATCCCTTAGATTTTTAAA
This sequence comes from Protopterus annectens, assembly GCF_019279795.1. NCBI lineage: Eukaryota > Metazoa > Chordata > Ceratodontiformes > Protopteridae > Protopterus > Protopterus annectens. The sequence goes on from NC_056731.1 coordinate 1,396,434,466, forward strand.
CTCTGTTATCACATCATTTTTCATAGTTGCTTTTTATAAAACAAATAGGGATTTTCTTACATCTGAGTGGTCCAGACTTGTTTATATATCCTTTTTATAAGCAATATCAGTGCACCTAGTTGATAGGGTTGCCATCTGTCTGATTTCTGCAGAGCAGCCCTGATTTCACCAGATCTGTCCTCTCTATTTGTGTGTGTGTGTGTGGGGGGGGGGGGGGGGGTTGAAAATGGTAAATATGTTGATACTTTACAAGAAAAAACTATTTTCTGACTTTTCTCTAAATGTCACAGAAATCTTTGATTCTGCATTTAAGTTATCTTAATATATAAACTATTATAAATAACCAGCATTTAAAGCTTAGCATTTCATGATGCTGCTAATGTAAATTTTTCAGAACAGATGACAACTGCCTTTAAACCCCTGATTGATCTAATTGCTTTGTTTTGCTATGAAAGAAACATGTTAAGTTCCCCTAATCTCGGGAATAAAGACAGTAGAAAACAGTTCCACAGCTTTCTTTAGCTTCTGTGCTCCAGACATCAGCAGGACAAACTGCTTATCCAAGATTGACAGCAGTACCTGAAAGCATAAACTACAGATTTCTCTGTGTCTATAGTGCATCATGCAGGTGGAGACAAATTCCACTGCAAAGTATGTGAGAAGGTAAGTTTAAAAAAAGTAGGTGGGCTTTTCCTGCCTTTGATTCCAAGGCAAGGTAATGAAAGTTTTATAAAACACAAGCAAGTTTCTGGTACCTACACAATACTGGAACTATTCTGTAGGGAGAAATGCTACCTAAGAACTGTTAAACTGTAGGACATGATGGAATTTTACTTTAAAAGTTATTTCAACATTTACAGCAAAAACACTGACAGATATTTGTCAAACACAGCAGGATACACTCACATTGAAAATAGACATAGCATGAGTAACAGTAACTTCTCTTCCCTTGAAAGTCCCATATATTAAAAATGCATCTGGCAATTCTGTAAACTACAAGAGACCTGTTGGTATTCATAGTCAAATAGTAGATGATGAACTAATTACCAGCTATGTGAAGGGTGCAGGGATTTAAATTCAAATGTGTAACAGATTTGCTAACAGCCTGAGACAGCCCATGGGACACAATCATCCATTTTCAGAAGCAGCCCAGGAGTACTCTTTGGTGAAGTGACTTGGTGTCTTCCTAATGTCATAAACAAAGGCTGAGGGAATGAAACCCTGTCCTACAGGAAGTAGCTTGTTAACACTGCATAGCCTTACTCATCTGCACTAAGTGCTAGACAAACTGTTGTAGCCGAAACACAGTGCATTTTTGCACATATGCATGCAATTAACAAACTAAATTAAAATGTATTCATAGTTAAAATATCAACATTAAAATTGTAGACTTCATGCTGTCCCATTTATGTTCAGCTAAATAACAAAAGCACTGTAAACAGTCAGCAAAACAAAGAAACCAGGAATAATTGCTCATATGATGATGTTCCTGTTTACTACAATTGGTTACCTTCTATTACAAAATAACTACTCTGGGATGCAGCCAAGAAGCATTTATATAGACACACACAGATGTCAGAATAAACTTAAAATAAATATTGTATATATCATAAAATGCTTACTTTATATTACTGATTGAGTTAAGTTGTCATTTATTGTCGGTTAACTACAAAGCTACTCATTTTATTTAGTACTTATTATTGGTTTAGCAAATTTTGCATTTACATTTTTTTGTATTATTATTGAAACTTTTTGTTTTATGTATATTGGGCTAGGCTGAAAATGGTTCAAGTGGATCAATGTTCTAAACCAGGTAAAAAATTTTAAATAACTAAACTAATAAAATGCACTTATCATCAAAAACAATGATGACAGTTGCCTGGTCCTAAAAAAGTATTTGGTCATTCAGAATCATGTTGGGATTGCACACCTTAGATACAACTCCAAACTCTGACCATGACAGATGATTTTGGGAACAACAGTATTTCCTGTGTAGGACCTTTAAGTAGCATGAAGACCATGGTAGTTGCTTAGGTTGGATTGGGAGTTTAAGGCCATTTACTGTAATGGAAGAAAGAATGCCTAGCACACAGTCCACTATTGAGTCTTAGCAGTTCAATGCTGCAGTGGAAAGTAAAGTTAAAGCTGGGGTACCATCAGCATAATACTGATAACATAACCCTTTCTGCCTAACCAAATCATAAAGTGGATGCTAGTGCATGGTAAAATGATCGCCTCCAAAACAGAACCCTGCAGGACCTCAAAACTCAGAGAGTAGGCACTACAGGAATTAACCACAGGGACTAGCCTCTAATTATACACAGAGGGGTAGGAGGCAAACCAATTAGGAAGCATGCTGGAGACTCTCAGTAGGTCTTCAAGTATTCCAGAAGTAAAAGATGGCAGATAGATCATAGAGAAACAGTATATAGTAATACCCTTGATCATATATCACTAAAAAACAATTAACATTTGTTTTAGAACCATATCAGTGATGAGCTCAAAATCCAGAATTATACCAATACTGGTATCCATGAGTGTCATAAGCTACTTCAAGTTGGTTGCATGCCACTTCTCAATACTTCTCTTAAGAAATGAAAGGTTATAGATGTACATCAATAACTCTCCGTGTTACACAGATCCAATTCCAGAACAGAATTATCAAGAAAAGGTATAATTAAACTTCCTCTACAATCGACAGGAGAACATGAGCACGTAGTAACTAGAGCTAAAGTTACTATAATCATACCACAGAATACACACAAAATAGTCAACATTGGAAAAGGTTAAATTTTACCAATAAAAGTAGTTTTTGTTAGCCATTTGTACACTACCCATGTGGGGTACACTCCTGCTTCTTTATGTAATAAAAGTCTGAGATCTTTTGAGAATGAGTGGACATTTTCTTACCTCAAACTTGTATGATCTCAGAACAACAAAGCCACAATATGAGATTGACTCTGGTTTGGCTAATAGCATATGACTATTCCAGCCCCAAGGAAATTAGCACAGCTAAAATTCACGTATCTCAAAGTGATATGGACAGTTCTAAAGATCAAACAGTGTAGGACCTCCAGGTAAGACATTAGCAGCCTAAGTGGGTCTGAATCAAGACCCCAAGTACTGGAACCCATATTTAAAAACATCTTTATAACCTCCATGAATTTAGGTCATCAAATTCATCCCAGTTCCAGTGTAGGAAATCTCTTAAATGAGCAGACATCACTACTGAAGTGACACCTCAAGCCCATGTGCAAAAATGGGAAAAAAGGAGTTGTGGATGGATGGATGGATAGATGGATGGATGAATGGCTGGATAGGCACACTGTATGATCCAAAGATACAATGAAAATTATTTGTCAATAAGAGTACAAGAACAGCTTTAGTGGATTACATAATTTAATTACAAAAGGCAATATAAAATCGTAACCCTTTTATCTCACAGGTTACTAAAGATTAGCTAGGCATATTGATAAAATAATTAATCATAACAATATTTCAAATGCTCTTAAATATTTCTGCTTTTTTTGAATAATGACCAATTGCTAAGGAACAGAAACAGTGCATGCCACCTACCTGCAACCCTTCAATGGCTAGTTTAAGGAATGATGGAGTTAGTTTGGAGGCTTGTTTGAAGGAGAAATTACTCCAGTCTATTATTAAAATGAAGCCATTAATCTGCAGCTCATAATCTTCAATGAGAACTTCAAGTGAGAGAAGTATAGCTCGCAAAATATCTATGAAAGAATTCCTGTAGGGAAAGAACATATCACATTTCAAAATTATTCTTTTATACACCGAGGTTAACTTTACTTCTAAATACTGGAAGTTGAAACAATATGTCATATCAAGCAGACATAAGTAGTGCTATTTTAGCAGAATATATAAAATAACTCTGTAGAAGACTGAAAGTGGAACATTGAATTTATTATAAGGGCTGACCTGCTTCTCATAATATGACTAATAATCATGGGGCATGTGTGTGTGTGTGTGTGTCTGTGGGCATGTTTGTGTTTGTGTGTCTGTGTAAAAACATTAGATTACTACTTTTTTGCGGTTACTCATTTCTCTTTATGTGATATAAAAAAAAACTTGCATCTTTGCATCTTACTGTAATGTAATTTGGACTATGCTGACAGGCCCTGAAGGGCTGTTTAAAAAGCAAGAAAGAAAAAGACTATACTGACTGTTCAAACTCTGTTTTAAATTAATGACTTAAGGTGAGATACAAAAGGAAAAAAATCAGAGTTGTGTGATGGCATGATCTGACTTAGGAGTGCAGCTATAATTTATTGCAAGAAATATTTTAGAGAAATTAACAGTGCCAAGAAAAAGGCAATGATAATCCGCTTAGGATTCCTACAACTCTGAAAATTCTGATTCTCACTGCATACCCGAAGGAACATTTTATAATAATTTTCCTTCCTTCCATTTCTGGCATGAAAACTAAGAAGAATGCATATGCTGCCTGTGTGGAAGAGAAGGGTAAAGCCCTGACTATGATTCAGCTGATCCAGATTTGGATAGTGGCCCAAGCACTGGACCAGTCAGATATAGAAGGTGGGGAGTGCAAAGGCATACCGATGTCAGCAGTGCCATCACTCACCATCCCGGCAAGCTGATGCCAAGCATCCACATTGTGCAGCGGGCACAATCTAACAAGTGCTCCGCAAAGTTCATATGCAGGAAAAACATGACCATTTTGCATTTCCTGGCAACCACACTGAAGCCCTGCATCCTGTAGTGTCTGATGTAGCCAAGGCCACTCACTTAGGATCACTTAAGGAGCATAATGGTTGACTCATGTTCATTGATACATATTTGTGGATCCCATGTCACACAATATTGTGCTGCAATGTGGCACTACTGTATGTGTCTAGCACTGTATTCGTTCTACAAAAGTACAGACGCCATATGGCAGTAACCCTAGCCATTGTCATTAAATTGTTAGACTTGGGGTTTTATGACAAAACCAATGATCCCCCAAATCAAAAGTAATCACATAATAAAGGGCATTAAGTGATACACCTAAATGCAAGAAGTCTATGCAACATGAGTGCTGAATGCCATACATGGCTGGTAAAACTAATCCTCATATGCAAACAATATCTGAAACATGCAACAAAAAAACAGGCTTAAATAGTGGGAAGTATACTTGCTGTGTTCAATTCAAGTCAGTCACAAAAGGTAACCAAATGTTCCACAAAAAGAAATGAAGCTGTAACACAAACCGCTTTACTTTGCGAACTCTTATTCCAGTAAAAAAGAGTCAAAATAATTAGAACACAGCCCTGTGTTCTAATTATTTTAATAAACGTGGTTTCTACTGGACGCTTGGATTTATTTTTACATGCTGGCTGCGTGTTTTTTCTACAAGCTATTGCCCAGTGGATGAGTAGGTTCGAATGAACACTCTATGGTGATTTTGACTCTTTTTTACTGGAATAAGAGTTCGCAAAGTAAAGCGGTTTGTGTTACAGCTTCATTTCTTTTTGTGGAACATTTGGTTACCTTTTGTGACTGACTTGAATTGAACACAGCAAGTATACTTCCCACTATTTAAGCCTGTTTTTTTTGTTGCAATTTATAAGTCTTGTTTATTATCAGGCAAACAGAGTGTAGTGAGCATTATTCTTTGTTTTTAAAATATCTGAAACATGGTTGTACCATACTTGTGTAAAATGGCAAACTATGTATGTTTGGTTTCTCAATGGATAGAAAGGGTCACGATTATAAAATGGCAGCTGGAGTAGAGATCCTGATAATATTGCTCTTGCATCTAACATGTCTGAGCCCTTTCAGGAATTTGGGAGCACTGGCCAACCACTTTACAGATTATTTACCAACTTGTATAATCTGATACATCTTGAATATCACTAAAACATCAGAAACCTAAAAATGTACCACTTCAAGCCATACAAAGGGAATTAAATGCCATATATTGGCCTCAACTTTTATATATCTACAATCTATTTTCAATAAGATATTATTCACTTGATTAGATAAATACACACCAAACAATAAATTAAGGAAAATGAGAAATCCATGGCATGGTTACACAAGTCTAGCAGAATGTCTTTGGGGGAGAGAGAGAGAGAGAGAAAGAATTAAACCAGGAAAACTATAAAAGGACATGTGAGAACAACATCAGAACAACCTAGCTTCACTGCATAGAGGGAAAAAAGCCTTCTCTACAACTCATATTACCTGAGGTTGCTTAATGGCTTGGGGGCTGGAGGTGACAGGTAGAGGAGGATGGGAGTGACACTGACACCTGCTCACCTATCCTGGGGATGGTAGCAGTCCAAACTGGTGCAAGGGTGTCACATTGCAGAAGGAGGCTGCCCTGTCTGCCACAATAATCTGGGCATGTGCTTGGTCCCTGTCAAGCCATGTATGCGGTAGTCTTCATGAGACAAGTGCAGGAACATGAATTATCTGAAGAAAGGCATTACATACCCTTGTATCTCAGAACATATGAGCTACCAAAAGGAGGGGTTAGGATTGTATACCATCATACAGAAGCAATAGTGGTCTAGATAATGGCCTCCTGTGACCAGGTGATTTTTCTCACCTGAGAAAGGGATGAAAAGATTAAGAAGGAAGGAAAAAAGGAAACTCTACTGAAAATTGTACTGTGAAGTCAGAAATAGCTACTAGCAACTTAACTATTATGCTGATTATACAATACAGAAACTTAAATATCTCATCCAAGCTCTTCAAAAGCCATAACCAATTTGCTAGGGAATAACAACTGACCTAACAAGAACCCCTTTGCTGTTTGCTTCCAACATGAGATAGACAGTGCTTTTACTTTCCAGGTATTGCAAAAAGTCTGACATGGAGTATGCAAACTGTACAGGACCCAGACATTTTCTCTTATCATAGTAGAAAGTTTGTTTTTGTTTTTCAAGCCAGCAACATACCTGTCAACCTCTCAGTGCAAGGAATCTGGACAAAGACATGAACAGAAGTGGAATAAAGGCCCAAAAATAGGGACAATTTTTGAACATTGCTCTTACAAAGTAAGTTGATAGAATCGCAGGTTTTGCATTAGCATGAATTTTCTGAAGGGTATAAAGTCTGAAACTCAAATGTCTTTCATTATTTTCTAACTGCAGTCTTAACTGATTTGCTACTACTTTGCCAGAAAACCACAATTTTATGAAAATCAGACCAAAAATATGAGGCAGAAATCTGTACATTCTGCTAAAATCTGTACAGTTGAGAGGTATGCCCCAGTACCAATTTCTGGCATCAGACTGCAAGACTGAAAAATTGGAGATCAGTCTCAAGGGACAACTTACAATCAGGCTTTTGCACCCTATATTGCTTCACCACTAACAGTTCAAGTTAACACAAGCATGCAAATTGGCATTGTAGCACACATATGAAAGTACAATAAGATCTTGCCTGTATTAAAAAAATAGGACAGGTGCAATGTGGAAAATGATAAGCTGGCAAGTATCCTAAGTTAACTAGCTAACATTGTGGGGGGAAAACAGTTTGTCTGTACATCTCTTAATACGTTAAAGAGCATCACATCCTTTGAAAGATGCAGCATGAATTCAGACTTGGACATAACACTAATGCTGTAGCCATTAAATTGTGTATGCCTGTGCCCTCTTGCCAAGTCAAATGTTAATATATATCTGTTATGTTAATTTACATTTCTAAGGCTACTGATCTGTAAATTGCACTCTGGTCTTCAGTTGCCTGCATGAAGCTCCAAAGTGTTACAGTGACTCAGAAGTTACTTGAATCAAAATACTGAATTAATTGCATGGCAAAATGCAAGGCCTGCCACCTGTTATGTTAAAACCGAAGTCACAAAGGTTGATTACTGGTCCCCCTAAATATTTGCAATAGTTGCAGCAACGGTGGTGGCTTATACAGTATGCCAAGGACCCCACTATGTAACATCACTCGCACATTAATATCTTCACTAGTTTTAACATCTTATGATTACTAACAGACTTATGGTGGAGGGCTCTTGCTTAATGAGATCAAAAAAGTCATGTACTTCAGAAATCAGACCATGCATAATGACATTCCAAGCTCACTGAAGTCATTTCTTGGAGACATAGGAACTAGTGAATTGGCGATAAGCTGGAATTATTTTGTAATAGTTACAGACAACAAAGTATATTTTCATTTCAGCAGCATGTAGATGCTGATATTAAAGCTACACATCAGTAACTTATAACAGAGTTAAACAAATTAAAGCAACAGCCAGCAGAGAGCACAAAACAAACGGTAACACAAGCAGTACAAGTACCAAAATTACAGCATGAGTATCATGTAATATGCAAACTCTCTGAAACTTCTCACAGCAAACTGCAGGTGACTTAAAATTGAGAAATTAAAGTGTTCAGCAGGCTGGTGAGTCTTATAGATAAAACAGGATAGCTTTAACTCATATTCACCCATAAGCTCATAGACTATCCTAATCAGATCTATATCATAACATCGAAAGGAACATCTCGAACGGCTTAAATATTGAAATTGCCGTTCATTGATTTGTTTTTGTGAGATTGTGGTACAGTGAAGATCGAGAATTTTGCCCTTTTCCTCACTGTAGTACGATCTTGGAGTTGGCATATATAATTAGCGAGGGGTGTGGGGGGGGCAGCCCTCCACAAAATCGATTTAGATGAACTGCAATTTCGATATTTAAGCTGTTTGAGATTTGTTCCCTTTGATGTTATGAGATACTCCTAATCTTATCCTACTTATTAACTTAGCTTCAACCCTCCTGGCAACAAAGTTCAGCTGTACCTCATCAACAAAAAATTGTAAAAAGAACTACAAAAGCAGAGGACAAGTCTCCAAGTCACCTTTTCACTACTGAGGAATAAACTTCCTCTTTCAATAATTGTAATAGGTCAGTTCCAGTTAAAGGGAACACATTGGCAGTTCTGTATTACATAATTTCCTTGATGCTCATGCAGGATAGCATTGCAGTGGTGAAATGTATTTATTTATTGACATTTGATTACCAGGAAAGTCTGACTGGGTAGAAGCCCGTTTTCAGTGGTGGCCCAGGGAGAAAAGCTCCAAATTATTACAAAACATTTTAAGAACAATAATTTTACAATCTTCAAAAATAAAACAAAAACATCTGCAGTTTAAATAATTATAACAAATTAGATATAATATAAAAACTTTGATTAAGAGTCAGTACAAGGTATACACCAATCATTTAATATTTAGAGAAATTTTAAACCGTTTGTATAGAAATTAAAGGTAAGTTAGTCTAATAAAAATAGGAATTGCAATATGAAGTGAGGGAAAAACAGACATGATATATTTGGAGGAAAAGTCAGGGAAGAGAATTAGATAGCAGTAAAAGAATCAGCAAAGATGGGAGCGTGAGGAGGTATAAGGAATAAAAAGGTACTTGTTCACATTTAGGGATATAGTTTATCCTAGTTTTGAGTAAGAACAGAGCCAGAATTTAGCTAGGAAGTCTTTCAGAGTGGTTTTGAAAGATGGGAAGGAGGGTTATAGACCTGATGGATACAGGTATGGAGTTCCAGGCCTAGCAATCTTGTACGAGTACAGACAATGCCTAGCAGATTTGCTAGGTTTGTAGAGAGAAGTTTTTGGTCACTGCATCACAGTGACTGACTGAGAACATAGTTGTGTAGAGTGTTTTTTAGTGCTTGACAGATGGATGCTGGATAATGTTATACGTGGTAAGAAGGTGTGTATATGTTACTTGATGTGGCAGTTCTAACCAATTAGGGCTTTTTAGTGCTATACAGTGGTGGATTCTGAAACGGGTATGTGCTGCAAATTTAGCAACTTTGTTATAGCATTGATCAAGTTTTAATTTTTGTGAATCCTGGAGGTTAGTAAGGATGGGAGCACCATAAAGAAGAGTGGGGAGGAGATAAGTAGTGGCAAGTGCAGTTTTAGTTGTGTCGGTGAGAATGTTTTTGGCTCTGTAAATCATCCCTATTTTTTTATTTTTTCTTATGCAATTTTGTATATGCAGGTCGAATGCAAGATTATCATCTACTATCACTCCTAATGGTTTGCTATGAGAAGTGACATCAATGGATGTATTATCAACAGACAGGATTTAAATTTTGTTTCTTCATGAGAGAGAGATTTGGGGGTAAAAGTAGTAGTTTGGTCTTTTTTGAGTTGAGCATGAGTTGTGAGTTACAAAACACAACAAACATATATAACTACTCAAAAAAGACTCAAGGCAAAGTTCATCCAATGTACATCCACAGTTTATCCATGAAAAATCAAGACAAGTTTATACAATCAAGGTTAGAGCTTTTGTCCAAACCAAATGAAAGAACTCCAGACAGTTACAAACCATAAAAAGCCATTATAAATAATTCAAACAAAATGACATTACTTCCCCTAATAATTTAAAGACATTATTCTCCCCATTGAAAATTCATGTACTTCACTATTATGATAAATAAAATTAACTTTTACAACTTAACACACATATTTTTAAAATTTACAAATACATGTACTAAACACTTAAAAATTATTATTATTATTATTATTATTATTATTATATATTATTATTATAAATATTATAATTATCTTTCTAAAGCCTTTAAATGTAAAATACATTTCAAAGAACACTGGTCGTTGAGGCCAGGACTGGCAAAAGCATTAACTTTTGAGCTGCCAATAAAGCTCCCTCTCCTCTAAATGAAGGGGCCAAGGACCTCCTCTGATATTCTTACTGACATTGTCAATTATTAAGTATTTGAAAGAATGCACAGGGTTTTCAGAGACATGTTTGGCCAAAGGATTCGTAGTGTTAGCTTTCCCAATGTTATATTGGTGTTTGTATACTCTCAGTTTAAAATGTCTCTCTGTTTTTCCAATATAAAACCCTGGGCAACATTGACATAAAGCATTATTATTAAGGGTAAAGGAATTAGCAACTATCATGAATTTACAGAAGTTGCACCTACCACATTTTGTCATTCCCACTTTTAAATGGTACACACTAGTATTATTTTCAAAAATATTCTTTAGGTTATTCTCTCTTTTAAAAATCAACCCAGGGCTAGCACTAATTTTTTGCTGAATAAAAGGGTCATCTAACAAGATCCTCCAGTTTTTCAATACGATCTCACGTAAAGGCCAAGCATCCATAGAGAAAGTGGTAATAAATTTAAAGGTATAGTTATTACCAACTTCATCTTCCATGTTTCCGTTAAATTCCCCAATAGTAACATCAGCATGACCATTTTCTACCAAATCATTCAGTGGTGATTTCATTGTTACTTCCATGGTGTTGTTCAGTAAGGGCTTAAACCAACCACTAGTTCTTTTTTCATGGACCTCATTTATAATGTCATCTCTTATTGCAAGGGAGTGACATCTCTTCAAAAACATATTTTTTAGATTCTCACATTCAGACATGAATTCGGAGTCCAGTGTGGTCATCCCAGCATCACATACTAGTTGACCTTTAATAACTGCTTTTTTCTGGTGAAATGGGTGAGAACTATTAAAGTGTAATAATGTGTTGGAGTACATGGGTTTTCTGAAAATCTTAGTTGTGTATATCCCATTTGTAAGGTCCTTTGATAATTCAACATCTAGACAGGAGATAGTGTCAACCCTGAATTCAAATGTAAATTTAAGGAATGATGCAAATCCAGAAATGGTATTGACAAAGTTTACCGCATCACCTAAGTCACCCCAAAAAATGATGAATATGTCATCCAAAAATTTAGTGTACCAGAAAACTTTGTCTATACATATATATATATATATATATATATATATATATATATATATATATAGGATTCTTAAATAAGAATTCACATTCCCAGTACGCCATTACACTATTAGCAAAGCTACCTCCACAGGGGGAGTCCATAACAACACTGTTTTGTTGTAAGAAATATTCACCATTAAAAATCAACATGTTGTTATGTAAAACAGTTTAGGTTCATAGGTTCATAGGTAGGTACTAGGCTATCGGCCCAAGGGCCTACGCAAGCCTAGCCAACAAGATTCCCTGGCCTACGCCACCCAAGAAAGTTATTTTCCTGTGCCACTGTCGAGCAGAGACACAGAAGTGATCCCCAGGGTGTATTTCCTATTTCCCATCCACTCATCAAGATTTTTCTTGAAGAGTGCTAAGGAAGAACTTTGCTTGACATAGATGGGTAGCCTGTTCCAGAGTATGGGAAGTCTCTGGGACAGAAATCTATCTCTCCAGCATGTCCTGTTTATTGTGGTGACAAGGTTTAGGTCCCTGGAGTGTGTAGCTTGGAGGGATTGGGATTTCTTTAGGTGTAGCATGTTCAACAGCTCTGGGTTTAACATAGCTTTATATGTTAGGCAGAAATCACTTCAGAGTAGGCGATATGCTACAGAGTAAAGCTGGAGTTTTTTGAGACGGTCAGTATAGGGCATTTGTTTGAGGCTGGTAATCCTCTTTGTGAGGTACTTCTGTGGCCTTTCCAGCTGCCGCAGATGTTTTGTGAGATACATTCCAAAAGGGGCATTGTGCTCTATAATGGGTCTAATGAGTGTCGAGTAGAGGGGGAACAATGACCTCTTTTTTCCTGGATGAGAACCCTTTTATGATGAGGTGTGCCATGTAGAAGGACTTCCTGACTACTGTGGTGATGTGACTATCAAAGGAAAGACTACTGTCCACCTGGGTCCCAAGGTCTCTTATCACACATTCGGTGTTAAGTAGATTGCTGCCTATGTGGTAGTTCATGGGTACAGAGTTTTTACCAAAGGGGATGACACTGCACTTTTTGGCACTGAGTTTGAGGCCATGGCTCTGACACCAGGCATCTGTCTCAGCGAGGCTCTTCTGTAGGATGTCCACATCATTTGGGGACTTGACTATGGCTCCTAGTTTGCAGTCATCTGCGAACATCATTAGCCAGAGGCCTTCTGTGTCAGCCTGTACTTCAGAGAAGTAAATACCAAACAGGAGAGGTCCCAGGACTGAACCCTGTGGTACTCCACTTGTCACTGGTTTGAGGTCAGATTTGGAGTCTGCAACTCTTACAGTGTGGGTTCTGTCAGTGAGCCAGTTGGCAACCCATCTTGTGATGTAGGGATTTATACCTAGTTTAGTGAGTTTAGCTATAATTCCAGAATGGGGGATGGTGTTGAAAGCCTTGGCGAGGTCAAGATAGGCTGTGTGAACCACCTTACCCTCATCTATGGCTTTGGTGACTGCCTCAAAAAAGTCGATCAGGATCAGGAGGCATGATCTGCCTTTCACAAACCCGAACTGGGTGGGATCCAGAGTTTGGAGGTTACCAATGTCTTTGTTTATGAGTTCCATGATGATACGTTCCATGGCCTTGCAGACCAGGCTCGTCAGGCTATTAGGGCGATAGTTCCCGGGATCAGTGGTGGCTCCCCCTTTGTGGGGTGAGATAACTGTTGCTGTGCACCATTCAGTGGGCACAAAGCCTGATGTGAGGCTATTATTGTACATGGTGCTTAGGTGGGGAGCCAGTTCGTTCTGAAGACCATGTAAAACGCAGCCTGGGATGTTGTCCAGTCCCATGGATGCTGTGTTTTTGGCTTTAGGGAGTGCAGCTTTTACCTGCGTAGTTGTAATTACAGGGACTCTGCATTCTTCCTGTATAGATATGGGCACTTTAGTGGGTGGGGGTGGGGGTAAATTTAGCACTGAAACTATCTGCCAGGATGTTGGCAATATCAGTTGGTTCAGTAATTTTTGTGCTGTTGTACTGTAACTCAGAGCAGATCTGGGTGTTGCCATTGAGATTCTTGACATAGCTATAGAATGCTTTGCGGTTGTCCTTAGAATTAGTGGCGATTTTGTTTTCGAAGCTAGCTTGGGAGGATCTTATAAGGGATCTCAGCTTCTTACTGAGGCTGACCAGGGTGCTCCTCCACTCATGGGATTTTACTCTCTTTTGCAACAGTTTCTTCCTTCGGTTGTACAGTTTGTTTATGGCAGGGGACCACCAGATTGGCTTCCTTTTTTTGGAGGATAGCATCTTGGTTCTGTTTGGGATAGCACGATCCATGCACTCGTGTAAGTACTTATAGAGTGGATTTGTGTAGGATTCAGCAACTGTATTGTCCATCTGCATGGGTGTCATGAAGTTCACCACTTCTGTCTTAAGAAGCATGAAGTTGGCTTTGGAGAAATTTTTTACCATGGTTTCCTTAATGGGGGGTGGATATCAAGGGTGATTAGCTTATGGTCGGATCAGACCAATGAGGAGTTGACTTCAGGTGTGGAACACCGGTCACTCATGTTGGTAATGACTAGGTCTAGGATATTGTTGCCCCTGGTGGGGGTGTGGATAAGTTGATCCAGGGCATTGGAATTTATGAATTCCAGAAAACGTTGAGCTAAGGAGTTGGTACATGAGTAGTTTTCCCAGTTAATGGTGGAGTAGTTGAAGTCGCCCATCATTAGGGTGTTTTGTTGAACCCTAATATTTTCCAGTACATCAAGAAAAGAGGAATGGTAATCTTGGGGCATGGTGGGGGATCTGTAACAAGCTACAATTTGGATTGCAGATTTTGCCCAGAATTAGTTGCACTTGGATAACCTCAGATGCATTATGCTGGATATCCTTAATGAATATGGACACACCTCCGCCTTTGATGTTTCGGTCCAGGTTACATGGCCGAAAAGTGTGGTATGAGTTATAGCCTGGTAGTGCAGGGGTGCTCTCTGGAGCCTTGAACCAGGTCTCAGTCACTGCACAGATATCGACGTTTTCCATTTTAAGGAGTGCCTCGAGTGAGTGCATTTTGAGATTTAGACTTCTAGCATTGAGTAGCATTACTCTCAGTTTTTGCTTGCCTGTTCCTGTTACGGTGGTAAATTTGTCATTTGAATCTTGCCTAAAAAAGGCACTATAGGGGTGGCCAGAGCCTTAGCCAGTATCCGGAATCCCAAGGGTGACAGGTGCAGGCCATCTCTGGCAAAGCATCGTGGTCTATTGACCATGTCATCCCAAGCAGACAGATACTGGATCCCCTTAGAATGACACCAGAAGCTTAACCAATTGTTGAAGTCAATCATTTTGTCCTTGCACTGCGGTATCATTCTGGGCGATGGCAGAATGCTACACAGGGCTAGGGTTATACCTGCCTGGGCTACAAGATCGGAGAGCTCTTCCATGTCTCTTTTCATGTAGCCCAGGAAGGTACATCTCAGGTCATTCACACCAACATGGACAATGACAGAGTCATATTTGTATTTGTTGTGGAGTGACCTGAGTGCGTGGGTTATGTGGCGGATCCTATCACCCGACAGGCAGCTGACAGTAACCTTCTCCTTGGTTAGCCTGGTGAGTGGGACATCAGTGTGCCTGAATATAGAGTCACCTATGACTAGTGTGTTGGGTACGTTGTTTTTCCTTATTGGCTGTGGTTGAGTGGCACACTGAGTCTGTGGGCTATGTGTCATTTGGGTTGTGTTGGGGGATGGAGGTTGCTTGCATTTCTGCTTTGGAGGTCTCTATTGCTTAGACAGATTATTATTGAGAGTCTCCGCATATGTTTTTGTGTTACTATGTGTGGATTTTGGTGGTGTAGATTTAGTGAGACTATGTGATGAGTATGGGTTGTGGTGCAAATGTTTACCTTCTCCTCTTGACTGTCAAGTTCAGTCTTGGTTGGAGAAAGCTTTACCTCCAGTTTGGCTAGATAAATGCATCTCTCACAGTTTGTAGTGTTGGGTGGTAGGAGGAGAGGGTTGTCTGTGTACATGAGGCAATTTCTACATTGCCTCAAGATGCCCAGATTCATCAGATAGACAGGAGAGAACACTGGGAGCTGACCAGTGGACATGCCTGAATAAAAAACTATTTTCCTCTAGATAAGTGAGAAAAGTGAGTACAAGAGCTGTTTTTCTCTAAGCAAGTGAGAAAAGTAAGTACCAAAACTGTTTTCCTCTAGGTAATGAGGAAGGTTGAGTGCTATAGTAATTAGTAGCTTATTTAGTGCTTACAAGTTCTGGACAAGTGCTGAGCACGAATAAGCAAATTTAAGTGCTAAAACTAGGAATCTGTATCTGCACTAGACGAGTTACAGGACAGAAACAAGTGCAAATGCAGGCTTTCAAATCAGAAAGTTGAGAGAGAATGAAAATATTGCCCAAATGGCCAATAACTACAATTTCTGGGCCAGAACAACTCCTTATGTGGTAGACAGGTTACCTAGTGCTTACCACTCCCACTGATAAGCTAGAAGGCTTCCCTCCAGCACAGAAAGGCTTGGGGGGGCTCAGAAGCTTGCATACAGTTCTGGATACAGCAAATTTGTATCTGGACTACATTAGTTACAGGAAAGGTAGGAAACAAGCTTACACTATTTTTTTTTACAGAAAAGTAGCTAAAACAGCAGTAAAAACAATTAACATGCAGTGCAAGCTAGCACACTTGAGTATGTAGCAATATTAGACCAAACACAGTTTAAAAAATGCAATTAAATTAAAAAGGACTAAAAGCAAGTGCAGAAAGAGTTTATTAGGTAGAATGTGGTAAAGAGATGGGACTGGGGAAGTGTCCCAGATCAAATCTACAGTGGGGCGGGCAACTGCAAAAGCCACCAAATTTAACCTCCTTCTAGCAAATATTCAATAAGATCCACTTCAGATGATAGCGCCCCTTTTAAAGAAAGAAATTCTCTGACCCAACTGATGCCAAGGTCATGGGGGAAAATTGCATAAAGATCCTTGATATCAATGGTTAGGATGTTATAATTGCCCTGAAAATTTAAGGTGTTTAAAGATTTTAAGAAATCCCATGAATCCCTACAAATTTGGGATTCACTGTCCAGGAATTTCTTAAGATTCTGATCCACAAGCTTAGCACATCCATACGTTATACAGTTCCTACCATCCTCTATGGGTCAGAATGGGGGGTTATGCATGCCCTTGTGGATTTTAGGAAGCCCAAATATTACTGGTGTAAGGGGAGTCAAGATGTTAAGGTAATTCAAGGTTTCCATGTCAGTGCGGTTGTCTATGAAGAGGCCATTAATTAAAGACCTTATCCTCTGACAGGCACCATTGAATTAATTTAAAGAAATTTTTAAATAGGTGTCAGCATGTAACATCTGAAGCATTTTATTAGTAGGGCCCACAGTTTTCCGCAGAAAATGTTGTCAAATTCCACGGGGTCATTTGTAAAATTCCCCGGCTCACCATGGCAAAATAAACAAAGCTCCGTGATATTCACAGTTGTCAATCATTGTGTTATTTTTAAGCAAAGTTACCACCTCAGGAGTAGGCCTATATTGCCTTTCATCTGTTATTAACTTATTATTTATTATAAACACAGTTAAGAGAATGTGATACTAATAGGAATGAAAATGAAATAAAATGAAAAATGATTATGAAACAAATGTTTTAATGTAGGCCTGCAACTTCACAAAACAATTCGAATGAAAAGAAAAACTTAATTATTTATATCATCAATCAGACCATCACTGAGTCAGTTGGCTGAGTTGTTGTAGAAAACCGAACATTAGGCTTGCAGACTGTCAGTTGAGAGACTCTGGCGCAGTGGCAAAAGGACTGATCCGTACTTGGAAAATGACAGTTTGACATCAACTGAGGCTACAGGAAAAGAAATGTAAGCCTTTGCTAGCATTGCCAGTTTTGGTAGCCTGTCTTCCACTACACGCCAGAACTTGACGACGTCCCTCAGTAAGTCCTGTTCAGTTGCCAGATTGAGATAAATCTGTCATTCATCCACTGCATTTATGATGTTTGGCACTGCAGCAAAATCTGGAATGGCCTTTGGCAAAATAGACAGCTGCCATGGGTCAAATAGTCGAACAGCCTTGAACAACTCGCGAGCAGGCTGCTTGTCTCCTTCAGCGTATTCTGCCAATTTAGCTACAGCATTTGTCATTGCTGCTTCACAAGCTACAGTTGCATATGGAAAACCTGAGTTACGCAGCCATGAAAAAAGATCAAAAACAGTACTGAAGATGCTTACAGCATGCAGTTCATGACCTTCAAGACATTTTAAAGTGTTTATCAAATGCTTGCAGTGTACAGCCAAGAATTCCAACTCTGCTTGCAGTACTAGGGAGCTTTCTCCACTCAGAATATCCAGTAATTTGCATAACTGCACTGTAGCTCCTACCTGGGCAATTTCATTTTCCATGAATGCCTGATAATACTGAACATGCTCCCCATGGTAAAGTGCTGCGCTGAGCCAGATATTCCCGCGAGTGATAACGGGAGTTGGTGGCATTGTTATGTCACTGGCTGAACATACACGAAGGTGAGTCAGATACCCGCGCTCGTCTGCCAGGTGCTTTTCGAAAATATTGCCTTCATACTTGCAACAAAGTTGTTAGTCAATTCCAGTGCAAGACAAAACTCCTCACCCACCAACGATAAAATATGAACCCAACAGGTAACATGGCAGGCATTGAGCAACAGACCTCGCAAGCCATCATGAAAACACTTCTTCATGTAGGCGGCATTGTCACTGACAAAAGCCAGCACGTCGTTGTAATTGATGCCTGCATTGGTGAGAGTGCGAATTATGGCTAGTTATGTGTGTGTGTGTGTATATATATATATGTGTGTATTTTTTACATATGATTTAATATTTTTATACATATATATATATATATATATATATATATACATATATATATATATTAATACTGCTTAGATAAGACTATACTTTATTTCTTCTATAAAATATTTATTTATATGTACTTATGCTTTAAGGTGTTGTCTAACTGAAGTAGGTTTACAGAACTAATTAATTAAGGCTCAATTACATTGTTCTTACTAAAACTTTGTTTTGATTGGTGTATGTGTTTTTGGAGCCTTATTTAAATATTGGTTGGTTTATGGTACTCTGTATTAGTCTGAAGAAGCGGATAGGATTCCGTGAAAGCACTCATTACAGTTTTGTGTTTATTAAACTCTAATTATTTTACCAGCCTTGTGTAACCAACGTTTTTCTTCTACTTGTTTGGACGTTATTTACTTTCTCCAAAAATTCTGTATTAACAAGCATTGCCTTGCAACCGTCTGCATCAAAGGCATCCAGTGGTTGTAACAGTATATTCGCCACATAGTGCCCGGCGACATCACTCATTTTGTCTGCTATGATTGCAATTTTCCAAACAGCCAAATTGTTAAAGAGCTCTGCCTGTAGGGTGCCATATACCTTCGGTACATAATGCTAGCAAAGCCAGTTGGCTCATAGTATGTCACCGTCAACCTTGATGTTGTCTGCAATAAAAGTTTGCAGTTGAGGATTATCCAGCTTTTCTAGCGGAATGTTGGCAGACATGAACTCCTTCACAAGCCCAACACTCAAATCCTCTTTAGCATTGTGCACTGCCATCTGCCTTGCTTTGCATCCGTCGATTGTAGTTTGCCATTTAGGAGTGGTTCCCAGATTGCAGTCAGCTTTGCGTTTGGCCGCACATTCAGAATGATGCTTTGACTGCAAGTGGTCAGTGATTGTCTGTCTCCAAATGTGATCGACAGTTACGCTGCACATTTTGCACATTAATAGTCCACCTTCCGCTGCAAAAACACGTGATCCAAATTCAGACACAGGACTAGCAGGTGTCACATGCTTTGCACTTATTGAATGCTTATTCATTTTTACTGAAGTAACACTTAGTACAGTAAATATAAACTGCAGTATGCCAATGTCAGCACAAATTCAAACTGAATGACTAGGAACTGGTTTTCTTCTCTCCTATGCGCTGCCCAGTGACAGCTGTCTTGCTAGTCTGTTTTGCAAGTTCATTCAATTTCCCGCGTAAAAGTGAAAATTCCATGACTTAGGACAAATTCTGTGGCTCGGCTCGAAATTCTGCAGCCCGCGGAAAACTGTGGGGCTTATTTATTACTATAATCAAATTCATCCAAGAAAATAAGGCCTCCACCCTTATCAGGTTTTAGAATTCGAATATTTTGTGTTTTCAATAAATCTAAAACATTCCTTTCACTATCAGATACATTAGCTACATATCTTTTTAAAGGTTGTTTACATAATAAACTCCTAATGTCTAATTCATAAAGTTTCTCAATCAATAATACTGTAGTGTTCAGAGGTGGACTGTATACACTAGAAACACATAAATCATTATGAATATATGTATTCTGACCTAAAAAAGTAAGGTTTAGCTTACGTGTAAAAATTTTTAAGTCCAGTAATGTCTTTGCCAAATCCACCCTTTTACTGGGCACAAAGGAAAGTCCTTTTGATAGCAGATCAATAAGTTCATGAGGAGGGTCAAATTCTGTATAATTATATATACAAAAGTCACCACTGGTGTTTAAGTGTATCTGTAAGCATTCACAGTTATCTGTAATAAGTCCATTGTTGTTAATGTGTTCTATCTTTGACGTTTGTTGTTCCTCTTCTGCTTCTATGTGTTCCACGAGCATCTCGACTGTTGCCTGTTTACTTTCACAGCCATCTGAAAATCCTGATTTTGTGAGCTGTTAGGATTCTCCTGCCATTGCTGAAGACGTTTACTACGTCTAATTGGTCCACTGATATCATCTGACTCGGTTTCCTGAGTGTTAGGGACATTTTGATTACTATTATTTACCTCAGGTGTGTCATTATAGTAATTCACTACAGATTGTCTTGTCACATTAGTTGGAACCTCATGAATATTCAATGTGGGTGGAGCAGGGTAGGCAACACCATTTAGATAGTACTTCAGATTGTGTTCTAATTTCTTTATTTTAATGGATCTAAGCTTAATAAGTGAGCTCTCTATACTCTTAAAAATATGATCAAAGTCGTATTTATAGCGGCATAAGTCTACATCTTCTTTAATACAGGATTCCAAGCACAGCAATTCGTCCTTTAAAGTCGCCATTGTGGAATTGTAGTTATTTATCAGTAGGAATTCACAGCCTTGATTATCAAAAAGCTGTGTAAGATCTTTAAAGAAAGCAGAGTTGTGAACAAGCCCAGTTGGGTAACGCCACTGCTGCAAGCCCTTAGAGTCTGGCGTCTGCTGATACATTCCTGTAGATAGGAGACTTCTAACTACAGTTTTTTGAATTTGTAAAAAAGTTTTAAGTTATTAACAATGTCCGATCCTGTTTGGGAATTTAAAGTATGAGTGCTTACAGTTGACAAATCAGTTAATAAGTCCACAGGTTTATTAAGGCACTCAAGTAAAGAAGGTAGCATACCTTGTGTTGTTGGGTGATTAAAGCCATTAGCAGGGGAGATATGTGAAGGACCAGCCACTGGCTGGTGCTGGGATGCTTGTACGGATGACAGGGGTGCATTATCCATTACCTTGACCAAATCACTAGTGCCATGTCTTGCATGAGGGATAGTCATAGCAGCCTGTGCGTTCGGTAGTTGAGCATTCAGTCTTTTGGTTAAATCATCCACTTGATTAGCCAAACGTTGAATAATGGATGTCAAGTTTAGAACAGCATTTGCTTCAGTAGTAGAGTTTGAATTTATATTCTCCAGTGAGAACAGCAACTGAGGACTAGAGGGTGAACCACTTGCCATAATACTAACCAGAAACACAACAAAAATATAACTACTCAAAAAAGACTCAAGGCAAGGTTCATCCAAGGTAAATCCACAGTTTATCCACGAAAAATCAAGACAAGTTTATACAATCAAGGTTAGTGCTTTTGTCCAAACCAAATGAAAGAACTTCATCAGACAGTCAAACCATAAAAGGCCAGTATAAATAATTCAAACAAAATGACATCACTTCCCCTAATAACAATTTAAAGACATATTATCCCCATTGACAATTCATGTACTTCACTATTATGATATATACAATTAACTTATACAACTTATCACACATATTTTTAAAATGTACAAATACATGCAATAAACACATTTGATACACTTAAAAAATTATTATTATTATAAATATTATTATTATCTTTCTAAAGCCTTTAAACATAAAATACATTTCAAAGAACACTGGTCGTTGAGGCCAGGACTGGCAAAAGCATTAACTTTGAGCTGCCAATAAAGCTCCCTCTCCTCTAAACAAAGGGGCCAAGTACCTCCTCTGATATTCTTACTGACATTGTCAATTATAAGTAGCTGAAAGAATGGCCCGAGTTTTCAGAGACATGTTTGGCCAAAGCATTCATAGTGTTAGCTTTTCCCAATGTTATATTGGTGTTTGTATACTCTCAGTTTAAAATGTCTCTCTGTTTTTCCAATACAAAACCCTAGGCAACATTGACATAAGGCAATGTACACAATACCACAGCTTTCACAATTATATTTGCCTCGAATCTGATATGTTACATTATTAAGGGTAAAGGAATTAGCAACTATCATGTTGTTTGGAAGTATAGAGGGTGTTGGTGAAAATGTTAAAGTGGAGGGGACCATGGATAGAGCCTTGTGGTACACAGGTGGTTACTGGGAGGTAAGGAGAGAGTGTGGAGTGCCATTTTATGGACTGATACCTATTAGACAGGCAGCTTTTAAACCACAGAAGGGTGGGCTGAGAGAGACCTAGTCAGGACATTTGAAGTAGAAGTTTGTTGTGACTGTGTCGAAGGCTTTAGACAAGTCTAAAAATAAGGAAGAGAGTAGTCCATCATTATCTCTAGCTTTATTGACAGTATTTATATAGGTTAAAATGGCAGTGCTAGTACTATGGGAAGGACAGAAGCCATGTTGTGTAGGGGATGTGAGTTATTCCTGCAGGTAGTCTAGCAATTGTTTTTGAATACATTTTTCAAGTATTTTGGGAGGGGAGATAAGATTGCTATAGGTCTAAAGTTATTAATGTCTGTTAAATTTCCTCCTTTTTGCAGAGGGGATAATATGTGACTTTATCCAGACAGAGATGGAATGTGGATTCCTGGACTGATCTATTTATAAGGACTGGGACAGGATAGGCAGTGCTATTGGTTGCTATTTTTAGGTACTCACTTAGAAACTCATCAGCTGAAGAAGAGCATGGTTTAAGTTTGTTTAGGAATAGTCTTATATAGGATGTGGGCACAGGTTTAAAGGTGAAATTAGATGTGGTGATATGTAGCTGTTGGCCTGAGTTGGGATTAGATGTTAAGGAATCCTTGGTTAGAGATGCTATATTATTTATAAAATAAGATCATAGGATCATAGGAGGTTACTAGGCTAATGGCCCTAGGGCCATTACAAGCCTAGCCAAGTTAACTTTTGTTCCCAAGAGTGTCTTTTATGAACAGACACTGAATCAGCACCTATTACCCCTATCTAAGAGGGGGATACAGGTGGAACCTCTGGGGTGAATTTACGGTTTTCCATCCAATTGTCCAAATTACGCTTCAATAAGGTCAATGAGGGACTCTGCTTAATATGGATTGGAAGTCTGTTCCAGAGATGAGGTAACCTCTGTGAGACAAATCTGTTCTGCCAGCAAGTCCTGTTGATGTCACACACCAGGTTAAGGTTCTTTGAGTGTGTGACGTGTACTGTTTGACTTGCGAATGTGTAGCACTTCCATTAAGGCAGGATCAGAGATTGCCTTACATGCAAGGCACAGATTGCCTCTGAGCAGTCTGTATGACACATAGCAAAGAGACAGTGATTTCAGTCTGTCCACATATGACACGTGCTGGCGACCCTGAATTTTTCTTGTAAGAAACCTTTGTGGTCTCTCCAATTTCTGCAGGTGCTTGGAGTGGTACATACCAAAGGGAGCATTATACTCTAATATTGGCCTGACAAGGGAAAAGTAAGAGGGATTATAACATCCATTTTTCTGGAGGTAATTCCCTTACTTATGAGGTGAGCAGTACAGAATGCCCTTCTATCTACTGTGGAGACATGGTGATCAAATGTAAGGTTGCTGTCAACCTGCATGCCCAGATCTCTCACCAGTGATTGTGTGCTTAAGGTATTGCTATTTATGTAGTACTTTGCAGGAACATCACCCCTGCCAAAGGGGACAATAATGCATTTTTTGCATTCAGTTTAAGTCCATGACGTTGGCACCAACAATTAGTCTGTGTAAGTCCTTCTTGCAGGATATTGACATCATTAGGGAACTGAATGACTGTTCCTAGTTTGCAGTCATCGGCAAACTTTGTCACACACAGACCTTTTGTTTTTGGCTGTACTTCAGAGAAGTAAATTAGGAAAAGTAGGGTTCCTAGAACAGACCCCTGTGGAACACAACTGGTTACTGGTCTGCTGGAGGAGGCAGAGTCTCTTATTTTGACTGTATGAGTTCTGTTGGTGAGCCAGTTTGCAACACACTTGACAATATATTCGATGATACCCAGCTGGGTGAGTTTATCAATAATTCCTGAGTAGGAAATGGTGTTAAAGGGCCTTGGCTAAGTCCAGGTAGGCTATATGCAGAGTTTTACCCTTGTCAAGGGCTTTGGTGACTGTCTCGAAGAAGTCCACCAAGTTTAACAGGCACAATCTCCCTTTGATGAAGCCAAACTGGGTATGGTGGAGTGTTTGTAGAGTACATATATCTTTGCTGATAAGGTCCATGATGATACTCTCCATGGCCTTGCAGATAAGGCTGATTAGGCTTATGGGTCTATAGTTCTTGGAGTCCGTGGATGAACCCCCTTTATGCACAGGGGTGACTGTAGCTGTTCTCCATTCAGTAGGGATGAAACCAGTACTAAGGCTGTAGTTGAACAAGGTACCCAGTGGTACTGCTAATTCCTGTTTTAATCCATTAAGAACGCAATCTGGGATGTTATTTGGTCCCATTCAGGCTGTGTTTTTAGCCTTGGATAGGGAGTTTAAGATTTGTTCCTTGGAGATACTAGGTGGGAGACAGGTGGAAGGGATAATTTGTGGTATAAATGGCAGGGACAAGGGGAGTGAAGTTTGCACTGAACCTGTCAGCCAGCAGGTTGCCTATATTCACTTGTTCTGTATATGTAGTACCATTAACTACAAGTTCTATGTAAATCTGGGATTTTCTTTGAGGTTTTGGATGTAGCTAAAGAATGTCTTATGCTTTTCCTTAGCTAGGGATGTTAATTTGGATTCATAAGTTGCTTTAGAGGACTTTACAAGATGTCTTATTTGCCTATTTAAGTTGAGGAGGGAGTGCTTTCAGGTTTGAGACCATAACTTCTTACTCTTAGATAGCAATTTCTTCCTCTTATTATATAGCCTGTTAATGTCTTATGTCTAACTGGTGAGTTTGTTCTTCCTTGAGGATTTCACTTTGGTACTATCAGGTACGGCAGAGCTAATACAATTGCATAGATGCTCTTATAAAGTATTAGTGTATATCCCAGCATAAGTAACCTCTCCATCAGTGAGGTAGGGGGTATGACACTATTTATGCCTTCACGTAAGAGTTCATAATTGGCCTTGGAGAAGTATTTTAGTCTGGTTGCTGCTGGGGGCGGGGGGGGGGGGTCTGGTGCTACTGTTATCTCCAATGAGACTGATTTGTAGTCAGACCTCTCCAGGGAGGGCAGCACACATGGGGTAGTACAATGATCCCCCATGTTGGTGAACACCAGATCCAGAATGTTTGAGCTCCTTGTAGGGATGTCAACCAGCTGATCCAGGGCACTGGAGTTAACAAAGTCTAGGAACCCTTGGGTGAGAGTGTTAGTACACGTATAATTAACCTAGTCAATGGATGGGTAATTAAAGTAGCCCAAAACCAGGATGTTTGGTTGTACCTTGATAGACTCATGTAGATCAAGGTAGGCTGAGTGGGTGTCATGGCTCATGGAGGGGGTCCTATAGCTGGCAATGATTTGAAGAGGGGTCTTACCAACATTTAATTGCACCTGGAGCAATTTATGGGAATAAATCTGTTTAACCAGTCTAGAGGTGTATTTGTCTTTTATGAATATTGATACACCACCTCCCTTAGTTCTCACACCTTCTGTTTGAGGTCTGAACATGTGAAAGGAATTGTAACCCAGTAAGGCTGGGGTGCTTTCCACAGCCTTAAACCAGGTCTCCATGACTGCACACGTCAGCATCTTCCAAAGTAAGGACTGCTTCCTGTGAGTGCAGTTTCAGAATTAGACTCCTAGCATTGAGCAGCATAACCTTCAGTTTGTTTCTTTGATGGTCTTATATACATAGCCTTATCTGCAAGGCCATGTAGCATATTGTCATGGACCTTATCAACAAAGATATAGGTAATCTACAAATACTCCACCCTACCCAGTTTGGCTTCATCAAAGGGAGATTGTGCCTGTAAACCTTGGTGGACTTTTGTCCTTGTGACACTGCCTAAAAAGGCACTGTGGGGGTCGCAAGAGCCTTAGTCAGTAACCAAAATCCCAAAGTTGACAGATGAAGACCATCTCTGGCAAAGCATTGAGTTCTGTTGGTCATGTCATTCCAGGCAGACAGGTACTGAATCCACTTAGAATGACACCAGAAACTAAGCCAATTATTGAAGTCAATCATTTCTGTTTGTATTGAGACATCATCCTAGGTGAAGGTAAAATGCTGCTTAAGGCTAAAGACAGACCTCCTTTGGAAACATAATCAGAGCACTCAATCATGTCTCTCTTCATATAGTCCAGTGAGGTACGTCTCAAGTCATTCACACTAATATGCGAGTTGAACTGTATTGCAATTTTGAGTGGTGAGTTATCGTGAGAGGGTTTTGGGCTGAATTTTTGGCTGGGATGTAAGATTTCTTTAATGGATGTGCAAAAGTTTTAGAGCTGTGTTTAGTATTATTCTGAAAGCTATTGTAGTATATTTTTTGTTTTTGTTTATTTCCTTTTTAGTAAAATTATGAAGCATTCTGAAGTTTTCAAGATATTGAGGTGTTTCCTATTTTTGCCATCCTTTCCATGCTTCTTTATCCTGCAGTAGCAGTCTATTCTTTTTAGCTGGATAAATTGCATTATTTGTTTTCAGTCTCTTCCTTCTAGGAGGTGCAAAACTATTTAGGATATTTAGAAAAGTTGTGTTGAATTCAGAGAATCATCTAAGGGGAGGATTTTTATGAAGTTCCAGTTAATAGATGATAGTGTAGTAATGAACATTTATGTGTTAAACTTGGAAAAGCTATGTGTTGTTTTATAAATATGCTGAAATGCTGAGACATAGATTCATGCTCAAAAATTATTGCTACATTCCCGTCAACACGTGTCCCTTCATTTATAACCATTTTTCTGCTCAGTCTCCTCATTTTCATACAGTTGCATGCCTAATGTTGCTTGAGAACTCGAACCCTTTCACCACTTTTTTAATATAGTTTAGTGTGTTTTGATTATAATTAATCATGTAGTTAATAAATACTGACTTGCATGAAAATGTACTTGTGATAAATGTCTTTCTGTAAATAAATAAAAAATAAATAAATTCCAGCTATCCTTTAGATGTTAACTTTACAATTCATTCTGCAGGTAATGTATTTTTTTTTTTTTTTGTGGGGGGCATTGTACCATGCTATTCAGTCCTTGTATTTGCAGATCAAGAGTTGTGTCTCTATTCATAGCGTTAAACCAGGATAGGACATTCAAAGAGGGTGCAAACCTCTGATGAGTATATACTTTGTCTCTCTTCTTTGTCGTAATTTTCATGGACAAAATATCAGGCTGCAGCTAGAGTATGCAGAGGATCTAATCTGAGACATAAAGGCTACATCTCTGTTGTTTAAAGATGATAATGACCTCTTGGCCTCAAACGGCTGTGCATTGGAGTGGCTCAATGGACTGGCTTATTGCTGACTGTGAAGAAGCTGGGATGAGAAAATGAGAGCAGTGTTAAAACTGAGGGCATTGTTCTTTCCAAGAAAAGACTGCATTGTTCTCTGTAGGTGAGAGGGAAGCAGCTACCTCAAGTAGAGGAGTTTAAGCATCTTGGAGTCTTGTTCATGAATCAGGGCAACTGAGAGATGGCTCAGTAGAGGGGTAGAGCTATGCCAGTAGTGCAGGTACTGGACTGTGACATTGAATATAAAGATGAGCCCTAAAACACAGCTCTTAATTTACTACTTGGTCTCTGTTCTCACCATCACATACTGTCAAGAACTTTGGGCAGTGGCTGAAAGGATGAAATCATGGACACAACCATGATAATACAGTTCCTTTATAGGGTTGCTGTACTGTCGCTCCATGGCACAGGAGGAGCTCAGCAATCTGAGAGGATCCTGAAGTGAATCCTGTGCTCCTCATGACTGGAAAGAATCAGCTCAGATGGTTTGAGCACCTAGTGGAGATGTCCCCTGGGGGCTTCTCATGGGAATGTACCAGTGGGAGGTGGTCCCAGGACATATGCAGGAGAGGCTGGGAAGTTTGTAGTTTACAGCTGGCCTGGGAATGCCTCAGAATCCCTTAGGAGGAGCTGGAAACTGTTACTGGGATTCAGATGTCTCCTTTGTCCTGCTGAGCATGGTACCATCATCAGCCTCACTGGGATAAGTGGATTAGAAAATTAATAGATGGAAGGATGGATGGATGAATAGATACATTTGTACTGTAATTTCATTTATTGACAGTTTGCTGCTTTCTCTTTAGTCCCAAAGTACATACTATTTGAAGGCAAAGCAATCTGAAAAAATTGTAAAGTTATCTGCATGTTTCTAATTGATGTTAAGTCATTATGGTGGCTTTGGGAATACATCATTTCATATGTTTTTTTTCAAATCATAGTGATTTATCTGCATTACCTAGCTTAGAGATTTTAGTGAGCTGAGGTCTCCTATTGTTGCTGTAAGCACATACATATAATGTTATGCTTACTAACTTAGAAGGTATGGAATTAAAGCTAAGAACAAACTGAATTTTGATTCTAATTCTATTATCCCATTATCATATATCATAATAGGAGGTTGTAGCTCAGAAAAAAAGCACAGTCATTCTGGTGAATGAAGCAAAAACAGGTGAAAGTATACCTGTAGCATAGCTTAAGCAAAAAAAAAAAAAACGAATACAATGGTGCCTTAGTGATATATTATGTAACCCAACTCCCTCTGCTTCTTGGTTTTGCTTTTGAAAAGAAGTCACCAAACAACATTAGTCAGCCCTTACGTTGTCCTGGCTATCACTTTATTTCTGTACCATCTCACTTTGCCCTTCTTATTACATTCCCATTACAAACTTTCACTGCTTGCTTACGTTTGAGTTTTGCTCATAATAACTGCTGAAATGTCTCATCTATATCCCATCTACTTATACCTGTGCTTCAGGTGAGCTTGCTATCCAGAAGTTCTATTTTTTGCATTATCATGTTCTACATTTTTTACTTATTTTTATGAATTACACTAACACCCCAACTTGCTCAGACTATTGTTCTGGATTTCTAATGTTATCCTTCATGTTCTTGTGCTTAATTACATCAAATGTTCCTCTCTGCATGTCGTATCAACGACCTAGCTTTTTTCTACACAATGAGCCTATTTCCTGTTATGATTTCTCCTATTCATTGATGACTTGTTAGTGTATAGACCTGTTCACATGTACATGAATATCTGAGCAATTGGTAAATGACATCTGCATAAGCTTTCCAACTGTATGATTGCGGCAATTTCCACTGCTTTGTTGTCATTCTTGACATACCTTACACAGATGAGGGCTTTCATTATTGCAATCTTTATTGTCTCCGTTTAATTTCTTTTCTCAAATCTCCACATGTTTATGTGCATTAGATACTAGCATCAAACTCGATAAATAAACTGTTGTTTATTTATGTATGTTAATGCACTCAGCAGCCCCTATAATCTTCTGCAATTTTAGGGTAAATATATTCCATTTCATATACAAGTCATAATGATGCTCTCATAAGTCAATGTAATTTTCGGCAGTTGCTAGGCAATAAAATATTCCATTTGTTATACAGCTCACAGTGCTGAATATTTGATCTCTTATCACATTTATAATGCAATTCTTCTATGTAAGTAGATAATTGTACTAGGCTGCTGTCAAAAACTGACAATTTCCTTGCTTAGCCTCATTTGTTCATTCAGGCACAAAATATTCACATGTTTGTATTCACATAATTTAAAGCTGTGAGTGTATATTATTTAACAAATGATCTTTAAAACTGAAGCTAACAACATCAGCATACCTAGGAACTTTATTTTACTTTGCATCTCCTCAAAGTTCACAGCATTTGCTTCCAATACCTTCTTTGAGATAAGAAGCATGCATCTAATTTCAGGTTCACTATTGTAGTAAGCTAGTCTGATTTATCAGTACATTTATATTAAGAACATTTGCTTATTTGAATTTGTGTAGAACATGTAAAAATGAAGTAAAAGGATTACAAGCTGGCAGTTTGGAAATACCAGTGCAGTACTGAAGGGACATGGGACATGTTGATGTGTGGATAACCCCGAAAAACCTCCAATGCATAAAATAAACAAAAAAAAAAAACACATGGCACCACATGAAATGAAATTAAAAAAAAGTTTATTCACCACAATGTTTTGGAGCATTCATCTTTCATCAATTTAAAATGATGTTAAAAAAGCTAGTTATGTTAAATATTAAACTTTTTAAGCAAACTAATCCCTAGAGTGCAACATTGGGTATCCATAAACATGCTTTGATTTTTTTTTTAACAGAGTCAGACTGATGTGTTGTTCAAACCGTGCAATTTATTTGAGTTGTCTAATCCAGCAACCTGATTATATTTCATTAGGAACATGTGTCCCTCTCACCTTCACTTCCAGAATTAAGTACAATTTACAAAATCAGAAAAAAGGAATGCCTGTCCCCACAGTGTTGTTTAAAATATATGCAGGAAAAGTACTTTTATATTTCTTTGACATATGCCTTAAATCTGTCCAGATATATGCTTCCGGAAATACTCTGTTAGTTTTGTCAGTTTGAAAGGTATTATATGGGCAGATCCCTATGTAAAAATAAACATAAGAAGAGTAAGGAAAAACATAATTATAATGTAGTTCATTGAACATCCTGATTCCCCTTCAAATTCAGGAAAAGGACAGCCTTGTTAAGAACCTTTCTGTCATAAGTTTTATTAAGCACCTTTTAGTGTTGTTAAGCTTAATTCTCATGGTAGAGTGTTACAGCACTCACAAAGGACAGCATCGAAACACTAAAAAGGCTACAAAACATTTCAGATTATTACATTTTTTATGTTTGTGTGGGGCATTGTGAAGTACATTTCCACTTTTATTACAAGATCGGGGATAGATTTTGCTTCCGGCCACTGTCTGTGTGGCTGTGCTGTTTTATGGCTTTCATAGCTGTTAAACACTTCACACTTCTACAGTGACAGCAACAAAATCTCTGTGTACTACAAAACTAATCTCATCTGTTATGTGCTCTTGACACAGAAGCCAAAATGCACCTCGTGAGTTTTGCTTTGCTCTCCACTCAAGGTGAAATTTTTTACATTCTGTTTTGAGTGTACAACAGAGTCCTTATCATACCCCTGTATATATGGTGCCTCATTGTGTGTGTGTATGTGTGTGCCCGCACACAGACGTATCTATTGGTTTCCTTAATAAAGTCAGCACTGATTACAATGCCTGCATTGGTAGGTTCCTTTGATCTCACTGCAAGTTAATGCACTCTAGTACAAAATCACAACCAACAAAAATGTGCAATGAGATTAAAGGAGCATATGAAATACAGGAATACAATTCATAATGGTTCTAGTTATTTTTAACCCACAGCCTATTGACCCATCAACTTTTCTTTAAAAAAAAATAATGTAATTTTGTTCCCTGTTAACTTTCAGTCCTGATTGTGTCCAAATGTTTCTGTACATCTTTGTTTCTGAAAAATGATGCCTCTTGGAACCTGTTAATATCCCTTCAGAGTAAAGTCAAAGTTTATACCTCACTTTCCCCTTTGCATTCTACAGTTTCCCAGAGTTTGCTTAGTCTCTGTTTGTATGACAGTTAAGTGTACTTCTCCCCCATAAACAAAATTCTACACTGGGTGCAGTGGGGGGCAACACTGACTCTCCAAAACATAGAAGCATATTTTAGGCAAAAAAATGTAGGAGGAAAGGGGAAAACACTCCATTAAACTTACCAGTCTGATGAACTGCAGCTGAATGAGTTCTGCCATGATCACTTATTAGGTTTCTTTATATGACTTCTGAGGAATCAGTACTTCATTTTATTTCCAGCTTCTGAACTGCATCATTCTTGCATTTATCTCTGCAGAGGCAGGGGGCCTGAGCGGCACACAGATGTAAACATGATGGTCTCCTGTATGTCTTCCTATAGATATATATATATATATAGTGTATATATATATATATATATATATATATATATATATATATATATATATATATATATATATATATATATATATATATATATATATATATATATATATATTTTTTTTTTTTACCTACTTTTAATAAATCTGATATCAGACCACATCATCTAGCTTATTGCTACTATTCATTGACAACTATGAATTCTTTCAGACAATTCATTCAGCCTAGCCAAGCTACATTTCATATTTCACACTCCCATTTGTGAATCATCTTCTGTAAAAAGTAATTGCTTTTATTCTGTGCTTTGTATAATACTATTTATCACAATGTTACAAATGCCATGGTAGTATTGTTATGTTATATGCTATGTAGCATATGGAGTGTCACTGCTATGGTACAAAACTAAGAAGACAAACTTGTTAAAACACCTTTGAGCACCTTTCAGAGTTGTTAAGCCCTATGTATCTCATTAGAGGATACACAGCAGCCACCACAGAACATAGGGTCATAGGTTCATTGCTGTGTACTAGGCTAACAACCACAAAACCCTTTTTAAGCCTAGCCATGCATCCCAAACCTCTGACAAGTTCTCATACCCTTAATAAGTGTAACCAGGGGCTTGGGAGCTGAAACATTTTCAAGCAAAGGTTGGGAGTGCCACAGGTTTGAAATCAGTAACACACTGGTATTTACTCTAAACACTGTCATCTATCAGCTCATCAACCAGTACCATCAAGTCAGTTTGATGTAATGACATCACAGAATTTCTGGACAGGCTGAACTCATTCTATGGCAGATTTGAGGAGTTGTACAGCCTGGAGGCTACAAAGCTACCAACTGGTCAGAATGAGTCAGTGCACAAACTTAACCCTGGAGAAGTGAGAAGCCAACTTAACAAAGTGAACCCCAGGAAGGCTGTAGGCCCTGATAACATTCTGGGCAAAGTATTAAGAGATTGCAGACCAACTGTACCTTATCCTTTTAGATATTTTCAATACCTCCCTGCCTCTTGAAAGAGTGCCAGCATGCTTCAAGGTAACTAATATAATCCCGCTGCCCAAAAAAGCTAATCCAATTTGCTTAAATGACTACATGCCAGTGGCACTAACCTCAAATGTCATGAAATGCTTCAAAAGGGTAGTAAAAAAGCATCTGTCAGAAGCTCTGGCACTGATCTTTGACCCTCTACAGTTTGCCTATTGACCAAACAGATCCACTGCCGATGCCATTTTGGTGGCCTTGTACCTCTCTCTGGAACATCTTCAAGAGAGAAACAGCTATGTTAGGCTGTTGTTCATTGACTTTAGCTTGGCAATCAACACAGTGGTTCCAATGCAACTCATAGGCAAATTAATTAACCTTGGGATCAACAAGAGCCTCTGCAACTGGATCCTTGACTTCTTGATTGGAAGACCACAGAAAACATGTGCTGGTAACAACACATCGGGTATCATTACACTCAACACTGGTGTGCCTCAAGGGTGTGTACTTAGTCCTCTACTATTCACCATCCTTACTCACTACTTCTCTGCAAAATTTCCCAATAACCATTTCATCAAACTGGCAGATGATATCACTGTAGTGGGCCTCATAAGGGATGATGATGAGAGGGAATACAGGAACGAAGTCATCTCTCTGATCAAATGGTGCGAAAATAACAACTTGGATCTGAATGCCAACAAAACTAAAGAAATTATCATTGACTTCAGAAAAAGGCCAGCCATTCACTCGCCTCTTGAGATCAATGGTAAGGTGGTAGAGAGAATTCAGTCTACAAAGTTCCTGGGGGTACACATCTCAGAAGACCTCTCTTGGTCCACACAGGCCAGATTATTAAAAAAGCTCACTAATGCCTGCACTTCCTGAGAAGGCAGAAAAGAGCAAAGCTTCCCGTGAATGGTCTATCCACTTTCTGTAAAGGAGCTATTGAAAGTACTCTCACCTGCAACTTTACTGTGTGATAAGGAAACAGTACTACGGCAGAGAGGAAGAAGCTTCAAAGAGTGGTGAGGATTGGGGAGAAGATAATGGGCACAAACCTTCCAACCAGGCAAGAACTTTGTACAGCAAGAAGCATAAAGAGGACATACAAAACATGTAGAGACACATCATGTCCAGCGTTTGGCTGGTTTGCTAGACTTTCATCTGGCAAGAGGTACCACACCATCTGCTGTAGGGCCTCCAGGCTCTTGAACAGCTTCTATCCAACAGTAATAAGGCTCATAAACTCTGACATCAACTTGGACCTCTCCTACCTCCAAACGTGATCTCACTAGTAATATTTTACTGAAAGTAATAAATTGCTTAATTCACTATACTTAATATATTCTTACAGAAGTGCAATATATTTCGCTTAAAAGTGCAATTGCAATAATTCCCCATGTGCAAAGTAAACGCACTGCATTTTCTTCTCTTTTTCTGTGTACGGTATTATTTGTTCATATGTTTAGGCTCATATGTATGGGCAGTTTTACTTGACTAGAAATAGGTTATAAGGAATATTTTTATGTGTATTAATCATTAGAATAGTTGTGTATACGTCGTGTCTTGTACTTTTTATACTTAAATTGCCTCTGTACTCTGATAACGAGCTGATACCTGAAATTTCGTTTCGGTTGCACTTGTGTTTTCCAAATGACAATACATTTTTCTTTGAATCTTTGAATCCTAGTCATGCAGGTTCATGCTGTGTAGATTACATGCACCTTTAATCTGGGGGTTGTTAGTACTGCTACTTTACACTGTAGTGTTTGGATCACTGTAAATATTTTGATTTGCACTTCAGAAATTAAGTCATTCTGCTATAGTTGTCTGCACGACTGGGAATACTCTAAACAGTTCTTTTGATTCTTTTTTATACTCTGCAGTCATTGTTTTAAAAAAATAAATAATTTTGCAAATGCCCTCCCTGAAGTTAGTACTGAAGTCTTTTTGGGATTCTAGAAGTGCTCTGGGTCTGTGGTGCAACAGAAAGAAAACAGTGTTGGTATAACTGGATGCCATTAATTGGACTGGTGGATGGGAACAGAGAAAGAAAATTAACTAGTGTATTTAGGGTTGAAAGTGGAAACACTGGTTGAAAATATGATTTGGAGGATAAGTCTGGGACTATTTGGGTCAAGGGAATTCAAAGGGAAATACATTTCTGTCTGGAAAACTGAATGTAGTGAAAGTAATGCTGGGCCTGTTAGCATTGTATGTACTTCATAATTCGGTCAGCCAATTCAGAGGATCCAAAGATAAGGGAGTTAGGTTTGAATATAGAAAGGTACATCTTCGAATACAGAAAGGTGGATCTTATGATGTAAGAGAAAAAGACAAACATGAAAAATAGGCTGTATGCAGTGAGACAGTGTGTGTGTGTGTGTGTGTGTGTGTGTGTGTGTGTGTGTGTGTGTGTGTCTGTGCGTGTATGTGTGTCTGTGTGTCTGTGCGTGCGTGTGTGTGTGTGTGTATATGTGTGTGTCTGTGCGTGTGTGTGTGTGTGTGTTTATGTGTGTGGGTTGGGAGGGGGCTGTTGTCTTCTACACCAGCTCAGTTATGCTTTAGCTTTCAGCATTGCTCCTTGGGTTAGAACAGGATCAGCCTTTGGTGAACTGGTGCCCCAGGCAAATGGTCTCCACAGCACCCCCCGAACACCACCCTGTGCCCCCACCCTGGTCTGCCTACACCATCCATATTACTGAAAAAAAAACATCTCTGCTAGAGCGCACCCTAGGAGGCTAAATAGTTGGCATATGCCTAAGAGGGGAAGACAAAAATACTGGGGATGGGAATGTGATGTTTTTTAGAACAGTTCCAAACCTTCCTCACATGATGCAAGTACATATAATTTGAATTCTGGGCCAGGGAGAGCGAGGGAGGGCGGATTATGGAAGATGTATATGACAAGGTGCAGTAGCTACGTAGGAAGAGTGGCGGATACATCATAAATCCCATCTAAATGAGAAAGGAGGTAGAGAAAAATGAAGTTCATATCCTTTCAGTGTCTGAGGAAAACCAAATGAGTGCCTGAGAGGGAATGGTGACATTATCTATTGCTGAATGAGAAATTGTTGAATACAAATGCCATGGAGAGGAAGGTTTAAAATAGTGGACACAGAGTAATTATTTGGAACAAGTGATCCAATGTTCAAGAAAAACAGCTAGGGTATGAATTATGCAGAAGAAATTATAAACCGGGAAAACTATTTGGCTGTCCCAGAAAATAGGAAAAACAGGCCTCTGCTGAAAATTGGCTTCGTTCCAAGTCGGACATTCCCGGTAAACAAATTGGCTTTGTTCCAAGTCGTACTTTCCAGGTAAACAAATAATAAATAAATAACTAAATTGTGCGTCCTATATTACTGAATTTAACACCAACAAAACTGAAGGGGGGGCAGAATTTGGATAGTAGATGTTGGAGGTGTGGGGAAGAAAAAACAGGGATGCAACTCATTTTATAAATGACAGCGGGTCAGAGACATTTGGCAAGCGACCCTAAGAGAACTGGGGAAAATCTGTATGAAGCCAGTAAGGGTAGTCTTGGATGCTGGGTGATAGTGAAAGAAAAGTCTGTCTGGACGGGAAAGGAAATGAAAACAGTATCTGTGTTAACTTTAGTAGATAGAAGTAAAATAGCAGTAAAATGGAAGAGGAAGGCAGGATGCAAATTCTCTTTAAAAGAAGAGCTTATAAAGCTCTTGAAAATGATAGTCCACAGCTATAAATTAAGAGGAGGGCAGAGTCCCTGCAGTACAACTGGGTAGTGTGCAGTATATAATCTGCTTCTCATACGTATATGTAAAAGGGGGGGGGGGGCAGAGCAATAAGACAGAGTCTGAGGCTACATTTTTAGGGCAAAAAGTGCAATTGTGATTAGCCTGTAAAAGAGAAGATGGAATGTAAAAGTGAAGCAGACTGGCTACTGGATAGAAGGGAGAGGAGTATCATTTGGGGTGTTGTACTAAAAGAATTTAACAAAAAAGTAATTTACAAATGAGTGTGTTTTGCGAGAGAGGAGAAGAATCTGCCCATAGCTGGTTAGCTGCTAAATTCTAGCTACTGAAAGATTAATGTTGATAAACCAATAAATGTGCTTACAGAAGCTGTCTAGTTTTCTTACAAGTAGGATGATAGCAACACATACAGTATACACTTTAGAAGGATTTGCAAGGACTGGTATGGTGAGTTTATCTGAAGGCTTATACAAAGGTCAGATGGCAATAACTGCATAGTTTAAGAAATAAGAACAGGATAGGTAATGATTCTGAAGCAGTTTGTGAACACAATGACATTTCAGTTTTTTGGGTACGTTACAGGGATTTTTATGTCTTTCTTGATTTACATTAAGCAGTTTTGACAAATTCTGAGGTGCTCAGACAAATGCTTTTATTAATTACCATAAGGACTAACATGAAGTGTGGCTATCCACAGGAAGGATGTAAAAGATGTACTTTTTTGCACAGTAAAAGCATTAAGAGGGGTAAGTAATAAAATGGATGTAATTTTATGCCTTACCATTTTCTCAAGCAAACAGAAAAGATTTTTATGAAATTACCTTAAAACAATGAGATTTTGAAGTTTTATGTTACTGATTTTGCATCTCACATCCACTTGTAGACAAAACAGTTAACTATCTATAGGTTGAGATGCAAGGTTGATGAATTTATTCAATCCTTTGTGGTATAAGAATACTGAGTTGTTCATCTAATGTCTGTCAAGGGTCCTCTAAGAAGGCTTATCACATACAAGCTACAAAAATTATACAGTTTAAGATGTATGCGTTACAAAATGCACACCGTTAAGGTAATTAACTATTATATGGGCATGCAGACAGGCTTTATTGAGTTATGCAAAGCCCAGGTACTTAGGGTGGGTCAACCTCTGAAGTTAAGTGACCTAAACAAATCCATACAATATCAAATAATTGCCTTTCCATTTCTAAGTTGCATATTTCAGTTTAAATAATTGCAAAGCAAAAACTGTTCCTCTACTCTAGCTATGCAAATACTATTCTATGGCTCATGATCTAAAGAGATTTCTTTTGCAGTAGCACAGAAATTGACTCAAGCAAACTGACTTTTAAAGTCTCTCTCATTTTACATTGGAAACAGAAGCACTAATTCCATACATACGTCTAACGACATACCCTCCATTGTATTCTTCTTACAAACATGCAATATGCTCTTTACAGTTTTATAGTCAGCATTACATATTGCTATCTGCCTCCATTTCTGTAGTCATGTCTCCTTTTTCCATACACATATGTTTACTGCGTCGACTGCTCTATTATTTTTATTTAATGTTCATACCATTCATTTAAAACTTTATGGAATATCTCTTTTTCATTTACCCTATAATCTTTAAAACACTTTGTACCCTATTCTACCCACAGCAAGCACATTTTTCTCATTTACCTTTTTAATACGTCATTCAGCTTCCCCATAGTCATATTTTCACCTTCTTTTCCTTAACATGTTTAATTTACTCTTTTTGCCCACCTCTTTATTTTTTCCCATAAATACAACATAGAAATATTATTTCATTGCTTTCATTATTCGCTGTTGCTTATAACTTATCTCTCCATTTTTATTTCTGAACCCTGCCTTAGCAAAAAAAAAAAAAAAAAAAAAGGCAGTTTCTGCTTTTTCCTTTTTGAAAAATACTTCTGTCTTATAATCATATCTCTCATCTTTCTTTACTACATTTTTTTTCTTTGCCGTAACAACTTATAGCATAATCTTCCAAAATTCTTTTGTACAGTTTCATTATTGTATTATATTGTCTTTCAGTCAGATTCAATTAACACTACACGGTTTGTTTACAATGTGTGCATGTCTTGGATTCAGTAAGCACCTCTACATGGTGTGTAGAGCTGTGCAAACAAGGCAAACACCATGCCATGTTAATTACAGCATAAGCAGCTAATAGTATGCTAATCACCCAATCCAAGATGGAGGGGCTATTCAATGAGCTATAAAGCAGCCGTG
Organism: Protopterus annectens; assembly: GCF_019279795.1. Classification (NCBI taxonomy): domain Eukaryota; kingdom Metazoa; phylum Chordata; order Ceratodontiformes; family Protopteridae; genus Protopterus; species Protopterus annectens. The sequence continues at coordinate 1,396,473,557 of NC_056731.1, forward strand.
TAGACTCAGTGCTGGTTTTCCCTGTGAATTCCAAAAACTACTGAAATACAGCCATGCAACAGAGTCTATACAGAAAGAACATTAGGGGCTGCTATTGCTTTAAATTGTGTGTCTGTACAACAGGCTATGCTGCTGCTGCTGCTAATAGACCACGGCCAAGAAGGAGAAGAATTTTCAGACCCCAGTTAACTTATCACAATCTGATGACATGGAAATTGTAGAGCACTACAGAGTAGATAGGGAAACATGAAAGGAACTCTGCAGCCTCTGTCATCCTGAACTCAGACCCAGGGCAAACCAAGGGGAACCCATATCAGTGGAGGCAAAGGTATGTGTATCACTTAAAAGTTTAGCTACAGGAACCACCTTTCAAAGACCAACAGGGGACATGCTGAGAGTGTCACAGACATCAGCATTCAGGATCCTCCATCAATTCCTGAATTCCATGCTCCAACATGCCAGTGACCACATATATTTTCCCCGTACACCTGAGGACAGGGCCACAAATATGCAGGAGTTCTACCCTGTACCACACTACCCTGAAGTATTGGGTGCCATAGATTGTACACATATAGAAATTAAGGCATCACCTGGGGAACAGGGAAGGGTCTACATAAATAGAAAGGGCTTCCACTCTATTAACTGCCAAGCCATGTGTAATGCCAAGTGAATCATCTTGAATGTGTGTGCTGGCAACCCAGGCAGTTACCATGGCTGACATAGCTGGCACACCTCCTAACTGTATCAGATGTTTACTAGGGGAGATATCCCACAGGGTCATTTACTGGAAGATGTAGGTTATACACTGGAACCATGGCTGATGACACCCATCAAAAATGCACACACACCCATTGAAGAACACCATAATGAGGCACACGCTCAAACCAGAAATATTACAGAGCATATGTTTGGGTTGCTAAAGTCCCGGTTCTGGTGCCTAGATACAGCTGGGGGAGCCCTGCAGTACAATCCACATATGTGTGCTGAAATATTCACCGTATGCGCCACACTACACAACATCATCCTGAGAAAGCAGCTTCAGCAGGATCAGCAAGGGGAAGGGGCACACATCCCATCACCAATGGTAAGGTCACCACAACCACAAGCAGGTGAGGAGTCAGAGGGGGAACCAGCAGCTGCTGTGGGTGTAGGCAGATGTAGGTGTGCTCAGTATGCCCTTGCATTGGCTTAGAGGCAATGCACAACACACTCACCCACCACCTAGGGGCTGAAAACCTTCCTCCTATGCACATACATATAGTAACATTGATGCCAGGCAATGCTCACAACCTTTACGTACCCATGTAATGGCTGTGGACTGCAAACATCAGACAGAGTCAGCCCTTAACTAACACTGTTGAAACTGCTGGATTTACAAGATAAGAGTTGAATCTGGAATGTATTTTGTAATAATATGAATGAATGGCATATCCTTGCATGCTGATACTTGGTAATGTAAGCAGGTAAAAGGTGGGTGATTTGTACAGAAATTACTTTAACATGTGGCAGCAGAAACTTATGTGACTATATGTGTCCTGTATCAAGTAGTAGGCTTCAGGCATCAAAGATTCATACAGTCATACCTCTCAAAAGTACTAATGGTCACCGAATGTCCTCAGTTTATCACCATACTTTTGTACTGGAAAATCATTAAAGAGAGAAGTTAGAAAGTAATGAGACACATTTCAGTTTCAGACTTCACAAACCTCACAAGATCATTAACAATAGTAATGCAGAAAATGTTTGATTCAATCAACTGTCTAACTTTCTAACACCAAAATATGTCAAAAGTACAATTAGCAAAACAACACAAACACAGATATACTAAGGAATAAGTCAGCTATGCACCCTGAGCATCAAGACAAAAATGTTATGTATCCCTGAATCCAAAATACAGAAAACAAGGATATGATACAGTTATCACTTGCACAGGGTGTTGTGGGTGGGAGCAGGAAGCCTAGGTTGACACAAAAGGTCAGTGAGTGTGTGTGAGTAAGAAAGAGAAGCAGACAGACATTTGGATAAAGTAACAAATGGCCAGTGAGACAAAATGAGCCTCAAGCTTCACAGCTGAACCATTTAACTGTTGTGTGTGTGTGTATGTATGGGTCCTCCAGGTGAAGTTGGTATGTGAGTGTCTGCATGAACACAGCCAAGCTTAGTGCTACCTCTACGTCTTGGTATGTTGGACAAATGTGAGCTATGTATGGCAGAGGTAGCAGTGCATTGTTGTTGTACCCAAGTGCAAGAACTGGCTCTACCAGGAGTTGCACTGGCATATCCATGCCCATGGTCAGATGCACTGCTGCTACCTGAACATGACTGATGTCTGGTGGACAAGCCCCCTTCATGAGGATGCCCAGGACCATGACCCCATGGCCTGCCATGTCTAGGTGTGGAAACCTCAACCACTGAGGGAGCAGTGGAAGTAGTGCCACTATGGAACTGTGATCGGACACAGCCAAGTCAGCTAACAGCAGATGATGTGGTTGACCTACACTCATGAGGATGTCACCCCCCCTCCCAGCAGTCATTCCATCATAGCCGCTGCCCTTTCCAATGTGTCATTCTTCTGATCCATTGAATCGGCAACATGGTGGAGGCAGTCAGATATGTCAGCCCATGCCAATTCTACAACCCTAAGCATTTCTCTGTAAGACCTATGAAAATGTGCTTGATGATGGCCCTAAACATATGTTGAGTGGCCCAGGAAGACAGACCTGGATAAGGTGGAGGACGGACAGCAGGCCTCCTTCGAGCATCCCTAACAACCCTCCTGCATGGCACCTCACCCACACTTTGGCTGTGACCAGAGTCAAAAAGCCTGATACCACAGTAACCACACTTCGCTGACTGAGCGTCCCACCCTTCACCTGCCCAATATCTGAAAGCTCACTGGAATGGGTTGGCGTAGGCCTACTGACTGTGTCCAATGGAATTACAGGGGATGACTGCATGTCAACCTCAGTGTCATATTCAACCTCTACAACCCCCCCAACTGTGCCTCTGTTTGGCCACTATCATTGTCAGAGTCTGCTGATACTCTGATATCAGGTGGTAAGAGTCCTACACTTCCACTGTGAGGATCACTTGTGAAAATAAGCAACAAACACAGGAAAAAAATTAATAGCGACACTACCATAGTCAAATGTCTGCTAAAGAAGTAACAGTGGTTCCAGTACTACAGACAGTACAGCAATACACACAACAGTCCTAACACCCACATCACACATATGGATAAAATTATATTTTTCTTTGGACTGCTCATCACCACTGACAAAGCAGATATTGGACTTACCATGTGCAGTTGATGTTATGCTTCCCATGTATGATAACCCAGGAAGAAGGTAAGCAGAAGTTATGGACATAATCATCACAATTAACAGTAACACAGGGGGTTAAAACGTTTTGCCCTTTACATGTTCATTAACTATACTTTCAACAAGAACTTGGATGACAAGTCCAACTTAAGCCCATGTGTAATCAATCAGAATGTGTTGTTAACTGTAGCAATCCACAAGGCTCTCCCCCCACAATCAAATTTATTGTTAAACAGAACTAATGTATTGTTATAAATATTTTACTGTACAAGAGTATTTAACAATTGAGATACATAAGCCTACCTGGAAGCTCCTCTTGGGACATACTTTTCCCTGAAACAGTAGCACCAATGTCAAGGACACACTGTTCTGCACTTTACATGGAGCTGTCTGGATCCATGATAGTGGACAGGAACTCTTGATTTGCTGTTAGTGATGGCACTGTAGCAGCCCCCCAGTACCTATCCAATCAGGGTCGCTGCAGATGAAATCATGTCAGATGCCCTATGGTGCATCTCATCATATGTTCTGCTGTGGTTGTCTATATCTGCTGCCAAATTTGTATTCTGCCTGACATATCTATGTGTCCCCTCTTAAGCAGAAGTCACCATGTCACCTAAAAGCTTCCACAATGAAGTGATTCTCAGGGTCACTGAAGGGGGGGGGGTTCAGGGATTGAGACACCTGGGTGCCATAGTCCTAGCTGATTTAAAACACAACAGAAGGTGAATACACATAAGTATCACATAACTAAAAAAGTCCTGTTTCCAGACAAAACATAAAAGATAGCATTTCACTATTACCCACAAGAGAAACATAATATAATCAAGATATTGAAATATAAAAAACAGGAGTTGTGTGGTTGTAACATATTACATTCACACACAAAGCAAGGCTGGATGCAGAAGAAGGAGAGTAACAATAGCAACATATCCTTGTTTGTGCCAAAACAGAAATGCAACTTTGCCCCCTCCCCCCTCAAAAGAACAGGCACATGAGACATTTTGCTAAGAAACCATCAATGAAATGCTAAAAGTGCTACCAAATGAACTGTCTCTGAAACGTCTACAGATTTAACACAGAACATTCCATTTTAAGCTATTGCCAATCATGTCTACCTGTAGCCAGCACTCCCCTAGAGGTGTGTATGGTCTATCCTAAAAGGCTAACACCCCTGTGTCATTGACAATATAAGACATTTACCATTTCATGGAAATAACAATAGAAGAGTGTACACAGAAAAACAGTTGTGACATTAGCACTTGTGATTACAGTTAACAAGGCTATGCATCTGAAAAAGTGAAATGCCCGGAAAAACATTTCCATACCATTAGTTCTCTACTGTCAACCTAATTCTTAGCAACACTGCTCTTTTGTCAAAAATGTTTTTATTTTTTTGTAAAATACTATGAATGTGAATATGACTTGAGATATTGATTTTAGTGTATTTACTGTGTCTGTTTATTTACTGTCTTGATTATTATTTAATATATGCTATGTTTTATATTTTTTGAACTCTTACTTTGTACTGTTTTTCAGTTTTGCTATACTTTTGTATTGCTATTTTAGTCTATTGTACTACAGTCCTTATTTTAAGGTACTTTATGTAATGCTGTTTAACTACTGTAACTTCACTTGGGAGCTTTTCTCCCCAGGTCTCTGCTGAAAAAGGGCTTCTCGCCCAGCCAGACACTACCCATTATCAAATGTAAATAAATAAATAAATAAAATAAATAAGGAATGCATACAGATAAAAGTAGTATTTGATAATGCAAATGTATATATACATACACACACACACATATATATATATATATATATATATATATATATATATATATATATATAGACATTTTTTTCTTAATAACATTTCAGCATATGCAGTATATAGCTGAACAATGCAGGCATACCTTTTCAAGGTCAATAGTCTTCTATGCAGATATATTCCAAAGTAATAACCTCTTCTGTGTTCTCCACATAAACAAGTTTCCTCACCTTCAAATTCCCAAGCTAAATGATTGCCTTTTTATGGTGTAGATTCAGGGCTGTGAGCAAGGTGAAGATGCAAATCAGGTGTGAACTCATTAGAATTGTTGAATCCCAAATACTTGGCTCTATGTAATAGATGTAAACCCTGTGCAGGCACTCTCTCAGTGTTTGTTGCTAATGGATTGCAACTGTGAATGATTACTGGTAAGGAGAAGGTGGTGTGCCAGCCAGGTTAGACTTACAAAGTGTAGAAGTAATTTTACTAAAGTTTGAAATGTAAGTAAGCATCACATAATTCACAGTTTCTGTTCATTAACATCCAACCTCCCACTCATTTGTTGACAACTGTATATTATTGCCATTTAATATTCTCACACATTTTAAGGACAATTATATAGAATGCCTTACAAATTGCATGTCTCAGATTGCTGCTCAGCTGGGAGAAGAATGAGCAACAAACACAAAGTGATAAGACAGAGCTGGGTTTTTGCAAGCAATAGTCATAAATGGTTATGTGACCACTCAGTGCACTATATCTGAAATTAATACATGTACAAATAACTGTCATATGGCTTTTTAGTACTATGGATGGTGTTGCATTTGGTTGTATGCAGAATGATTTCAGTTCCCTGCTGCAAAGCTGTTGGTGTGATTAAGAGGGATACTAGACTCTTACTGTGTTCTGAAGGCTCATTGTAGTGAGAGTTAAAATCCAGGCCTGTGCAAAAATATTTCATATGTACCAACAAACATGTTGTAGTTTGTATTTCATAGACTGCTTTCCTTCATTTCAACTTCTTTCCCCATTTTTTTTATTTTGCAGTGTTTGTGTGGTGCTCCACTTAGTGCAAATAAGTGAAAAGGAGAAACAATGAATGTCAAGTTTAGCTTTGCTTATCTCATTTGCACAGCACTTAGCAGTGCACAAACAGGACTAGTGGCCCATACAGGAAGCAGACAGAACACCTGCAAGCAGGGTGCCTGTAAAAGTGTAAAGGTAAAAAAGGATACATCATTGCAATTTTTGATTTCAATCATGCAACGCCACTAAGCGACATTGCATGGTGATTAGCAAGCTTCCCCAACACCTGCAGCCATTGAACACCTGTGTACAAGACCCAGACAGTCAGTAATTGTAAACTGAAACATTCAATTAATTCTTTAGGCACCATGCAAACACACTGAGTGGCATTGTGCAGTGGCTAACACACAGAACTTAAAAATGACTAGTAAATTATGGAAGTGTCATGTAACTACACCCGTGGCAGCAGGTGTACGTCTATGGCTGCCATACATATGGTCTTGGGTTCTAATACAGTAATTGCCAGACATTGTTACTGTTCTTCCATTTCCCATTATAGCCAATCTCACTTATAACACTTTAGATAGTGGAGCTGATATGAATTATATGTATGAGGGATAAGACACCCTTACTGTGTTTCCAGATGTATGACTGAGGATATACTGTCTACTATATTTCTATAAGTATAATTATGCTATCTGTATTTGGATGGCCTTCACAATTAAATAAGACATACACAACTGAATCTATATACAAGAACCTTGTCAGGTCGTACACATACATGCTGAACACCTAAAACTATCAGCTGTATTTAGGAATGATTCATGAGTATGTCTGAGCAGTACTTTTTCTGTGGCAAAGATGGAAAATCACCACTGTGGAAGAAAATGTTTTATCCCTTATGCCTAGGTTTGATTCCCACACTTTAAAAATCAATTTTATCAGTGTTCAAAGCCAGAAAAAATGTGTCAGGTCATGATAGCTATGCCCCAAGTGCATGTCTGAAAATTTAACTCACTTAACAGTTACCTTCATCAGACACCCCCTCAAACTAAGGTCAAGTGTCAGATTAATCTTCCAGTCTAAAATATTTATTTCCTCCTGCTTGGCACTGCTGCTCTGTGCTTAACATTATGCAAATGTGGTAGACATCATTGCTCGGGTTTGCACACTACCAATAAATGTGATAACAGAAACTGGCAGAAAATGATTAGCTGCCATTGCTCTAGTTCTGGTATTAGATATGTCTGATGTTAGAGAGAAATTTACCCAGTTTAGGGCACAGAGGCAGGATGTTCAGGAGTCCAGGATATTTACCAAAGTCTTCTGCAGGGGGACTACTCTGTTTCCCAGTACAAGTCTGAGGTTTGGAGTAGTTTGACTCAGGCTGTATACAGTGCAAATGCAATCCCACATGCTGGAGAACAGTGCAGGTACCATTTCAATGACCTACAAAGGTGCAAGAAGGATATGCTCAACCAGTGGTTGAGTGAAGTTCAAACTGGTGACATCCAACAGCTGTGTAAATATGCTAATAAAACAGTATTTTTAATACATACAAAGCTAAATATAGGCAAGACTGTTATGCGTAATGCTCTTCTGTTCTTTTCTGTTTTTTCCACAGCTAACACCAAAATAGAGTTTAATCACCTGATGCTAGAGACTGAGGGAAGCAAGTGGTATGCATGTAGCACAAGAGAAGTATAATAATACTTTTATTGCAGCTTCAAAAGTTAAAGATAGATTTTTGGGTTTTTTATACAGTTGTAGCAAAATGAGCATGAATATCCTAATTGTAAAAGCAAATATACATTCATTTGTTTGTAGCACAAACCAACTTTAGGAGTCAAGTGTAAGACTGTAGTCAGAGGCTGTCGGTTCAAATGCCACAAGTAACAACTATAAAATACTGCAGTTCTTTAACAGCATTACGTAAATTAAACTATCTACAAGTTGCATAAATGCCTTGCTGTTAACTGTAATCTGTACAACTGGACCAAGCATATGTGCAATATATGCACATATCAAGGATTACTTTGAGCAATCTGTAGTCATAGTTTGTAGTTGTTAGGATATATACTTAAATGTAATACTTCAGATAAAACAGTTGCATAAATGTGATAATGCATTGTATATCACATATGATGGTACTAATTTCATCTCTTTTTTTTCTCTCAGCTCAACCCTTATCTCTTTTTTTATTTTCTATTATGTATCATCAAAATGTCTCCATATTATCCATCTGTAACAAATCACTAAATACTTCACAGCACAGTGAGGTAGGCCAGCCCCAGTGGATCAGCCTACCCCAGCTCCACTGACTCCAGCACCAATGCCCAGCACATCTTGGACCCGACATGGCAGCACTGCCTCTGTTGTCCCTGCATTACCTGAACCATCAAATAGTTTTGCTTCATCTGATGGTTTTGTGGTAACTCCGGATGTAATGGCAGAGGTGGGGATTTCATCACTCACTGGGAGATAACATGGTTGGTGCATAAGGATGTGCACCACACCATTGGTGTACACCTATGCTGGATGGAGAGGCTGCTCTCCCTCATGGTCCATAGGAGGAAAAGAAGTGAAGCACTCCAGCTGCTAAAGGAGTAAGGTTACAGTGATGACAGTCCAGTGGGTGAGGACTAGATGTTCACTGTCTTCATGTTTGATGGGCATGATCCTGGGTTGTCCCCTCCCTCACCCCAATCATGGTGTCCTCCAACCTTTTGTGTCCCTCACCAACCCTGTGTCTTTTCTTATTTGTTTGCATTTGCATCCTCACCTACTCAACTTACCTGACCCAGAAATACCAATGTCCCTTACCCAGCATTCCTGTCTTACTGAATTATAAAAAGGGCACATATCCCACAAAAATTATTGGCCCTTAATAGATCTCCATTTCACACATGTTCATAGGTTCACACGTGTTTACTAGGCTAATGACCACAAGGGCCTTTTTAAACCTAGCCATGCATCCCAAATCTCTGACAAGTTCTGATACCCTTGATAAGTGTAAGCATGGACCTGGGAGATGAACCATTTACAGGTTACCTGTTTGCATTACAGACATAGGTGCCAAACCATGGATGAATTTCCAGTTTCCCATCCAATTGTCTAAGTTGCACTGGAATTGGGTTGGGGAGAACTCTGCTTCACATGGATGGGGAGCCTGTTCCATAGATGGGGTAGTCTCTGGGATACATACCTATATCTCCAGCAGGTCCTGTTTATATCACAGACAAGGTTTAAGTCTTTAGAACAGGTAATTATGGCAATTTTTGTTTTGTGGATATGCAGGAGGTCCATCAGAGTGGGGTCTGACAACACCCTGTATGCCAGGCATAGATCTCCTCTCAAAAGCCTGTAGGAGACAGACTGCAGGGATAGGGCCTTGAGGCAGTCTGCATAGGACATATTACTTATGCCCTGTACTATTTTAGTGACGAACCTCTGTGGATATTCCAGTTGTTGGATATACCTGGTTACGTACATACCAAAGGGGGCATTGTACTCAATGATAGGTCTGATGAATGCTGAATACAGTGGAACAATGACTTCCTTGGACTTAGATGCCATACATTTGTTTATAATTTGTGGAGCGTAGAAAGATTTTTTCACCACTGTAGACACATGATGATCAAAGGCTAGATTACTATCTGTGTGTGTCCCTAAGTCCCTGACTACTGGTTCTTCTTGACACACTTGATTTGTTTCAGTTGGCTATACAACATGATTACATTGTTTTCACCCATCTTTCTGGAGGTGACAGTCCAAATTCAGCTAATATAATGCACATATTTTCAGTTTACATTGTTGAAGAAATGGACAGCTATGTTTCATTCCTACTTCCATCTGCACATTCCTGTATTGTTTTCCCTTTGTTCTTTCCCTGCTTGCTCTCAATTTCACAACTTTCCTATCTACTTTATTTTAACACCTATAATCTAGTCAAAAAATAGAATCACGCACAGCACACATAAGTACCAAAAAAGCAAAGGACCCCTTCACTTTTTGGCCTCTCTGTTTGTGTGAAGTTTGGCATCTTGCCCCAATGCCAAGCAACAGTGTGTGGCTCTACAATGCAGTGGTTCCTCCACACAACTCCACTTAACCCCGCTGTGCTAGGTCAACAAACAGTAACACATGCTGAATGTACTATAAAGAATAATGTGATTGCATTATCACTGTTTAAAGTATTAGATACACCTGGATTCGAACACAGTATCATCTGGGCTCAAAAGAAATGTGTCAGTACATTTACACCTGCTGCCACAGAGTCAGCTGAGCAGCAGGTGGGTTTTATACACTCAATACTAACTCACAGAAGTTTAATAATGAGGTCCTGCATTTGTGTGTTGCTTAACTACAAGCAAACAGGGAAAGTAATGGAAATGTGTATCTCACATGCGCAAACGCGTTGCCTGCAAAAGTGTATCTCACATATAAAAACACGTTGCCTGCTGTCGTGAAAACTCACTGCTCACAGTTGCGCTATGTAAAGTAAGTATTAGCATGTATTAGTACTCTCTATTTATTCTTCATGCCACAAAACTACATGTGGAAACACAACAAAATGAAGGCCATATCAAAGAATATGTCACAGATTTACAATGCAGGCCTCTCATGCACTGCAACCCTGGCTCCTCAGTACTTGTTCACAAATATATATTAACTACACTACATAAATTAATAACACGTGTGATATGCAATACATCAATCTGGTATATAGAACTAGAACTATCTTCACATTTGAAAATGCCTACATATCTATTTCATGCAGGCCTCTCAGCATCTTCTTTCAAACATCCACTGCTGATGTCATCCACTATAAGTTGTCCTACAGCCTTGTAAAAATCAGACTTGTGCCGTGGTGCTTGTGTAAATTACTGAGCTCTGTAGTCTGTGTACTTAGATTGCTAGGGGGTTCTGTTCTCACTACAGTCAACTGTGTGTGTGTGTATATGTGTGTATGTTTTGTGCGTGTGTGTGTGTGTGTGTGTGTGTGTGTATGTGTGTGTGTGTGTGTGTGTGTGTGTGCATGTGTGTGTGTGTGTGTGTGTGTGTGTGTGTGTGTGTGTGTGTGTGTCTATCTAGCCAGAAGAACATAAGTGTGTATCCTGCAGTTACCACTATAATTCCATGGATTGACAGTATTTTGACACTTGCACATGCCTACACATCCATTTCATGCAGGTCTCCCAACGTCTTCTCTCTAACATTCATTGCCGATGTCATTCACTATAAATTGTCAAGCAGCCTTGTAAAAGTCAGGCTTGTGCCATGGCACTTGCGTAAAGTACTGAGCTCTGTAGTCTATGCGCTTAGGTAGGGGGTTCTGTTCTCAATGCAGTCAACTGCTGTGTGTGTATGTGTGTGTGTGTGTGTGTGTGTGTGTGTGTGTGTGTGTGTGTGTGTATTTGTTTTTGCACTTGCTTCACATTACAGAGGGCCTTTTCACCAGCATGTGGGACACTGCCATTAACATATTCTCCTCACCAGACACTGCTGATGTCATCACCTATAAAGTGTTGTACGAGACACTCCAAGTCAGACTTCAGCTGCGGTGCTTGCCTTAAATACACAGTTATGCAGTCTCTGTACTTAGGATAGTTAGGGGTTCTGTTCTAACTGCAGTCAACAGGGGTGTGTGTGTGTGTATCTGTGTGCTTGCATGACATCAGAGAGAGCCTTTTTTACCAGCATGCTGTTATTACCATATTCTCCTTACCAAACACTGCTGATGTCATCACCTATATCTGATTTGTGGATGTGCACTATTCCCACCAGAGTAGTGTCAGACACTGGCCTAGAGGCCAGGCAGAAGTCACCTCATCCTATACAATATGGATTACAGTGTCATGGCTTTCAGTATATCCACATACATCATGGCATAGTTTGTAGGCCCTGTGTTTTCTTGGTGAGAAACACGTGTGATCTCTCCAGCTGCTGCATGTGTCTGGTTAGGTACATGCAAAAGGGAACATTATACTCTATTGGTGTTCTGATGAGGTTGGAGTACAGTGCTGTTATATAATCATCAGATCTGAATACAATGGTGTGACTTATGATGTGCACAACATAGGCTTTCATACCACTGTGGACACATAATGGTCAAAGTTCAGATTGCTATCTACATGTGTTCTCCCAGGACTCTACTGAAAATGGACATAAATCCAGTTAGACTATCCCGGTCAACAAATGTAAAATAATAAAAATAATAAAATACTAAGCTAATTGCCTGTCTGGGCCATTTTAAGCTTAGCTAATTAGTTCATATGAGAATCAAACCATCCATCTTGTGTCTGTAAGTTAAATATCTTAACCATTACGGGAATCCTCCCCCACTAAGTTACAGTTACTTCTCATCAAATACCATTAAACTTTCCATATTGTAAACGAAAACTGGTTTAGTTCTTTAGATATTTGAACTCTTTCTACTTAATTTGTAAAACATAAATTAGCCTCAACATTGTTATTCTATATTTTAATCTCACAGCTAACACTATACTCTTCCTTAGACTATTATAATGTTTATAACATTAGCCATTTTATTCTAAAACAATTTTAGTAATTGTGAATACCTACTAAGCCCGACTGTCATAATTACCCTACCAGGCTATAGTAATTCAAACTGCTTCTACTGTTCCAGTTTAACATTTCTAACATGAAAAAATAAAAAATCATGCTTCACTTTCTTGTTCCCATTTAGAATTGCTTAGTACCTCAAATTATTTACTAAACTAGTAAAATTTAATGAGATTAATTAAAAAAGAGTAAGGGGATTTAACTGATGTGCTGTACAAATTTCATTTAGCCAGTATGAATGCCAACATGAGTCTACCTGAAAATAGGTTACAGCTAAAAGGATTAATCTGATTAACAACTAAAAAAAAAAAAACTAAAAAAAAAAAAACAAATACATAAGTACGTGTCCAGAATACCAAGGCATGATTCAAGTATTTGCTGGATTTAATTTTCTAAAAGTTATATATTTCTCAGCTTTTGATGCTGTAACTTAGTTTTATACAAAATTGTCATCACTATAAAATGAAAATTTGTAAATAAATGAATAAATAAATAAATAGATGAATAATATTAAATTAGGCTTGGTGACCACATTAGTTGGTTCAGAATGCAAGTCAAAGAATTTTAATTTTGACTTAGCCTTCTCTGCATTCCCTTGAGTTGAGAATTATTTCACGCTTTTTATCATTATTTTATAGCATCATCTTTAAAGCTACATAGCAAGCTAATAGCATCCAGAACAGACAGCAACCTGGCTAACAACAAGAAAAACAACGCTCCTACTTAAGAGTAAACCGGCAAGCTACATTAAAAATTATAGACCAGTAACTTGCCTTCAATTGATGTATAAACTATACATGGGAATTGATGCCGACAACAGTTTATAGTCATTTAGAAGAAAACTCAATTATGGCAGTAGAACAAAAGGGCAATAAAAGAAAGTCATGGAACAAAGGATCATTTATTGTTAAATAAAGTCATAATGGAGAACTGTTAAAACAGGAAGAATCTAAGTATGGCATACATTGACTACAAAAAAGCATTTGATAGTATCCCTCATTCATAGATAAAAGAGTGCTTAAAAATGTATAAAACACACCCCACACTGATCGACTACATTACAGTGACCATGAAACAGTGGGAGACCACTTTGCAATTAAGCCATGATAAGGGACAAATTGTTATCCCAGGGATAACAATTCAAAGGGGGATATTCCAAGGTGGCTCTCTGTCACCATTGCTATTCTGCCTTGCCCTTAATCCATTAAGCTATTTACTTAACAGCTTAGACCATGGCTACAATTTGGCTCCTAGAAAACAACGAAGTGTAAAGACTTCTCACCTTCTCTTTGTTGATGATTTAAAACTGTATAGCACATCAGATGAGGAACTGAAAGTGCAACTGCAAGTCATCAAAACTTTTTCAGATGATGTAAAAATGTCATTTGGTCTTGACAAATGTGAAAAACAACCTTTAAAGCAGGAAAACTGCGACTCCAGGAAAATATCAGTTTGGGACAAGAATGTGATATAAAAGAACTTGATCAAGAAGGAGTGTATAAATATTTGGGAATCGATGAAGGATCAACAATAAAACATGAACAAATGCAAAAAAAAAAAAAAAAAAATTAGTAAGGAATACTTCAGAAGACTTAAATTAATCCTGAAAACAGCACTAACATCAGGAACAAAATTCAAGCTATAAACCAATTTGCTCCTCCTGTCCTAACTTACAGTTTTGGAGTGACTGACTGGCCCCAAAACATGCTGGATAGATTAGACAGGAAAAGAAGAAGAAGAAGGATGCTTCATGCTCACCAAATCTTCTCCTTCTTTCGGCTTTTCCCGGTTAGGGGTTGCCACACAGGATCACCTGTCCACTCATGATTGGCAGTGGAGTTTTACTGTGTTGAGTTGCCAGCCCGGCGCCCAACCTATAAAAATCAGTGCATACCAAGATTATATATTCCCTGTTCCGAAGGAGGGATGGGCCTCCTTAAAACTGATTATATGTGTAGATCTACAATCGTGGGGCTCCACACATATCTGCTGACCTCACAAGACCCAAACGTAGTAAATGTTTGAAACAAAAGGAGAATAAATCTAAGAAGACTTCACTACTTAATCTAGCAGAAGCTTATCGGCATCAAGCAGGAATGGAAATCAAACCAGAAATAGATAAAAGTCAGGCAGCAACTGAATGTGCCAAAAAACAAAAGAAAGAATATTAGCTGAAGGATCAGATGACAATGTAGTTTTTGTAAAATCAAATTGGAAACAGTTGCACACCTCGTTGCTGGTTGTGACATACTAATGGCAGAAGGACTGTATACTGAAACAATAATGTGGCGAGACTGTTGCACTGGGGATTGTGCGAACATTATGGTACTGAAGTGGCTGAAAAACACTGGAAACATTAGCCACAAAGCATCATAGAAAATGATGAAGTTTATATCACATAGGATCACACATTGCCAACGGTTCAAAAGACAGATGATAGAGAACAGAATATAGTGGTCCAAGAAAAGAAGGCAAAAGTAGCATTGATCATTAAATTCGTTACGCCCAGTGACTACAGTGTCTTGGGTACAAAGAGCCACGAAGTCATAAAATATCGGGATCTGCAGGCAGAAATGAGAGCAATATGGAAGAAAGATACCCAGACAGTTCCAATAGTTGTTGGAGCAACGGGTTTTATAAAAAAGAATCTACAATCATATTTAGATATGTTACCAATCCATGTAACCCCATACGAATTGCAGAAGGAGTCATTACCAAGCACATTGCAAGTGCTGCAAAGAGCACTTTTGGCGGACATCAAAGATTGAAACAATGTTAATTTCATGAACTTTAACCGTACTTTTACTTAGGAATGGGGTCCATTCCTATCATAGTATTAGATACCCAAACGATTTGGAGAAATTTAAAAAAATAAGCTAAGATTTGCTCAGCGTGTTAGTCTCACATATTCCACAAAGTGTTGATGTTAGTATGATGAAATACCATCCTGGGAAACAAAGTTGGATTACAAGCACTCCATGCAACCTTGAAACATTTCTGTGTGCTGATGCTTCACATATCTTTGTGAGTAATTCCACAGAATACTCGTGTTATTTTAGAATGTAATTTGATACTTCGGTGGATTTCCTCTCTCAATGGACATCTGGATTTTACAGGAATCATCCCCATTATGCATGTATTGCACAGCATCTACTGCAAAGTACTGTGACAGTGTCCTGGCAAATCCATATTTCCACAGAGTCCTATTCTGACAGATTGCCCTTCCTGTAGGACCCCACATTTTGAACACCTACACCACCTTAAAGAATTAATCAGGATAAAAGTTTCTCATTCGTGGGGCATGAAGAATATACTGTGACCAATTTTATACCATGCATATGCTCGTGATCAACTATAGAGAGCACAATTTTTAATTGCTGCTTTATTATCCCAAATAGAACTTTATTACTTTCTATACTGCTAATTTTCATTCTACATATAAAAATAAAATGCACTACCAAAATCAATGTAACTTATTTTGTAATAACAGTAGTAACTTTTTTATTAAAGTGGCATTTAATTTTAACAGATTTAAATAAATTGATTATCTAATATTTCTGAGAAGGCTTTTAACTTTTTAAAATTCCTTTAGCTAATATAAAAGACTCGCTAGCTGCGTGTACAAACTGCTTAAACTTTTGATTTTAAACTACTAATGGACAGAAGCAGCTCCTAAATGCTTTATCCTATGCATGCGTCTCTTCAAATTATCTATGGTATGATCCCAATTACTGTCATTAGGGGTAATATATAATTATTTACCATGGGATGGCTAAGGTCATACTGTAACCAAATGGGATACGTTAATTCGAGTTCAAAAAGGGAAAATGGCTAGTCTTAAAATGGTCTACAGGGACAGCTAACCTAATACTTACCCATGAAAATACGAAGCTAGTAAAGCTTTTAATATCTAACTGCAGTGCAGCTGAAAAGATGCTAATGGCAACACTGATCTCCACTCCTACAACACCTAACTCCACAGTCATTACACTGTATTGACCTACTTGGTGTTTAGCTGAAAACTGTACTTTTTCTGCAAGAATAGGATTGGACATGCTTGGAGTCATTTGTTTTCTTTTTTTATCCTGAGATGTGATTGGCACTTGCTCATACTGATATTTTTATGGTGGTATGTTTATGCATTGTCTAGTATTTGACTTTAAAAATTATTTACTACAAATGATTAAAGCACTGGTAGATCAAAGTGCATCAGCTGGGAAAGGTAGTGATATAATTAAGCAATATATCACATTTGGGTGTGGGTAATGCAAAGTTTACCAGAGCCTGGTGAGAATATAGTGGTATTGGCAACATCAACATTTTCAAAGCCAGATCCACCAAAACCAGAGTGGTATAATGAGAAAACAGAATATGGAAAAAAAAAGCAGGAGTGTAAACTTCAGTTAAAAGCACTAGCAGGAGCTGTGTATTCAGGATCCAGCGAAATATTATGTGGGTACCAAGTGAATACATTATTATAAACTTATTGCATTTACATGAACAGTATTCACACACAAGTGGCCTACAGCATGAGACAGTTAGAAAAATAATCTGTGATGGGCTGGCTCTCACTCCAGAATTAGTTTCTCTGCCTTGTGCACACATTGTTTCATGACAGGGTCTGCCTCCCTTGACATCCTGAATTGGTTTAAGTAGGAAACTGGACAATGAATGAATGAATAAATGATATATGGGCAAACCTGACAGGAGACATTTAAAAAAAAAATACCAGATTTTCACTTGTGACATAGGCAAACTTATATTTATATAAAAGTAAAGAAACCATTTACAAAAATTATACATCAGATATATTTCATCAAATATTACATAAATTGTTCAGTTCTTGCCTTCTCTTAAACCTCATTCTTCCTCCAAAACATTTTCTGCATGTATTGTTCCCACAGTTTTCATTTTTTCTATGTAATTTGCTTCTGCGATCTACTTCTTGTTTTTTTATCTTCGTTACAATATTTACTACTTCACGTAAAGCTGGTTTAGACTTTGATTTCTATTTTCTAATAATTGCTTTTTTTGGCCCCCACCAGAATTAAATTTAACAAGACCTTACTATGTGTAGGCTGTTCGGATCCTTTATCCCACCTAAAATCATTTCATTGGTGTCATTCATTTGCTGGCCCAGTATTCATGACATAGTACTCTGCAGGGAATTTTCAAAGTCTGCCAACTCATTACACTCCAAAAACATATACTCACAGCTACCTTTTCCCCATCACACCTACATTTGCCTTTTACCTGAGATAAAATTCTTTGGAACCTGCTTTAGGTGTAAAAGTATTAATCCAAACACTTCCAAGCAAAAATCCTACATCTTCTAGATTTTGTTGCATATTTGAGAGATATATATATATCATCTCATTATTTCTTTGTGAATTTCTTATCTCATTGCTCTTCCCAATCTTCACTGACCCCCCGCTGATTCCTGTAGTTATCTTGCAATATTTTATATGCCCTACTGACTGTTTTTTTACCAACAGGTCCTGTTCTAGATTCAAGTAAAAGCACAACAAGTGCAGATCTTTCACTTAGGGTTTCGCTATCCTTTCCTCTTTGCCTGTACTCTTTCAATCCCTGGTCAGGAAGGCAGTCTCCAGCCTGCAGTCCAAATGTTTTCTTTGCCTCTTCCCATTCTGTTACTTTTCCTTCACTAATTATTTGTCCCCTTACCTTGGTTCCTTTGCCAGCTTCCTCCAGTAAGTTCCAGCTCTTTTTGCTTATTCTCTGTATCCCTAATTACAGACATCCCCATCAACTGAATTTCCTTCCTTCTGCTGGCTTAGTTCTTAGAATGCTTTCTTCTAGTTTATATATAATATTTTTCTTAGTTTATGAATAAAATTTTCTGTATAACTTGTCCTTAAGGATCTGTACCCACAAACCCACGCTGTCCTTATTTCTTGAATCCCCCCACTTCATCATTCCTTTCCACTTTGAATTGCTGCTTTCTGCTTGTGTTATGTATAAGAGCCTTTACTTTGTAGCTGTATAATAATCATTCAAATCATGTAATCTTAAACCACCTTGTTCTTTTGAGCTTATCCCACGTGACTCTTGCTCTTATCCTTCCCAGATAAAATCCTTCAACTCTTTATTAATTACTATCCACAACTTCTCTGGCTGATAAAAATATGCCCAATCTGTGTATAAAACTAAAAGGGACTAAAAACATTTTTACTGTTTGTATATTGATATCCATATCCATAGGCAAGAGCTTACAGATTTTTAGTTTTTGTGTTATCTTTTGTTTGGTCTCCTCCCCACATATCCGTAGCTGCCATAACAGAATTCTTTTTAACCCATACTCCTAAGTACTTAAATGTATCATGTCCCTATAAACATGGGCACTGCTGAACTAGTTCATGTGTAGTAATAGTTTACAGCTATAGTCTTTGTCTGGTATCCCGAAAAAAAATTGGAACTCTCAGAATGTTTCACAATACTGAGATGTCCTTTTCTTATTCTATCAGGTACAAATTAATATCATCTGCTGATAAAGCTTATTTTTCTTATATCTTTTTAAACAAGAAACATCTTTATTAAATTATCACTTACGAGATAGGCTGTCATATATTTATATAAATTAATACAAACCATATCAACACAATCCCAGTTGCAAGCATTTTACATCACAAACCATATTGACATAATTCCAGTTGCAAACATTATACATCACTTAAAATCTACCCATTGTCAGTCAAACATTACATAGCTTATTCAAGTCCTTTATTTTAAACCTCATTTCTCCCCTGTATGTATTTTTCCCACAATCCCCATTTTCCTATGTAATTTGCTCCTACCCTTTTCTAAAGTTCCCAATTCCAGTTGTTTTATATCTGTTAATCTCTGTTACTATATTCACTACTAATAGTACAGTTGGTTTAGACATTGATTTAAATTTTCTAGTAACTGTTTTTTTGGTTCATAGGTTCATAGGTTCATACTAGGCTATCTGCCCTAGGGCATTTATAAGCCTAGCCAGAGTGTGTTTGGCTTTCGCCACCCATTTTAAATTAATTTTGCTATGCCCTTTTTCGAGGTTAGTATACTGTGCCTCTAACAGTGACACAGAAGTGATACCCGGGGTAAACCTACAATCTCCCATCCACTCATCAAGATTCCTCTTGAAGAGAGTCAATGTGGGACTCTGCCTAACCTGGACTGGGATTTTATTCCAGAGTGAAGGGAGCCTCTGGGTTATGAATCTGTCCCTCCAGCATGTCCTATTTATTTCAGTGCTGAGGTTCAAGTCTCTCGAGCGTAGCTCGATGGGATTTGGATTTTCTGAGGTGCAGCATGTCCATTAATTCTGGGTTGGACATGGCTTTATACATCAGGCACAGATCGCCTCTGAGCAGGCGGTATGCCACTGAGAAGAGCTGGAGTTTCTTTAACCGGGCAGCATATGGCATCTGTTTGAGCCCTTTGATCCTCTTGGTGAGGTACTTTTGGGGTCTTTCCAGTTGCTGCAGGTGTCTGGTAAGGTACATCCCAAAAGGGGCATTGTACTCAATTATGGGCCTGATGAGGGATGAGTAAAGAGGCGATGACCTCCCTGATCTAGATGTGAATCCCTTCATGATTAGGTGGGCTATATAAAATGTTTTTCTAACCACTTTGGCCACGTGGTTGTCAAATGAGAGATTGCTATCAACTTGTGTCCCCAGGTCCCTAATGACTTCTTCTGTACTTAATGGATTACCACCTATGTGGTAATTTGTGGGCACTTTGTTTTTGCCAAAGGGATGACTATACACTTTTTGGCGTTTAGCTTGAGGCCATGGCTCTGGCACCAGTTGTCTGTTTCTATGAGGCCCTTTTGGAGGATGCTTGTGTCGGCTGGAGAGTTGATTATGGCACCCAGTTTGCAGTCATCTGCGAACTTGGTCAGCCACAGTCCTTCTGTGTTGGCCTGTACCACCGAGAAATATATACTGAACAAGAGAGGTCCCAGGACTGAGCCTTGTGGGACGCCACTTGCAACTGGTTTGGAGTCTGACATGGCTCCAGCAATTCTAACCATGTGGGTTCTGTCCTTGAGCCAGTTTGCAACCCATCTAGTGACATAGGGGTTTATATTTAAGCTGGTGAGCTTATCTATAATGCCCGAGTGGGGTATTGTATCGAAGGCTTTTGTGAGGTCCAGGTAGGCTGTGTGGACCACCTTCCCCTCGTCAATGGCCTTGGTGACTGTTTCAAAGAAATCGACCAGGTTTAAGAGGCAGGATCTGCCCTTAACAAAGCCAAACTGGGTAGGATCCAGTGTCTGTAGGTCCCCAATATCTTTATTTATGAGGTCCATGATGATCCTTTCCATAGCTTTGCAGACCAAGCTAGTCAGGCTTATGGGGCGATAGTTTCCAGGATCCGTTGAGGCAGCACCTTTGTGGAGAGGGACCACTGTTGCTGTACGCCACTCTTTGGGTACATATCCTGTAGTAAGGCTAAGATTGAACAGTAGTTTTATGTTTGCGTTTAGCTCTTCTTGGAGTTCATGTAGGACGCAGCCCGGGACACCATCTGGTCCCATTGATGCTGCGTTTTTTGCTTTGGAGAGGGCGGCTCTTACCTGAGCATCTGAGATGTCAGGGGCAGCACGCTGTTCGGAGAGATATGTGGCCTTTGGGTGGGGAGAGGGGAGAAGTTTGCACTGAACCTGTCAGCTAGGATGTTGGCAATGTCTGTGGGCTCGGTGTATTTTTTGTCATTTTGGACTAATTCTGAGCATATCTGGGAATTCCCACCCAGGTTCCTAACATAACTAAAGAAAGCCTTGTGATTATCCTTAGTGTCCTGTGCAATTTTTCTCTCTAAGCTGACCTTAGACGATTTTATGAGTGCCCGTAGTTTTTTGCTAATACTGATCAGAGATGCTTTCCCTTTTTGGGATTTTGCTCTATCATGTAGTAGCTTCCTCCTTCTATTGTATAGTTTGTTTATGGCTGGGGTCCACCAGACAGGACGTCTGCCTTTGGAGGACTGGGTCTTGGTTTTATTTGGGATTGCATGATCCATGCATTCCTGAAGGTGTTCATAGAATGCGTTTATAAAGGATTCTGCGGTCTGGGCCGTATTTTCCACAGGCCCGGGGGCTTTGAAGGATTTTGCCTCGGTTTTTTAGGCGTGTGAAATTTGCTTTAGAGAAGTTTTTCATTGTGGTTTTCTGGACAGGGGGTGGGGTCGGGATGTGAATATCCAGTGAGATTAGTTTATGGTCTGATCTTACCAGTGAGGGATACACTTCTGGTCTGGAGCATAGTGTCCCCATGTTGGTGATGATCAGGTCCAGTATGTTTTCCCCTCTTGTGGGAGTGGTAACAAGTTGTTCCATAGCATTTGAGTTTATAAATTCTAGGAACCTTTGGGCTAGGGTGTTGGAGCTAGAGTAATGCTCCCAGTCTATGTTTGGGTAGTTGAAGTCGCCCAATATAATGGTGTTTGGAGAGACCTTCATATTTTCCAGTATTCTCAGGAAGGCCGAGTGGGGTTCCTGTGTTTGGGAGGGTGGTCTGTAGCAGGCTATAAACTGGAAGGCAGTTTTACCCACAGTTAGTTGCACATGGATAGTCTCTGATGCTTCGTGCTGTGCCACCAACCTGGAGGTGTGGGTATCTTTGGCGAATATTGATACTCCCTCTCCTTTTGTGGTTCGGTCCAAGTTTTGGGGCGAAAAGCATGGTATGAGATATAACCTGGTAGTGCTGGGGTGCTCTCGGGAGCCTTGAACCAGGTTTCTGTTACTGCACAGATATCGATGTTCTCCATGCTAAGGAGAGTTTTGAGTGCATGCATCTTGAGGTTTAGACTTCTGGCATTGAGTAGCATTACTCTTAGTTTCTTATCCCTTGTGATACCTATGGAGGTGGGTTTGTCTTCTGAGCCTTGCCTAAAAAGGCACTATGGGGGTAGCAAGAGCCTTTGCCAATATCCGAAAGCCCAGGGGTGACAGGTGCAAGCCGTCCCTAGCGAAGCATCGTGGCTTGTCAAGCATGTCATCCCAGGCTGACAGGCATTGGATCCCCTTTGAATGACACCAACACTTAAGCCAATTGTTGAAATTGATC
The DNA here is from genome assembly GCF_019279795.1 of Protopterus annectens. Taxonomy (NCBI): domain Eukaryota; kingdom Metazoa; phylum Chordata; order Ceratodontiformes; family Protopteridae; genus Protopterus; species Protopterus annectens. The sequence continues at coordinate 1,396,496,332 of NC_056731.1, forward strand.
ATCTTGTCTTCATATTGTGGCATCATTCTTGGTGAGGGTAAGATGCTACTCAAGGTCAGGGTCATACCGGCCTGGGCTACATGCTCAGAGAGCTCCTCTATGTGTCTTTTCATGTAGTCCAGGGAGGTACGTCTCAGGTCATTCACACCAGCATGGACAATAACTGAGTCATATTTGTACTTGCCTTGGAGTGACCTGAGTGCTTGTGTTATGTGGCGGATCCTAGCGCCCGACAGGCAGCTCACCGTGACCTTCTCCTTGTTCAGCCTGGTGAGCGGGACGTCAGTGTGCCTGACGATAGAGTCACCTATTACAAGTGTATCAGGTGTGTTGTTTAGCCTTAAGGGCTGTGACTGTTCGGCACACTGGCTTTGTGAGTTATGTGTTGCACGTGTTTTGTTTTGGGGTAGCGGTTGCTTGGGTGTCTGCTTTGGAGGTCTCTGCTGCTTAGGCAGATTTTTATTTAGAGCCTCGAGTATGTTTTTGTGTGTTTATGTGTTTGGTTTGTTGTCGTGGTAGGTCTATGTGAGACTGGAATTGTAGTGAGTGTGGTTTCCTTCTCCTCCTGACTGGTTACGCCAGTACTGAGTTGAGAGAGCTTAGCCTCCAGTTTGGCTATATGGTTGCATCTCTCACATGTGTTGGAATTTGTTGGGAGGAGGAGAGGGTTGTCTGTGTACATGAGGCAGTTGTAACATTGCCTCAAGATTTCCAGATTCACCTGCTGGACCGGAGAGGAGATTGACAACTGACCTTTGGACATGCTAGAATAGTATTGGGAATTCCTTTATAATTGAAAAAAGGGCCAATGGGGAACAAGGTACTCAAGGGGAGTTTGTGAGGGTGTAGTGCTTTTAATTTTTTAGAGCTGACTTATATAATTGCTTTAGTGAGCAAGTGCCAGGTAACTTAAATGCAATGTGTTACAGGTAACTTAAATGCAAAAACGACAAACAGTAACTTTCTTTCAAGTGAAACAAGGAAATAAGTACAGTAAGCAATGCAGATATCACTAGGGATCCACAGAAGTGCTAAAAGGCCATGTTTTAGGTGGAATTAGCGTTTCAGGGAAATAAACAAACAACAAGCATACAAATAAAGCTAGATTCAGCAGGCCTGGATCTAGTCTATGCTACAGCCACCATAACTAGAGACAGCAAGGTCTTACCATGACTAGGCAATTCTGATTCTGTATCATAGCTCACAAAAATGATTTCCCTAGTTACATCAATTTTCTCACCCAGCATCTCTGATAGAGTAGTCTGCAGGATTCTTTAAAGTCTGCCAACCCATTATACTCTCAGAAAATAGTTTCCCAATTACCTCTTTTTTCCCCATCACACCTCCAACATTTATTGTCTACCTGAAGAAACATTCTTTGGAGTCTACCTGGGGTATGACATTATTTATGTAAACATTTCCAAGAAAAACTGCTAAATCCTCTAGATTTTGTTGCATATTTAGGAGACATACATATATCCCCCATTATTTCTTTGTGAATTGCTTATCCAATATCTCTTCTCAATCCTTTCTAACCTCCTCTGATTGATTCTTGTAGTAATCACGCAATATTTATATGCTTTACTAATTATTCCTTTTTTAATGGAAGCTTCCTTTCTAGATTCTACTAAAAACTCAACCAGTGCTGGTCTTTCATTTAATACCCCCTATTTTTTTGTTTGTCTATACTCAATCCTTGATATCAATCCCTGCTAGGGAAGGCAATCTCTAGCCTGCATTCCAAATAAATTCTTAGCATCTTCTTGTTCTAGTACCATTCCCACTCTAGTTATTTGCTCCCAATATCTTTGGTTCCTTTGCCAATTTTCTACAATAAATTTCATCCCCCTCTTGCCTATTGTCTGTATCCCTAATTGCAGTCATCCCTATTGGCAGAATCTCCTTTCTCCATTCCCATGTTGGCTTAGTTTTTAGAATACTTTCTGCTGCTTTATGAAAATAATATTCTGTATGATTATTGTTACTTAACTTAAAAGTCTGCATCCAGAATCCTAGTCCCCCCTTGTTTCTTGAGCTTCCGCCTTGTTTCATCATCATCATCCCTTTCCACTTTGAATTATAGTTTTCTGCTTGTGCTATGTATAACAGCCTTAACTGTGTTGCTCTGAAATACCCTTTCAAAGTGGGTAATCTCAACCTGCCTTGTTCTATTGGAAGGATCAGCTGATCTCGTGTGACTCTTGCTATCTTTCCCTCCCAGATAAAAATCCTTCAGCTCTTTGTTAATTGCTATTCACAAGTGCTCCTCTGGTTGATAAAAATATGGCTAACCTATTTATAAGACTAAAGGGACTAAAAACATTTTAACTGCTTGTACATTACTATCCACATCCATATAACAGAGTTTCCATTTTCTCAGTTTTTGTATTGTTTGCTGTTTAGTCTTTTCCCACATATCCTTAGCTGCCACACCAGAATAATTTTTAATCCATACTACTAAGTACTTTTGCATGTTGAAAAGATTTAAAACCATCTCAAAATGTTCCACAACACTATAATGTCATTTTCTGTTTTGTCAGGTACAAAATATTATCTGCAAATACAGCCAGCTTTTCTTGACTACCATACTAATTATATCCTTGAATTTCTGGGACCTTAAGTGACATAAGAGTCCAGAGCAAAGTAATTAAACATTTTTGGTTTTGTAGTGATCTGAAAGTAACATATCTTCATTGAACTCTGAGGCATACTTCAGGTTTTCATTTTAAACTAAGAATTTTCTCTTTTATCACACAACGAAAAGCAATACATTTTGATATTTTGTTTAAAACAACTACAAGAAAACCTTTTATCATAGCACATTTACATTACCCCTACACATACACACACACACACACACACACACACACACACACACACACACACACACACACACACGCATGCACACGCACACACACACACACACACACACACACACACACACACACACACACACACACACACACACACACACACACACACACACACACACGTGCACAATAAAAAGAAGAAAAAAAGAACCCACAGTGTAATGACGGAATACACTGTAGTGATTTGGAGTACAGCTGAGTAGCATTACTCTGAATTGGACGGAATCTGAGAAGAAGGGCAGCTTCAGGGTTCATGTAATGATGTAGGTGGGGAGGGAATGGTGATCCCTGGTAGTATCTCAGAAACATGAACCAAATATAAGAGGGTTGTGGGGCATTTAGTTATCCTGGTATGGGTTGTTATAGAACAATGGAAAGAGGAGTAACTGAGATGGAGTAGGGATCTGAATAAAAATTGTAAGGCCAGAGTGGAGAAGGAATAACAGCCTATGAAGGGAACAAGGAAGTAGGCAGCATCAGGACTAGGATAATCACTATGGTCGTTAAGGTAGATGAAGAGGAGGAATGCTGGCGGAGAGATACAATGCATCAGCACTAAGACACAGCAACAGAGTAGAAGGAGGAGAGACTGAAGAAGGCAATAACAGGGTGGAGTTAGAAAAGGAGGGTTATAGTTATGAGGTAACCAAATTTTCCAGGAACATACTGGAAAACAGTAAATTCCAGTGTAAGGTGAGAGCAGAAGATGACTGATGTCTTGGACTGTGGTGGGTTCAGCTTACTGGTCTGGTACAGTACTAGTGTGGACAGAATTCTGGGTGTGAGCCTTCCCAGGTAGAGAACCAGGGATGCCCTGGTGAAGGTTCCATTAGCAAAGAGAAGAGTGAGCATTCCACTATGTAGTTTTGAGTGAAGGCAAGGGTAAGTGCAGAAATAGAAAGATGACAGTGTGTGATTTAAGGAGAGTGGATTATGATGCAGAGATACTGTAGGAGTAAACAGGCTATGAAAATGAGTCAAGAGTGCAGTACTCAGTCAATATACAAGAGTTTGAGGAGGAGACAAAAAATGGAGAAGGCCACTGTGGGTTCGATCTTAGCTTGTGCATAAAATGCCCTTAGGGATTCACTGGACTACTGGAATCAGTCCAGACTTAGCTTGCTCCTGGGCTTGGTGATGGTCATAAAATCTGAATTTAGGGAATAAGAAAACAACATTAAGAAGATCCAAAGCATAAAATCAACTTTTTGCATGCTTCCTCTTTTCATATCATGAATTCACAATGCAAGCTTCTTGATAAGTGTTTCCTGATTCACTGTGTTGCTTAGTTTGAATATGCCTGTATTTCCTTGCAACTCTTATAGTACCTATGAGTAATGCTCAAATACTGTACTAATGTGCTTTCACAGTGACATGGATTAGACATCCAAGACATTCAAAATTTTACCTATTTCCATAAAAATTGCAAGATAACTTTGTCCCCCTTTCACCTCTGCTGCTTGTCAACCATCAGCACCCTCCTACTGGCTAATTGGCTTATTCATTCCTCATCACTTGGCTACAGGTCAACCAGGAGAGGCCACCATTTAGACAACCATTAGTGGAACTTTGAGGGTTTTCTACTTAAGCACTATGCTCTCCTTGGAAGCCTGGGTTGTGTAGCCGAAGGAAGGACAAGCAAAGATATGCCCACACTGGTAATTAATTCCAAAAGGGACGGTGCCAGCAAGCAGACCATTGAGCACCTACTACCCTCACCACCCCTCAAAGAGAGGTAAGTAGGCTATACCCCTTCACTCCCTTGCCCTCACTCTCTCTCTCTACCTGTCTGGCTCCTCCAGTACTGAAGGCTCTAAATGAACCCTGGCTGCCTGGGTCATAGTAATGGCAGTATGGGCCAGGCAAAACTGCAAGATAACTTAATCATGGCACATCAGTGCTGCTTGCATTAGTATAATACTCATACGCTATGAATATTTGTGTGTGTGTGTGTGTGTGTGTGTGTGTGTGTGTGTGTGTGTGTGTGTGCACTCATGCACCCCAAGGGAAAGAGTTTTCCAAATGTACTCTTCTGTTGCAGTACAGTCCTTTCATTTTTTCCATAGTGTGATGGGCAGTAGTCATTTCAGCTTGAGTTTCAGTAGTGTCTATAAATGCACAGGTTTATTTCTGAGATTCATAATTCAAATCATAACATACTGATGGCAGACAGGACAAATTGAATTTAAAGAAGCACACATTTTAAGGGTGACATCTGTACTAAACCATCAGTTGTAGGGGCAACTTGCATACAATCTCCACTGTAGGGGGTGTGCTTTACCGCCCATACTCATTTAGGGGGTGTGTTTCACCTCCCATGCCCATCTAGGGGATGTGCTTTACCTCCCCATGCCCATCTTACTTATATTGGATGGTGCAGTGGTGCAGCAGTAGCGTTATCACCTCACAGCATGATGTTTTCTGGTTCGATTCTCGGTTGGGGTGCCTTCTGTGCAGAATGTACATATTCTCCCTGTGTTCATGTGGGTTTCCTCCAGGTGCTCCGATTTCCTCCCACATTAGAAAGACGTGCATCTGGAATGTTTCTCCCTGGGCCTCCACTGAGAATTGGCCTAGTTATAGGTCAGACTTTCCCAGTTAACAAATGTTAAATAAATAAATATAAATAAATATATACTTGCTCCTTGGTCATACAACTATTAAAGATACACCATGTAAGGATAAAAAACTGGCTTGTATAACTGCAGACCAGCAAAGGTGGTTTCAGGAAATTAAGACTGACGAGACGTTATTCAAGTAATTACGATTTACCAAATGGTAGATCTTCAGCTTTTGCCTTTTGGATACATTCACTGTGGGATTTCTGTGTTCAAATTAAGAGGAGAGATGAATACAATATCCTTGAAATTCAACAGTCAAAATATCAGGCTATTCAAGAGATAGCTGCATTATTAAAATGTTAGCAAAAATAATTGTTAAGAGCTCATGTTAAGTCTACAGCTGTCTGAGTAATGAAGGTATGGGCTGATTGATAACAGGGGGACTGATAGTTGTAAGGTAGTTAGTAGGATAAAAAGAACAAAGAAAGGGTTTCTCAGAACAAGAGAGTGTAATTCTGACTTGATTACCAAGGCACATCCTAAGCGCTAATGAACCAAGATAGAGGTCCCTCTGCAAAATTCAGAATGGTATGTGAGGAAGAGGGAAAGTAAATTGAAAACTGCATCACTTAAGAATCCCTTCTACAGTGTCCCTTTATGTTATCAGCACATCTGTACTGATATTAAGTTACAGTACTCTATGAAGCCTTATTTAGTAGCCATCGGCAGGGAATATTTCTTTATGTAGCAGTCACTTGGTTACTAGCAAACAACTTAATATTTATAACAAGTTATGAATGACAGAAACAATATGATCACTAGTGATGAAGTGGAGATTTTTTTTTCTCCATTCATTTGGAGAAACTCTTGAGTGTTTGTAGGCTTGATGATAACCCTAACAGAGGTTTTTAAGTAATGGGGATGTAAGAGGTCATTTTATGTACTGCTTATTAAATCACATTTGGTTTCCAGGTTTGCTTTTGCAGGATATTGCACATTTGTATTGGAATCTGGGGCAAAGAAGATCCATTAGTTATTAATAAATAACTATTAGGTTCATAGATTCATATTAGTCTGCTGATAAGATAGAGCTTTTGCAGGTTAGCCTCAAGATCCAGTTTTATCAGTACCCTACAATGCAAAGGAGCTACAGCCTAATTTCCTCTCCTTTCTGTCAGGGTTTGAGTGGCCAGACTGAAAAATTATATACGCTCGTCTTCTGTTGATTTTCTGCTGTTACTTGCATTTGCATGCAAGCATGCCACAGTATATTAACTCTTAGTATAACCAACTACTTTAATACTGTATTGTACTAAGTACAATGAATACACTGAGACAAACTGCTTCAGTTAGTACGACTTTGCTGTTACATTTTTCTTTAGGATCTACAAGCATACAATACAGATGCTGTCACTCTCTATGGCAGATTCCCAAAGCTTGCTTATACACACTCATATTTATACCAAATCTGATACTTTTTTTCTCAGTCTGATGTATTACAATCTTCTTTTGTGTTACACTTTTCTTTGTTCTTCTAATTTATGATTTGTCCTTGATTCTTTTTCAGATTTGGTGGTCCAGGGAAACTCAGTCTTGCATTATCTGAAATGTGGTGTTCCAGCACCATCTGAAACTTGATGTTCTAACTTTATCTTGCTTGATGTTACATCTCTTTACTTCGCTGATGTCCTTCCAGCTGCCATCTGCGCAGCTACTTTTACAGGCTTTGTTTCTCAATAACATACTCCTTTACATGGATGCCAATATCTAATTAAGCTCAGCACACTTACTACTTCCTAATTTTCAGCATTTTATACTGTTCTAAATTAACGCTTTATATTTCATATCATTCTTGCAACTTTTTATTCAAGCTAATAATCATGCTAGCAACAGTTTTGAAAAGACAGTGAATATACTAAATAAAACAGAATACTATTATTCTTTCACAGACCACTGGTGAGCTTACAGTTTTCCATCCATTTGACCAGGTTGCATTTGATGAGAAGCAACGAGCTCCCTTCCTAGGAATTCAGTAAAGTTCCTAGCATGAGATGTACATCTCGCACTAGAAATGTATTTCCAGCGTACTAGCCAAAATGTGTAAGACCTCATTATCAGCTTATTTACATGTTTCCTGAATCCCAGTTACTACCGTAATGGGCAGATTCATGGCTGATCTGCACATTGCAGTTGTAAACCGTTGCTCAAGTAGGCATTGGAATTCCTCCTCCAGTCACTGTCAGATACATGTATACAAATATGAACGCACAGACACGCGCACACACACACACACACACACACACACACACACACACACACACACACACACACACACACACACACAGACACACACACACACACTCACACACACACATACTATAGTCCATGTACCTGTCCCTACTCTCCTGTGCTCCCCCATAAAATATTAGTACATGTATTATTAGGCCCTGGTGTCTAGTGTATCCCCCACCCTGATCACCATTACAATGTTGGTACCATTACGGCACTTTAAAGAGTCATCTATGTTGGTTTAGTAGTTCCCTCCAACCCCATCATCCTTATGAAGTTTGTGTCTTTACGGCACTTCACTCTACCTCTGGAGTCCAGTGATTCCACTCACTCCCCCCATCCCTGTACTGCCACTTGTGCCATTAAAGCACTTTAGAGTGAGCCAGTGGTTGTCTCACATTCAAGTTATGCTGTTCTGTGGCTTAGGGCCCTGTATGGAGTAATCCCTGGCATCTAGTATATCCCTCCACCCTCTTGTTGTCTGTAGTAAGTTGGTGCCATTTCAGCACATGAAGCATTCCCTGTCATCCAGTGGTTCTCCCCACCTCCCAGTCCCCATTGTAAAGTTGGTGCCCTCATGACATGTAAAGCTGGTGGTCTAGTGTATCCTTTCACTGCCCAGTCCTTGTAGTAACATTTGTGCTGGTATGGTACTTTACAGATGTATCCCTGGTGGTTCTAGTTTATCCCCCCACAATCCCCCTTTTGTTATCGGTGCTGTCATGGCACTTTAGAAATCAGCCCTGCTGTCTAGTGGTTCCCTAGCACCATCACAATATTTGTGTTTTGTGTTTGAATATGGCCTTTTGGCCATGTTCTCTACCCTGATATAATGTGCATGGCTATGCTGATCTACATGGCTGAGCACTTTCTTGAATCACTTAGCTGTGTAGATGCCTTCACAGATGCAGATGCAGGAGAGCACAAGGATAATTAGCATATGCACCTGGCCCTGGAATGCCTTATTAGCATTCAACTTGGCTGCAGGGTCAGCCCTTCATAGTGGTGTATGTCTTCATGTTGGAGGACTGTGCAGCACATTATAAGAGTGCTTGCTGAAAAGAAAAATGTACCATGATGTGTACACCTCGACATACATGTCATGGCACCATTATGAATCCATCCTTTTGTTTAACATTTAAGGGAGAGCTGTTTTAGAAAAGATGGATTCTCTGAAAGAGATATCTATCTTTCCACCCTGTCCTGTTTATGCTGCAGTTGAAGTTTATTTCCTTTGAGTGGATGTTTAAGGTGTTGCTTTGTGGATGTGTAGGAGGTTGCATAGATATGGATCGTTTGAGTTGCTATAGGTTCCCTCTCAAAAGTCTGTAAGAAACAGAAAACAGAGAAAGTGCATCAATGCAGTCTATGCATCACTTGAAAGAGATGACCTTGATTATCTTTTTGAGGAAACCCTGCAGTCTTTTACATTGAGTTATATACATCAGCAAGTACATACCAAAAGAGGCATTACATTCTATTAAAGATCTGATGAAAGAGGAATAGAGAAGGATAATAACTTCTCTTGACCTAGAATATATACCCCCTGGTAATCAGTCTGGCTAGATAAAAGGATTTCCTAACAACAATAGATACACGACAGTAAAGGGATAGTTAATTGTCAATGAAAGTACCCAGGTCCCTAATAACTGTGTCAGTTTTCAAAACAGTGGCGTGTATGTGGTAGGCACATGGATACCCATCTTTGTCAAAGGACACTAGACTAAATTTCGTGGCATTTAGATTAACACCATCATCCTGGAACCATTTATTTTTATGTGTTGGACCATCCTGGAGAATCTGGGAGAGCTCCAAGTTTGCAGTCAAGTGCAAACTGGGACAGCCACAGGTCCCAGAGAAATAAAATGGAAGATAAGTGGCCCAGGGACTGATCCCTCTTGGGTGCCACTAGTAACAACCCTTTTTATGAGCATGGACCCCCTACATTAATAGAAGGAGCTCTTTCAGTGAGCCAGTTTGCAATCCAGTGGGTTATATAGAGGTTCTCCATACCACTGCCATGAATCCAAAGGAGAAGCTGCAATTGAATAGGTTTAGTAGTAAGCCTCTAAGGCTATGCTTGCTTCTGAGAAGAAAGCAACCTGGCATATTGCATAGACACATTTGTGTAGTGTTCTTGGCCTTGGAGAATGCCCCAGGACTTGCAACAAGGTGATTGAGTGTGTGTGGGGGCAAGCTAAAATTTGACATGAAGTTAGGGGAGACTAGGAAGTAAACCTGGAACTAACTTTATCAGCTAATATGATAGTTATGTCCTCTGGGGTTGAGTTTGTATTATAGTCCAATATTAGGTCAGTGCATTGTTGGGTATGGCTTCTAAGAATTCTAACATAGCAATACAAGATCTTGTGGTTGTCCTTTGCATATGTGGTGATTTTCAGTTTATATTTAGGATTTTTATTTACTTAGACTTCATTGACCAGATAGATGGGCTGGTCCAGAGACACTTTTTCACCTATGACCAAGTCCATGTGCACAGGCCACTTATAATACTACAGTATGGAGGCATTTGAGAAAGATACATAAGTTGGTAATTAGTGATTCAGCAAAGTAGAAATGCAGCTCAAATGCAATACAGATTCTTATCACACATACCATAATTCACTAACCCAAAGCCTGCCCCTCATTTCACTTTTCTAACAAAAGTCTAATAACCACCTCTAAATCCCACAACACAATAGGGAAATCTCTGCTCTCTACCTATGTCACCAGGCATGGAATTCCATGCCAGTCTCATTAGAAGAGGACAGCAGCACAGTAAGATTTAAACACAAGCTAGAACAACACCTAATCTCCTTCTGGCTTTCTTCATATTCATCCTGACTACTCCCCCCTACCCCTGCAAAAAGCAACCACGTTCTTACCCATCTAACCACCTTCTCCTATTTTCTAAGCCCAGCTAACACCTCCTATCTCATCTTCACTTCTACACCTTTACTTGTACACTGTCCCCCACATCTTCTCGGTGTCACTCATCTCCTCTGCTATTCCCTCTTATCTCTCATTACTACATATACATAGGTCTCTACCTCCAATTCACTAAACATTCATATATTACAATGCCACTGCTACCAATGGTAAAACAGCTAAATATCTGAATGTCTGTTAACAATAATCACAATGGTGTTAATGTACTATGTTATAAACTGGGCAAAACTCTGTATTTGTGTATGAATTTATCTAATGAAATGTAATTATGTCCTTTTTTCCTGGGCCTCTACTGAAAATAGGTCTGCATGCCAAGTCGGACTTTCCCAGGAAATAAAAATCAATCAATCAAATCAATAAATAAATGCATATGTCATCAAAAAATAATGCAGACTAGATAGAGTAAATTATACAGAGAAAGATACAATGTTGTTGTTTGTCTTTCGGCTTTTCCCGGTAAGGGGTCACCACAGCGGAACTACGGTCCGCTAATGATTGGCAGTATATTTTCATGAACGCCGAGGTGCCAGCTCGACGTCCAACCTTCAACGAAGGCACGCCCATTTACGCATGTCTTTCGAACATGTAAAAGTTATAAGTATGTAGAGGTTGAGTAATGCCAAGTAATAGAGGATTACGGTACAGTCAACAGCATTTGTGTTTATGCATGAAGATTTTATTAGAGAAGAAACTGCCTTGCAAGTCATTAATAGCAAAACTATGTACATATTTATGAGTTTTGTCTGCTATTATTGTAGAAGGATACTGCTAGAGTGTCTGATCATTTTGGATTGTAATTAGTAGTACCTTTGAAAGACTGACGCCTTGGTGCAAGTATTTAGGTGACCGTAGAAACTGCCTATGAATGTTGCAGTGTATTTGTGTATGTGTGTGTGTGTGTGTGTGTGTGTGAATGAGAGACAGAAAGAGATGGGGTCATTGGGGGTGCTTACATATCATTAGGTCATCAGTTAGCTGCAATAATTTGAGCTTGAATAATCTCTAAAGACAGAAGGGTTTGACGGTAGATAAGTGTAATCTTTATATAGTAGATATTATTGAGCAGTGGTCAGATGTGACCAGTGATGGGGCAACTACGGGTGTAGAGCATAACTGGGTTATACTGGTGAGGACTTTCTGTTTGGGCCTTTAGCATTTAGCAGCACTTCTTTTAAATAGTGCTGATTGCGTTGGACTATGTTAGTAGTTTAAGGAGACTGACCTTGCCTAAAACAGACTATGGGATGGAGAAAGTTTTGGCCAATACATGAAAGCCACAAGGAGAGAGGGGTGCAGGATATCTCTAGCAAAGCAGGCAGGGCTGTTACCAATAAGTAAGGCAAAAGTTAAAGTCAATTACCTTTTGCTTGTATTGTGGCATCACTGTTGGTGATGATAGGCTGCTGCTCAAGACAAGTTTCACATCACCCTCAGACGCATATTCTGACTTCTCTAGAGAGCTGTGTTTTAGGTCACTCAATCTCTTGTGCACAGTGATCAAGTCCCTGGGTGATGCGTCTTGAAGGTTCTAGTGACATGGCAGATCCTGACAACTTATTGTCACTCTTTTCTTGCTCAGCCTGGTGAATGATGCAGCTGTGAGTCTCACTACAGAGTTGCTCATAACTAAGACATTACAACGTATGTCCGCTCAGCTTTGTTGACTTAAGGGTGTTGGCCTGCCTGCCGGTTGACCTCCTTTTTATCTTGTATTTGGCCGTGGTGGTACAGTGGTTAGCGTTGACGCCTCACAGCAAGAGGTTCCTTCAGTTCGATTCTTGGCTGGAGTTCCTTCTGTGTGGAGTCTGTATGTCCTCCCTGCAGCTGAGTGAGCTTTAAAGACATGCTGGTAGGTGCATGTGCATGTGTGTGTCCCTTCCACGAAGGCTGGGCATCGGGTTGGCGACTCGGCATCATAAAAATCCACTGTGAATCAATCTGCGGACCGGTGATCTGCTGTGGAGACCCCTAACCAGTAAAAACCGAAAGACATTGCTTTTGTTTTATATTTTTATACAACAAAACCAATAAGGGCATGATTCTTGATTGGATTTTAATTTCAGATCCCAGTAAATGTACTATCAGTGGAACCTATTCTAACTCCCTAATTGACCATCTCCCTGCATACACACACACACAGAGTTACCACTCATCACCCTGATACCCACCAACTTAAACCAAACAGGAATCTCACAAAATTTAACAAAGACTTTTAGTATTCTAATGTCCTCCAACTGGTCTGTACTAAAAACTCTCCCATTAGATGATGCAGTTATAACTTCTAATACATTTTTAAACACCCTAATTAACCTTGCCAATCTATGTATAAAAAGAGTAAAAATAAAAACACTTCTCCGGCTATCCATCCTCACCAAAAACATTACGTATACTAGAGAAAAGGCTTGGACGGAGTAGCTAAATAAAAAAAAAAAAAAAAAAACTTTCAGTGATACAGGGAACTTTGTAATTAAGCTAAAAAAGAAATATACAAAGATAAGAATCAATACTATGACCAACTGCAACTTAATCATAAAAATGATTAAAAAAATGTTGGCCTTTATTCACAAACTACTCAATCCTGGCTGAAAAAAGATACGTATCCCTCTCAAACTTGCTCCCCCTTGAAATATCAACTACATTTAATAAATATTTTGCAGAGAGCATAGCTGCCCTCACCAACAGCACATCACCCTCTCCTACACAGACCCATAACATATTACCAACTGCCCTCTCCACTACCACATTCACCTCTGATAAATATGAATCCAAACAATCCTTAGCTACAAATGCTAACAACATTACCTTAAAATTTGTAACAATATAAAACCTGTAACATATCTACTATAAAAAAGCTGCTACTTAAACTTAAACTTTGATCCACAGCTGTACACAACCTCCCACCTGAATACCTCAAGATGGCAGGAGAAGCCATATTTTACTCAGTAGCTACCTTAATTAATAGATTCACACAGCAATCTTATGTCTCAGCTATTTGGAAAAGATCATATATCATCCCATTGTACAAGGGAGGAACCTAAAAAAGTGTCTAACTTTCATCCAATTGCAATTCTCTCCCCCTCTCAAAAATCCTAGAAAAATGTATCTGCATTCAACTTCTTCACCATCTCCACTCAAAACAGCTCTTAGCCAGTAGTTAACATAGATTCCACCCTGCTCATAGTACAACTACTGCACTATTGTCATTTTTTAGATAATATAAACAAGAAAAGGGACTCTGGCAAACCTATCTCTTCCATACTTCTGAATCTGTCCAAAGCCTTTGATTCCATCTCACATAGCAAACTGCTTCAACAACTGCTTCACAATGCCCATTTATTACTTAACCCCCCCAAAAAAAACAAAACTCTTATTCTTCCCCAAAACACATTTGAAGGACAAATCCAGTTTATAAATCTTCTCACTTAACAATACAGAGATAGAAATTGTATCTCATAAAAAACTGCTTGGTGTGACAACTGATAACCTCAGATTTGAACTCTACATTCAAAATAATTTCTCTCTCTCTCTCTCTGTATATATATATATATATATATATATAAGCTCACCAGAAACTTGGCATGTTTTATAGACATAAAAACTTTCTTATTAACTCTGCAAAAAACAACCCTACCAACCAATTATCTCCTTCTTTTACTCATATGGTACCACTATCCTTCCCAACTTGTGGGTATATGTTAAAACTAAACTTGAGATAAAGTTCAAGAAAGCTGTTACATTTGCTGCCAAAAAACAATACTATACACATCATCTTAAGGCCCTTAAAAGTTTGAACTGGCTTGAACTACCCCACTGCCTGGACTTTGTACAACTAGTTACTGCCCACAACATCATTTATAAACCCCATGCCTGTCCTGCACTAAGCTTTGTTCTTCCTTCCTATCATCCAAACAGACCCTTTCATTCTAATGATAAACAACTTCTCACCATTTATAAACCTCAAAAAGCAATTGGAAATATCATTTACTGCTACTCTGTTGCCAAAATATGGAATTCTATTCCACAGGTTATTAGAACGGGTCTACTTCACCCTGTCGAAGGCCGACAATATTGAAGCTGACATTGTCGGCACCAAAATGTCAAAAGCAGAAGTCATTGCGCGTGTAAAGAGAAATCTCCATAAGAGGAGATTTCCATTTACTGCAACGTAGTGCGATCTTGGAGTTGGTATATTTAAGTAGCCGGGGGTGCGGGGTGGGGGGGCTTGCCCCCCTGCATGGAGCAATTTGTGTTGTGTTTGGGTTTTATTTTTTTTTGTGTGTGTTCGATGTTCGGGGGTTTTGACATTTTCATGTCAATTATTATGCTGTCGACAGTTTGAGTTTTTTGACAGCGTAATATAAACGTATTAGAACTGTAAGCTACCATCCTTCCTTCAAACATCTTCTGAAAGACCCCCTGTCAAACTCGTGTCTCTGCTCATGCTATACCCCGGTCTGAACATAAATCTTGTCTACTTTTGTACTTTTCTAATCGTCTCTACCGCTGTTTATACAGATTCTCTACCTATATCTGCTTCCTCATGTTCACCTGGGTATCCTATCCTCTCTGCCACTTTACATAACCTCTTCCTATCACCTCCCCATTTATACTAATCCTAATTTCTCTCCCTGTTTAAAGTTACAATCAAGTCAAACACGGGTTTTACTTCTTACTACTGTGAATCGCCCAAAGGATGATCTCCAGAACTGTATATAGTGTTTTACTTAGCTTTTTCTCATTATTCTCTTTGTAACATATTTTTGTTATATCTCTGTGCCTTAAAATACTGTTGATTATTTTTGAAATGTATAAGTTTCAACTGTTTTTATGTAATGTTTCTGAAAAAAAAACACATTTTCTCCTAAATGGAGCTTTTCTCCTTAGGCCTCTGCTGAAGATGGGCTCCTGTGATCCATTTGGGCTTTCCTGCTAAACAAATGTCAATAAATAAATAAACAAATAAAATAAATTATATACGTGGTTTGCTTCTAAGTGTGTGTTGCTAACTATCCTATTTATCCAAACTACATCTTGGAGGCTTTGAGAAAGGATTTCTTAAGTACCTCAGCATAAGCTGGTTTATTTGCTGTTTAGGACAAGGCAAACAGGGCTGCATGAGGTGGGTGTTAGAACTGACAACTTGTTGGGCATTGCCAATGAGTTTAGATGAGAGGCTGGCTTCCAAACTTAGTAAATGCTTGTCCACCTCTCATAAAGATTTGTCTAGTGGAAGAAGCAAACAGCTGTCAGCATACCTCTCAACTGTCCAGGTTTTTACAGTGTCCAGATTTTACCTGATAATTTGGGTCTTTTAATCATAAAATGTGTGGTTTACTGGCAAATGACTGAGGACTGAATTCACTAAATAATGACATACGTATGAGTTTTAGACTTTATGTTCATAGGTTCATAGGTAGGTACTAGGCTATTGGCCCAAGGGCCTATGCAAGCCTAGCCAACAAGGTTCCCTGGCTTATGCCACCCAAGAAAGTTATTTTCCTGTGCCACTGACGAGCAGAGACACAGAAGTGATCCCCGGGGTGTATTTCCTATTTCCCATCCACTCATCAAGATTTTTCTTGAAGAGTGCGAATGAAGAACTTTACTTGACATAGATGGGTAGCCTGTTCCAGAGTATGGGAAGTCTCTGGGATAGGAATCTATCCCTCCAGCATGTCCTGTTTATTGTGGTGACAAGGTTTAGGTCCCTAGAGCGTGTAGCTCGGAGGGATTGGGATTTCTTTAGGTGTAGCAGGTCCAACAGCTCTGGGTTTGACATAGCTTTATATGTTAGGCAGAGATCACCTCTGAGTAGGCGATATGCTATGGAGTAAAGCTGGAGTTTTTTGAGGCAGTCAATGTAGGGCATTTGTTTGAGTCCAGTAATCCTCTTTGTGAAGTACTTCTATGGCCTTTCCAGCTGCTGAAGATGTCTTGTGAGGTACATTCCAAAAGGGGCGTTGTACTCTATAATGGGTCTAATGAGTGATGAGTAGAGGGTAACATCCTTCTGAAAATGCAACTTTCTAAATTTATAAGCAAGAGCAAGAGCATAGCAAGAGGTTCTCCGGTTCGATTCTCGGCTGGGGTGCCTTCTGTGTGGAGTTTGCATGTTCTCCCTGTGTTCGCGTGGGTTTCCTCCGGGTACTCCGGTTTCCTCCCACATTCCAAAGACATGCATCTGGAGCATTTCTCCCCGGGCCTCCGCTGAAAACAGGCTCTGTGGAACCTAGTCGGACATTGCCGGTCAACAAATGTTAAATAAATAAATAAATAAATAAATAAATAAACAAATAAGAGCAATAGTTAAACTCTGTCCCTATTTTTGGGCCTATGCCCCCCCCCCATTATTTTAAGCTTTATCCAGATTTCTTGTTTAAAGCGGTTGAGGGGTATGGCTGTCAGTACGCATGAGTCAGTTGTTAACACTGACTCTGCATGCATGGCTGATGCAAGTGGACATGCTTCAGATGGTTTGGAAGACTACAGCCTCATGGGTTGTAGTATATGGTGGGTAAAGAATGAAATGTATTGTAGGGAGGTAATTTTGTGTTAAATTGGAGAAGAATTAAGGTTTGCTGGTGAATAAAGAGATTAAGTGTTTGTAGATAAAAAAGGTGAGATGAAAAAGAGAGCAGGATAAGTGAAAGAAGGGCCAGATAGATAAAGTAGAATTATTATAGGAGAAGAGATTAATAAAATCTAGCAGGGAGAGGAGAGAAGAGTAGTGCAGACAAGTATGGTACATAATGGAGTAACTACCTAAACTAGGATGCTATATTCAATGAAACTAGTGGTCGGAATGAAAGACAGTGTGGCTACTTAGTGGAAACTGTTGTTATGCATGGATATACCACTTAGGTTTAGTACACAAAAACAGAACATCATTTGTGTAGTGGCTGCCTAAACATGGATAAGGAAGGGTGTTTATGCCACTTGTTTTAAAGTTTCTGCTTTGTGTACACTTATTGCATAGTGTGCTTTTGAATGAGCGATGATTGAAGTTAATGAGAGTGTTGTAAATGACATTGGTCCTTGCCATCAGTAGACAATAATAGAGTACTTTGTCGCCTGTTTTTGCTACTAGTTCTGACAACTATCAAATGGCAGGCTACTGAGTACTTTGCCTGTTGGGTTTGTACCATGCCAGCAAATTTGCAGGTCAGGGCATAGGCACATTTAACATTTTTATAAGCAAGAATGAAATCAGACATATTTCAGTCTGTGTGTGTAAGCCCCGCCTATCCAGTTCACCAAGGGCTTTGCACTATGAGCAGTTTCCAAGATATGAAAGGCATATTCTGAAAGACTGCAAAGCACTACTGGACAGTGGAGCACTCTGGATAAGCACTACTGAACACTGCAGCAGTCTGGGTAATAGAACTAAAATGTCTCTTCAAACTTTAAGAGCCAAAAGATGTTTGATCATCTGTGGTGCTCCACTTTTTTGATGAAAGTATGGCTGTTCTTTGCAACTGTTTCATCATGTTCTAACAAGCTTAGATTATATCCATTAGTGACTTTTAGGCACTCCCGTTTGGGAACTATTTTACAGACTATTAGAACTACAGATGAGATATGACTGACTAACTGTTTTGCGATTTTACAATTGTTTTCTAAACATATAACTTTTATTTTTCATTGGTTAATATTAACTTGCTGAAGCTCGGATGACTATTACGTGGAAGACATATAAGGAATTTTGAATTATTCAGTAGTGCTGAGTCACTGGCATAGAGAGTTACAATTACCATATGCCCACACATCTTCTTGGTAAAAAAAGTAAACAGAAGAGAACCTAAGACAAACACTCCTGTGACAGTGTTCCAGGGCTTCCTTCCACCCGAAGTGCCTGGAAAATACCTTAAGTTCCTTAATGGTAATGGAGGAAAGGAGGACCCTGTCCATCACTGAGGGAATATCTGAGTACATGGAGGATGAAAATATAACCGTGAAGAAGATTTTAGAAGATTCAGCAGTCTTTGTAGGATTACATGTGGAACTATGATGGAGGGTTGGAGATATGTGAGAAGGAGTCTTTTGACTTTAGCAATGTTGCATGATTTTCTTGCTTGTCCAGGGGCTGCCTGATTTACAAAAATAACAGTTCTGTTCAGTTTCAGTTCATGGCTAAAGTCTTCACATTCTACAAGAAACACTCCTTGGCTTATTCACATCACCAGTATTGCTGTTAAATGGGTTTACATGTTAATTGCTAAGCACCAGTCAGGACTGCTTCAGGAAAATCAGCTTAAATGTAAGAAAATCAGTCTCAATTTGACATTCTGAACTGAAAAGTGATACTCAAAACAGTGAGACTTGCAAGGGGGGGGGGGGGTGTTCACTGTTGTGTTTATAATAGGAAGTCATGAAAAAAAACACATATACTGAAACAAAAGTTTATCTGCTCAGTTAGTGTTTTACATATTTAAGCTGCCTAATAAAGCTACTGAAAATGCAGCATACTCATTAGCACGATTAAGATAAATGTTGATTACTGTAGTGTGCTAAGTGCTTACAGCTCATTGTAGGAGATGCAGTACAGACAAGCCGCTTAAACGGCTACCACTCTGGCATCAGAGTATTCCATGAGCTGAAGGTATGGAAGAGTTAATCCGGGAATCTTATTTTTATGCTGTACTTCCTATCTTAACCTGGTTCAACTATTAAGTCATTGTCCTTATAGTATTCATTCCATTAATCTAGTCACTTTTCAGTGAGTTCTTATCCTGCAAGACTGTTACATGGATAATGTTTTAAACTCCTAAAATTATAACCTTAGAGTTGTTTATTTACATAATGGAGTATAGGGGTTCCTTGGAAAGTGGGTGTAAAATAACAGACTTGTCTACATATGAATAAATTAAATTAGGTTTCTGCTTGTTTGAAGGAGCAGTCTTGTAGTCCTGAGGGCTACTGAAAAACAACTTAATTACAAGCAACCATCTCATGTCATTCTCAGGGATTACACCTGTGTGGTTAGGTTTACTTCCTCAAGTCACTGTGGAAAGTTTATATTTTCTGTCACACAGAAGGTTAAGCAAAAGTATGCAGCTGTGCTATTTCTCCGGTCCCAAACAATCTTGACATAGTCAAGAAAAAGATATTTGTTAGTTCAATATCCAGTACAAACAGTGAAAGAATCTTCATAGCAAGTAATGATGATGGTTTAATTCCTAGAGTGTGAATGATCATAGAGTTTGCAGTACCTCAGTATCTGGGTACTCTTTGAAAAGCACTGATATATAATTCATTTTCTGTAAAGGAAAATGTAGCACTTGTATAATATTTCAGCCAGACAAATGCTTTCTCTGTGACTATCTTACCAACCTCAGTGGATAAGAGTTAGAATGTGTGATGCAGTGAGTGTTTTTTAGGAAGAGAAAGTGAGAGACTGGGAGATATACAGAGGCCAAGAGAGGAGATCTTTCATGGAAACATTTTCATCAGCTTTCTTTTCAGCAGTTGCTGGCACTTAATTTCTGTTTGATTTAAGAATACTTTCTCTTCTTCATATGCTACTGATTGGATTTACTGGGAATACTTTTCTGAGCTGCATTTATAGCCTTACATTACAGCACATCAGAAATGATATGAAAGTCATTTTTCAGCAATATGTGATTGGAATTTATTTGAATAACATTAGACTTTTGACAAAGTTCCAGGGCTGATAAGTACTAATGACAATCAGTGAGTTTTCTAAGTATTCTCCTTCCTTCTGTCCTAATAAAGACAATTTAAATGTGCCCTAATTTCATAAAAATGTGCACCATATACAGTATACTGAGATACTACGTTTCTGGCATTCCATATTGAACGAAGACAGGCCAGGCCACTTATTTACATTTTTTTCTTAAACAGTACCTGTTCTACTTGGATTATAATGTCATATAAATTAATGGAACCACAAATCACAAATGTGACCAAAAACATACTTTAATCAGTGGTAACGTATCTGAAAACAATGAACTGACTTCTTGTGCTAGCTATTCCAAACAAAACACTAGAAACAGGGAAGGAAAAAGGTACCATTTCTATTCACCTCAATTACGTTTACTGCAGAATTACCTTTAAAATGGTTCCATAGGGAGTTCTAATTATGATGTTGGCAACTGAGTGACAGGAACTTACCAGGTATGTCACTGCATCTGCCCTGACAAACTGCACATAACTAGAATAATAGTTAGAAAACTGATAGTTATATTTATTGTAGCACTCAACATTGTATTTAAACTATAGTCTTATTTCATTAGTAGTATTCATATTTTAAAAAGACCTTCTATTTTATTTTAGATTTGTGTGCTTACTAGGGAAGGTATTATGTCAGATTTAAGATCCAGCTTGAGAGATAAATGAAATAAAAGCATAATATAAATATATAATGCTAAGTAAATAGCTACAAACACAACAGACATGATACAAGAAAGCAAAACAAAGTGAAATGTAGAAAAGCAAGTTTGACTACATTAGGTGGAGTATCTAAACTGTTTAACAAATAATATATACAATAAGTCAAAACATGTTTAAAGATAATATATCTCTACAATCTGTATAAGGTTTTCAGACAAAAATGAAGGACTGGTATAACTATGAGAACATTAGAAGAAGTATTTGTTAGAATTTCAGTTAAGTGCAAGAACTGTTAGGTGATAGGGCTAGAGGAATAAAATGTTTATTTTATTTCCATTAATTTGGTGTCATAATATTTTAGCTATGTTTTTATCCACCATATTACCCTTTCAGGGCTATTATACTTTTCATTTTCTTTCTTTCTTTCTGTTCAGTCTTTTTTTAATCCAAGTACAGTGGAGAGTCGATTATCCAAACTAATTGGGACCTAGGGTAGTTTGAATAATCAAACTGTTCAGATAATCAAACATATAACTGAACTGGATACAAAACTTCTAAAAATCTGTTTTTTTCTGCATGCAGGAATACTCCTTTCAACCATTCAGCGATTCCAGTAGACAATAAAGAATATTTTTCACACACGAGTTAGCTACAAGCTCAATAAACATGCTCAAGTGAATACATATAATGGTTACATAGTCAGACTTTGATTTTTCCTACCCAAAAACTTTGGAAGTCTCATTCGGATAATTAATGTTTCAGATAATCGATGTTCAGATAATCAACACTCTACTGTATGCTTTTTATTTCTTTTCCTCCTTTTTAATTTCCATTATTTAATACGAACATGAGTGTGTTTATTGATATATGAGATTTCATTAGCTTTGACAGTTGTTTTCATAACTAAATGAATCAAGAAGCTTGAGCTTTTAATTATAAGCCTGTTTGTGCTACTTTTTTCAGGTGTATTTCATTTGCTACAGGATACCTGAGTCATAGCTTTTGTAAGGGTAGCTGATCATAAAAGAAGCAGAGATAGTTTACAATATTTTATATATATCCTTGTCTTCCTCAGGTAGTTGACTATGGTCACTAGTAGTTTATTTTGGGGGTCAACTGTTTCATGACTTTGCAATCTTTGATTTGACACCAGTGTTTTCCCTTACTAGGAGGAAACCTATCTTTTTTATTTAATTTTCTCCACTTACCATCATCATGACAGCCATTCCAGTGACTCCCGCCCTTTGCTGGGTCTACTGACCACTCCAAACTACCTCTGGACTAATGCAGAATTTTCAACCAGGACCAGCAAGGAGCTTAAGGGTATCCTGGGAGGTCATGCTGTTGATCTTTCCAGCCAGAGAGAGTTTCTAACTTTATGCCTACTCTTGTTTCTTGTCTCTTATGTGTGCACTAACAATCTGTGAGGGGTTCTGCAATGAGCATACAGTGTCAAACGACTCCCCACTTCCACAAAAAGCTGATGTCAACAAGCTACCCCTCCCCTTGGCTTTAACGCATTGTGATTGGCTTCCCAGCTTCCACCAGGGACTCCAATCACTTTGTGTGACTGTGCACATGCCTCTCCCACCCCAGCACGGACACATACATCCTACTTGCTGCTCTGTCAGTCATCCAAACTGTCAGTTGAACCCAGTTCGACTGGGCTATAATGAAGGCTATAACCCTCTAAGTCCCTGGAGCAGCTCCAAAATGATGCCTACTCAAGTTACATACTGGCCACTCTTGTATGTGATCTTGGCAAGTCATGTGTTGGCCACTATTAAGCTGTTTGCCAGACAAATATCTGGAATGACATGTCATTCATTACTCTTGTTGCCACAAACATACAGAGAAAGTCAATCCCCATGTCCTGTTCTGTCTGTCCTGATATGAGCACTCAGGATTCTTATTTTAAAGACCAACTCATTTTGTCCTTATTTCTTGAGTAGCTCCTGAAATTGCTGCTGAAATGTCCTGTTTTTCTCACCCCTACAGCCCTACTGTTGAACATAAGCTCAGATTATGAAGACTGGTTTATTTTTACAGTGGAATATTACTGCCATGAGTCTGTCATTGATTCTGATGACATCCCTCATGGTTTTCACCACAATTCCCATGCCATTTTTCACCTGGACTCTTTGTAAGTAGTAAACTCTGAATCCCAGACCAAAAGGCTTCATTGCAGTGCCCTTCCACGTTGTCTCTTGCATACACAAAATATCCAAATAAGTGGATGAAATTCTTTTAAGGAAATCTTGCACCTTGGATCCAAAGAATTCACTGACTCTTTGAACAAACTATGTGATCCACTTTGTTCAGCTCATTTAGGAATTAATAGCAAACTGGAACCCTCGATAATTTGCCTCAAACTTTCATCGTTCTTATTAGTACACTGGTGACTATCCTTTCATAGAATGTGAGAAACCCAGGTTTGACTCCTTGATAGGGAGTAGGTGCATTGTTTAGGGGGTGGGCATCATAGTTAGGGCCTTAACCCCACAGATCCAAAGTATAGGGTTTGATTCTGACCTCTGATTATTGGCTAGGCTTGTAATAGCCTACGGACTGATAGTCTAGTATTTACCTATGATTTCTATAATAGATGAGCCCTTATCTAATCAAGACGCCAAACTACTTGTCTCTAAATATCAAACATATTATTTTATGTTCTCTTCCTGTTGTAGGTATTGATCCATTTAGTTATAAAAGTTTGTTCACACGATAAAAAGGTTCTTTCACAGTAACCTCAAAACATGTTCTGAATATAGAACTCACATCATGTTGCTCAGTCCTTCAGCTTTGGATAAATCATCAGCAGTAAGGAAAACAAAATGGTACATTTTGCTGTACATACTTCTGAATAGTTGAAATGCATAGTGATAAACACACACTGGCATCTATCTATTGCTTCCTAAGCCAACAAAATATGCAAGATTGGAATCATCAATATGCTAACAGTTAAAACAGTAAGATGGGGGGTACAAAATAAATGCTAATATGTTACTACTGAACACTGGAGGCCAGACTTTACCAAAAAATCTAAATAAATGGTTTCATCGCTGAGGATTCAATGATTCATAAATGTAAAGGATAAATATTTGCCATATGGTGGATTATGAATGGGTTTCCTATCATAAACAGCAGATCATCATGTGTTTGAGACATACATGCCAAGAAATTTGCTCCTGAGGAGAATCTTGTCATCTGTGTCAAGAACACATAATAAAGGGTTATGTTCGGAGACCCAATCATAATTCTTTGTAGTTCCAGTTAGGGTAAAAAAAAAACGTGCAAAGTATTTTACTGTCTTTGAAAGTCATTAAGGCACTAAATGAGTGCTGTCAACCAGAAAGCAGCACGCCTCTCACTTTTTTATGGATTCTGGGGGACAGTGGATAGAAATTAGGGGCAGTTTTGAAATATTCCTCTAATTCACTTAAGTTAACAGAACAGGTTTTGCATCAATATGCCATTTCCCAAACAATATGATGTATGAAACTCCAATTCTGTCAGTTTTGACTGTAATATTCAGTGATTTAGTAGCTAATAAAAAATTGAGGGAGAGAGCAAAAATATGAGAGAAACTTTATGACAGTTGAGAGGGAAGGACAGCAGGCAGAAACAAAACTGTTTTACTTTATGCTGCAGTTCTTTTCTGAGCAGCACTGTCTGTTAGCCTTAAGTGTAAGACTCAATTGTAACAGTGCTTACGGGGTGTCCTCCAAGCACTGTTATGGTCTGGTCTTGTGCTAGAAAAGCCCGTAACACGTTTATCTTTTTCCTGGTCTTGGAGCATAACTGCAGAACTCCAAGCAGTACACATTAATAACAGTCAGCTGATAATTACTAAAAACTACATGGTAGGATTAGGAGGAAGTGAACTGATTCCACTTTACCAGGTGGTAATCTAAACCTAGATGCGACAACAAATTTACATAATGTCAGAGGAAGTGGCTATACATTATTGATATAGATGTTTAAAGCATTTTGGGCCAGGAACTATACAATCTCTTGTCAGCTCTAGTTATTTATTCAAACAACCTCATGCACACCTGTAGTACAGAACAATACAACCATCAGTATATTGTTCTGAGCTAGCCTTCACCTGGGCTTTACAGCCATAACTAAAGCAATAAACCAGTGAGGAAGCCATTCAGGTTTTCAGCTGCTGTGTTAATAGCATGTGCTTAATGTTATTTACTTCATAAATACACTCTTGTTTAGCAGCTTCAAGATGCCCATATAGATTATTTACTGGTCTCTTATGTAAGATAACTCAGATAAAATTCTACCATTCATGGTTGTTGGGAATGGTACTGGGGTGGGGGGAACTGGACATCACACAATGTTCAGTTGCTAACTGTTCACCATTTCTTAGTTAACAATATGCAGTAGCAATATGATAAGTAACATTGATCTGAATTACCATAAATAGGTTTGAAGAGTAATTCAGTAATAGAGTACATAACTAATCGCTGTATTTATAAACACTGTGCACAGTCCCAAAAATGGGTTGTGTATAGTCAGGAGAGTAGACAGCCGTAACAATAGGGAAATTCATAAAAAGGAATCATCCTTTTGTCAGATTACAAGCAGCAGGTCATTGTCGGTGGATAGTACTTACAACAATGTGCACCTTCTTCATTTTATAAGATTATACAAGATACCAGTTATCAATAACTCTTAGTGAAAATTAACAGACTATTCATAAACTGTTAGCACAATAACATCAATGTAGGTCAATCTAACAGTTTCTGATGCCAAGTAACTGCTCAATGGCTAAATATGACAATGTCTCTGAACAATATCATGGAAACAGACTTGTGCATGCAGAGGTGTGCATTGCATTGCTGCAGTGTAAACTCAGTAGCCTCATACTGTGCATATATGGTGCGGCTTGTTCTGTGAATTCAGTGTGTTTTATGCAGTCATGGGGCTCTATTTTCACACTGAAGTTAGTCGTTTAACTTGATCTTGCAGTCTTAACAATTTAAGCTGCTCAACTTGCAAGGGATCAGTCTCACTGATGAGTAGTTCAGCTAAGAGGTTCCTCTTCTTCCAATGCAAGCAAAAAGCACTGACATGGCTTGTGTCTGTTAGGCCTATCACAAGGATTTAAACCAACCATGACTGCTTCATATAATACCTTTGTGAATACAAAATATTATGGTGGTGTAACATCCAGGATGCAGCTACTTATTTTTGCACATGACAGTTGTTGAAGTGTACCCCTGTTTTGACCACAGGCTCTTCTCTGTTATTACTCAGAGGTGATCTCTGCCTAACGTATAAAGCTATGTCAAACCCAAAACTGTTGGACATGCTCCACTTAAAGAAATCCCAATCCCTCCGAGCTACATGCTCTAGGGACCTAAATCTTGTCACCACAATAAACAGAACACGCTGGTGGGATAGATTCCTGTCCCAGAGACTTCACATACTCTGGAACAAACTACCTATCTATATCAAACAAAGCTCCTCATTAGCACTCTTCAAGAAAAATCTTGATGATTGGATGGGAGATAGGAAATTCACTCTGGGGATCACTTCTGTGGCTCTGCTTGACAGGGGCACAGGAAAATAATTTTCTTGGGTGGCAAAAGCCAGGGTACCATTTGGCTAGGCTTATATAGGCCCTAGGGCCAATAGCCTAGTACCTACCTATGAAACTATGAACCAATTATATTGAGATTACCTGGCTAGTCCCATCACCTTAACAGCAGTTTATAGTGCACATAACACTTTGTATATGTGTACCAAAATGTGCTATGAAGTGCAGGTAAAGAACCCAGGCACACCAAGGTAGATATAATACAAATGGTGGGAATACTGTAATATTTCTGCCAACTGTCAGAGCTGTGATCACATGTGCATGGTAGTACAACTGTTATTGAATGCTTCACAATAATAATAAGGGCTGATTCATGAAATATTCATCTGGTATTGCCATGACTGGAGAGTTAAGGTCAGTAACACAGCGTGCATATGAATGGATCGGGCACGGATGCTGCCCCCAGTGGAATGAATTCAGCTGTGTCACAGAACGGGGACAGCTAGGTGTGGTTGTATCAGTGTGCTTGTATGCACTATACTACACATTGGCATGTGCCACTGAATCCCTTTGATATAATATGAAGCAATATCAGCCCAGATAATGGTGATGTCGTTGCTCAGTTATGATGAGCAACACATCACCATTTCTTGGGAGTTAGGTGCCAGGCTGTAATGTTTCTGTATGGTACATCTGCAATTGTACCCCCTTAAAATTTCTGTGCCTACTCCACAGAGTAGTCTGGGATTCACATTTGCAACTCATAGACGATGCTGTGAGAGTCCATTTACATATCTTATGCCTGTCAGAATTCATCCAGTTAAGCAGAACGGGATGCAATTACTCCATTGTACACTGGCATTTTTATGAAAACAGGTCAGGGTTCCAGTATACGACACCAGCCCTGTATGATTGTAGGCAGTGTTAGCAAATCCTAGCCTGATTCTTATGAATCGAAGATATGTTGTTTGTTCAAAAGAGGTTAATGTTGTTACATTAACAGCCACATTGTCATTGGTCAGATAATTGGATGCTACATAGGGAATGTCTTATACAGTGAAAAGCCAGTGCTGCACTCAAACACAGTGACTAAAACTGGAAACTTACCAAAGAAAAATGTCAGCAAGCATAAAACACTAACAAACAATAAAAAGATGAAAAAAGTGTTTTTATAAAGAAAGCTGTGGCACCTGCACCCTGCCACGTGGATGGTTTCACCTTCACAGCCATCTTACTTATAGTGGGTTGATGATGATGACACCATCACAAGCTATTACTCACAGACAGCACATTTTATATCTACTTATACTTCAATAGAAAAAGAAATTACACATTTCATGCAGATGCTCTTTGACTGATGTGTGTGGTTATAAAAAAGTTAGACAAAAAGTATTTCACATAATTACATGCTCTCACTTAAAATAAATACAGGACCATATATTCAATTGGAATACAACTTCTTTCACTTAAGACTTCTGTGCTTTGTTGCTTAGAAAAGTCATGGGATTTATCACTGCAATCTCTTGCACAACATTTACAATTATATATTACATCTAATACAAATAGTTCAGTCTGTAACAGGGACTACAGAATTCTTCAGAGCTGCTGAGATGTTAACACTTTTTAGTCTTAAGATTTTATTGACTGATTCATTCATTCACTAGATTGTGTTGACCTACTTTATCCAGTGTGAGGTCTTGAGGGCACTAGACCCTGTCCTAGCACTACTAGGCACGACTCAGAGAAACTAATTCTGGATAGGATACAATGGATGCGCACACACACACACACACACACACAAACACACACACACACACACACACACACATGTATACACAATCACACACAAATACACCCCACCACCACCACACACACAGACTCACACATGGTTACTTGTACATAGTCTGCACACCTAAGAGCAACTTATAGATCACCAGTTAGCCCATGGCATATCTTTTTAGGTGTGGGAGGAAACAGGACATTGCAATGAAAAATCATGTGGCTGTACATAGGACATGTAGACTCACATTGAGAATTGAAAAAAGGAACTAAACTGTTGTTATCTCATGCAGGCACATGAAGCACATATGGACTAGACAGAGAAATCAACACAGATAAGAAATGAACTCGGGAACCAAGGAACCACACAGTGATGAAAACTTATGCATACACAAAGTGGACATGCAGACTCCATACATGAGGCACATCAGCAGAAAACTGCTTTGAAGAACAAGACACTGTGAGGCAGGCACACCTACTGCTGCAGCTCTTTGCCAAGAGTTTCTAGTTAGCTAGAGTGATATGTTGAATGGAAGTTATTTTTCTAGAGACTGTTGCATATACTTGACCTTTCACTGGAATGAATAAGTTCACAATATGAACTAATGTGCTCATTGTTAATAGCTGGCAGATGAATGGCAGAGTCCAAGTTTTAAAATGTTTTACAATTGTTCAGCAGAAGAGGTGGAATATGGCAACTGTCTGATTGCAGTACATAATGTACACATCATGCAAGCAGTGTTATAGAATATAAAAAGACTAGTCAAGGTACAGGGAGAAGCCTGCAAGGCTGTGGATTTGTTCAACTTTGCCGCATTGAAGTTTGCAAATGGCTAAGATAACCACACCCTGCTACCAACCTTCTGAGATACTAGTTTCAGGTTAGGGCATATATAAGATGAGGACAAAGGACAGAAGAGTCTAAGGTCAGTGACCCACCAATAATGTGCATTGCCAAAAAAGTACTTTAATGAGGCTGGGATAGCAGTTCAACATATATGTCTGGATTTTACATCTAGATAATAAAATAATAAGAATCAGTTCTGTAACCCAGCAAACCCTGTAACAGTTAATAACTGCTCCAAGGTGACATGCCTTTTATTAAGTGATACATTTCAGTCCCTTCCAAACCCAGACCATATAGCAGCCTATGAGGAATTATTCACAGAAGCTCTGTACAACCATGTCAATGATTGCACAGAGGCTGCTGTGACCACCAGAAGCATGCCCACAACTAACTCAATAAAAACAAACCACCCTGGTGGAATCCAAAATTGAACAGGTTGTATAACAGAAGAAAAAAGTCATAGTTAAATTAGAAAGTGCAACATCCAAAAAAAAAAAAAAAGATAAAAACTCTTGTCAAACAGAACAGACAACTAAGAAAACTAATTAAATCTATCAAAGTAAATTTTGAGCTAAAGGTAGTGTCCCAGGCTAACTGTATAAGGTCTTCTTTAGCTATGACCAGAACCTGAAAGGCAGTACACAACAGTGTGCCCAGCTGTTGGCAAATGGAGCCATGCTCATGGAACTGGGAGATATAGCAAATTTTCTGGGTGACAAATTCAGCACCAACTGTACCTCCTTCACCCCCAGCTGCCTCCCAGGAAATACTGCCTAACATAACTCCACCAACTATCAGTAGGGAGCAGGTCTTAGATGTTTCCTCTCTAAAGCGAAGAATTCAGCTTCAATGGGCATGATATTATCCCAGGATGCGTCCTAAGTAGCCTGAAATATGACCTGTCAGGGGCCCCTAGTTTCACTATTCAATCATAACCTTCTCATAGGCTTCATGACATGCAATTTGAGGAGTGTAACGGTCATCCCTCTACAAAAGGGTGGACCATCAATGGATCCTGGGAACTATAGACCCATTAGTCTGACAAGTCTTATATGCAAAACCATGGAAAGAATTATCATGGAGATGAGTAACAATGACATAGGAAACCTTCAACACTGGGACCCAGTCTAGTGTGGTTTTGTCAAAGACAGGTCATACCCACTGAATCTGGTGGATATCTTTGAGAAGGCCACCAAGGCAATGGATGAGGTCATGATGATGCATACTGCCTACTTTGACCTAGCTAAGGCAGTTGATACAACACCCCATTTGGGCATTGTAAACAATCTCATGTAATTAGGCATAAACCCCTGTGTAACTTGCTGGATAGCCAGCTGGCTCACAGTCAGGACCCAGGAAGTTAAGATTGGAGAGACCACCTCCACAAAGATGCTGATCACCAGTGGAGTCACCCAGGGCTCTGTGCTGGGTCCGCTCCTCTTTGGTATCTATTTTTGAAAGACAAGGGCAATGTCAAGGACCTCTGGCCTACCATGTATGCAGATAATTGCAAGATAGGAGCAATCATAGAACCCTGCCCCTGCCCAAAATACTAACATCTTACTAGAAAGTAAGTCTAAGACAGACAAATAACTGGTGCCAAAATCATTGCTTAAAACTCAATGCCAAGAAATGCATAATAGTACCTTTTGGGAGGTTGGTCACCCAGGGAAGCTACCTCATTGATAAAACACCCCTAAAAGAAGGCACTGTAGTCAGGAACTGGGGGACTCAAGTAGATAGTAACCCAGCTTTCAACCAACATGTGTCTAAGATGACAAGAAAATAATTCTATGTCACTCAATCTATAAGTAAGGGTATGATATCTATGTCCAGGGAGGTCATTTTGCAACTGTACACAGCTGTCAACAGACCCATCATTGAGTATAGTGCCCCCTTCAGAATATACTTTACCAAAAACATGTAGCAACTGGAATGTCCACATAGGTTCCTCACAAAAAGAATATACAACATATACACAATATCTTATGGAGATCACCTCAAAGCCCTATCTCTATACTCTTGTTTCTGACAGACTGCTCAGAGATGATTTATGTCTGGCATACAAGGCATCCATGGATCCTGCATCAATGAAATTTTGCATATCCACAAAACAAACAGTACTAGAACTACTAGAGCTAAGGATTTAAACCTTGCTTGTGACTTAAATAGGACATGTTGGAGAGACAGGTATGTATCTCATTGAATCTCCCATTCTCTGGAATAGGCTTCCCATTCATATAAAGCAGTGCTCTTCCCTAACCTATTCAAATATAACCTGGACCAGTTGATGTGAAATCAGAAATTAATGATACCTATGTCTCTGATTGACAAACACAGCCATTAAATCATGGCTTACCTAATATACACTCCTTAAAATAACCTCTAAGGCACAATAACTTGTGGGATACTTTTGGGTTGCATAGCTGGCTTCTAAATGCCCCAGTGGTCATTAGCCTAATATACACCTATGAACTTATGAAGATCTAGAAAACATTGGTGCAGCAAAGGAGAAATAAAAGTACAACAGTCTGGTCAGAATCTGCAGCCAGGGATTGTGCCACATGTGGGTGGCCTAAATTGTCTCTTTAATAGCCATCTGCAACAGCAATGAGGGCTATGGTCTACAACATGCAATGTCTAAATTATAGGCTTCAGCAAACTTGTTGGGTGCCTGAATCAAATGACTGGCTTTAGAATATTGGGTGCTTTGAAGATCAGATCTAATGATTAGCTGCAGCAGACTTGCTGGTTTAAGTGTTTACTGGTAAAAATCTTCAGTAAAAATTGTTAGCTTGGTGAATAAAAATAAATGGTGTTAACAGATTTGCTGCCAAAAAATGTTCATAAATTTTAGAGCAAATGAGAACAAGCAAGTCAGCAGTGGCCTAGCAGCATGTGGGCACATTTTAGTAGACTCATTTGAGCAATCATGAGCTCCTTGAGATGAGATGGGAATGGAAGATAAGTTAAGGAGATGGTTAGGCATGACGAACGGTGAAAACAGGGACAGGATAGGTCAAAATTCCATTTTGCCAACCCAGTAGTGCTACATGATAAATCCGGACTGGACTATGTTATGCCATGGATTATGCTGGGAAAATAATGCAGTCTTAATTTTTTCTTGCTGAATCAATAAAAGGCATTTCATCTGTTAATGTTGAGGCTATGGTGTCCTGCACAGTTAAAGTGAACATTGCTTTATTAGAGTAGATTGAAACAAGGCATATTTTAACAGTGAAGCACTGATGCTAATAGGCATAAACACTATTTTTTATCTTAAAATTTGTCACAGTGTTCACATTTGTGAGATGTTTCTTTAGATGATTACTACATCACCTAACTATTTTCAGTCATTAATTGCATGAATCTGTATATCTGATATGCTTTTGGAATATTTTCTAATGACTGTACTTTTGAATAATTGCTCAGAAGACTGACTGAGTAAAACATATGGACTATTTATAGCTTTGTGATATACCATTGAAGACTATTAGTAAAATTGCTGAGGATGGTAAATGCATTATAAAAAATTCACTTTAATGATCTACAAGCTTTTTATTGCGATTTTTCAGTGTTTGGTTACTTCTCTTGTGTTTTGGGTCTCACTATCTTATATGCACACCATGGAAAGAATTATAATGGAAATAATCAATAATGATATAGTAAACCTCCAGACACTGGACCCAACCCAGTTTGGTTTCTTCAAGGGCAGGTCATGCCTACTAAACCTGGTGGACTTCTTTGAGAGGGTCACCAAAGGAATGGATGAGGGCAAAATGGTTCACACTGCCTACCTTCACTTGGCCAAGGCATTTGACACAATACTCCACTCGAGCATTGTTGACAAACTCAGGAGGTTAGGTACAAACCCTTATGTCACCTGGTGGATAGACAACTGGCTTGCAGACAGGACCCAAGAAATTAGAATTGGAGAGTCCACCTCTACAAAGAGGCCAGTCACAAGAGGTGTCCATTAGGGATCGGTCCTTGGACTGCTCCTTTTTGGCATTTACTTCTCTGAAGTAAAGGCCAATGCCAATGGTCTCTGGTTGACTACATTTGCATATGATTGCAAATTAGGAGCTGTCATTGAATCCCACATCAACATAATTCTTCTCCAAGAAGGGCTGACACAGACAAACAACTGGTGTCATATCCATGGACTAAAACTAAATGCCATGAAATGCATAATAGTATCCAGTGGGAAGTCATCCACCCCTGATAACTATCATATTAACAGCACACCGTTAGAGTTGACACATTAGTCAGGGACTTAGGAACACACATAGACAGTAATCTAGCCTTTGACCATCACATGTCTACAGTAGAGAGGAAATAATTCTGTGTTGAAAACTTATAAACAAAGGTATGGCATCTAGGTCCAAGGAAGTCATTGTTCCACTTTATTCAGCATTCGGCAGACCTATCGTTGAGTACAATGCCCTCTTTGGTATGTACATAACCAAGCATATCCAACAATTAGAATGTCAGCAGATGTTTCTTACTAAAAGAATACAAGGCATAAGTAACAAGTTCTATGGAGACCACCTCAAGGCTTAATCCCTGTATTCTGTCTCCTACAGGCTGTTGAAGGGAGATCCATGCCTTGCATAAAAGTACTCTCAGACCCCACAGCGATGGACCTACTGCATATCCACAAAACAAACAACACCAGAAATATCTATTCTAAAGACTTCAACCTTGCCTGTGATATAAATAGGACCTGCTGGAGAGACAAGTATGCATACCAGAGACTACCCTGTCTCTAGAGCAGGCTCTCTATCCATGTGAAGTAGTGTTCCTCTCTGACCCAATTCAAGTGTAACTTGGAGAATTGGATGGGGAACAGGAAATTCATCCCTGGTTTGGCACCTAGGTCTCTAATGGACATGGGCAGCCTGTAAATTGTTCATCTCTCAGGCCCCTGCTTATAAATGTTTCATCTCCAAAGCCCCTGCTTACAAGTATCAAGGGTACCAGAACTTGTCAGAGATTTTGGTTGCATGGCTAGGCTTAAAAAGGCTCTTGCAGTCATTAGCCTAGTAAACACCTATGAACCTATACGTTTATCAGGCACCTGTTTGTGAAGCATATAGATTTAGTCTGGTAAACATATTTTACACTTACCCCGCTTATTTACACATATTCTTTGTGAATTTTGCCTATTTTTGATAGCTTTTAAACTGTTTGTTTTTCCAGGTTAACGTTATTTGCCATTTTCCTCATATTTCCTTCTTACTCTTGTTATTCTTTCCTGCATTTACCCCCTTGTTCATGTTAAAAATCTCCCAATCTAAAAGTAGAACAAGTGTCTGCAGTGGATGTGGACAAAATTCAGTGGCCTGTTTCCCAAAGACAACAGAATTATGTAGTGTGATAGTGGTGGAATATCAACTAGTTTCTTGTAAGCGCTGAAGAGATAATAGGGATATTTTTTCACAGAATGCAAAAGAAAAAAGGTAAATTACAAAAATTATCAACTGAGAAACTATTTTTTGAAATGCATTTGTCTAAGCATAATGGGTTCTAAATGTTCCTACTCCTACCTTTTCTTTGTGGCAATGCCATACAGATGACAGGAGTAAAATTCTGGGGGAAGAGGAACAGGAATCCTATTGGATGTTGCATTTTTCCTCTGACAGAAACAGGAGATGTAAAACAGAGAATAACAGATTAGTCCAGATAAAATCACTTTGAATAGCAGATCTGGGAGACTCGATTGCACTTTGATGCCCAACCTGTAGGAGGAATGAAGATGCCTTGTTAAAGTTTCAACTAGTTTATTCAGTTAAGTAGATAGATGGATGAGTGTTACTGTACTACTACATTGCATTCAACAGGTCAGTTATTTAAAGGTAGTTACAGACAATGGTGGGAATCCTTTATACTCTATTTCTTATTAGTCGTGTCACCCTCTGGGTCACAAATGGGATATCAAACTTGACTTGAGCTTTCTGGATTAGCTTTGTTTTTTGAAATAAGAAACGCATGACAAGGTCAATTTTATACATTTTCTTACTTTTTTTAATCATTTTTTGAACTGAAATTCAAGAGTTCTTCTGTTGCTGTTGATGTAAAAATACTCCTTCAGTAAGTGCAGGTTGGCTTAAGGTTCCCAGGGACCAATACAATACAGCAGATCCATCCAATTCAATTAATTATAAGTTGACAGAAAATCTATAGTAGCATATACAAGCACATGCATAAAGTGATTTTCAGTCATATCCTTAAATAAAATATCACTGCCCAGTTGAATCCCAGGAGCCTGCATAACAAAAAAGAGCCATCTGATTAACTAATTATTAATTATTACATGCTGGGAAGTTGCCAATAGTTAGTAGATGTCCACAGTTACTTACTGATTTACATGCTTTGCAGTGATTATGAACCAGCTCTTCTTTTGAACAATCAAACATATAAATGTTCATTCCTAATAAGTAACATAATAGCATAACACCCTAACATACAGAAACAGATTTTTTAAATATACTGACACATATGCAGTAAAATCTATATAAATATTCTTTATTTACTTATACATGCTGTACATTAAGATTTGGTCAATTAACCCAATAGGATGACTCATGAATCCTACATACTGAGATGAAGACATTAATTTGTATGTGATCTTTCAGTGCATGATCTTCAGCGAAAGCAAATACTACGGTAAATGTCAGATTTACATGTACGAAAAAAGGCTGGGATGTAATGCTTTAAATGTCAACAGCAATTACCCAAAGGATTCCATTCCACTTCACATCATTAAGATGCTTAAGACAATTATAATCTACACCATATTAATACTTGGTATGCATGCTGATTTAAGCATGTGCAGAATAAATGCAAATTACATTTAAATAAATAAATGACATTTAAGTATCAAATGGGACAACTCCAATAGCAACTGCTAAAATGTATATTACAAAAGTACTTTTTTACCAAGTGTAAGTTAGAGCACAATGGCATATCTTAGTGATTTACAGGGAAGAGAGTATAAGTATATGTAACTGTAGTACCGAAAATTCAATAAAGTATACATGAAAATGTCTTGAGAGGGATACTGATCTGGCCCTGCCATTGTTTCAGAAATTTTTGTTTTATAGTAACTAAGGGTTCTAGAGCACATAAGAGAAAATCATAAATATCCCAACCAGTAATTTAAAGACCATCTGCTCAAAGAAGTCACATTTTTCTCAGTTTACTCATATGATGTCCAGAGGTACCTTTCCATACTAGCAGAATTACTGGGAAGTGTAACTTTGTCCCTTATGATGACAAGAAATAGTACAAATATTTGTCAATTGTGATTGTTGAACAGTATGGCAGGAGAAAGGAAAGAGAATCAGAACTGGATCCAGTAGTAGGCGAACTAGGCAATTGCCTAGGGACTGCTGGCTGGGAGGGGCCCCTGAAGGCTGGGGTGGGGTCCACAACATTTTACTTTTTAATTAAAAAAATACATGTGTTCTTTAAGGGTGTTCTTTAAGAATTCACAATGCATCTGTGAGTTCCTGTGTCTCTCGACGTATACACCTGTTGCTTGCTTCTTCTTTTCCACATTGAGTGCAGAATTTAAATACAAGATGTTCCTAAATGGAAACACACTTGCTGCCTGCTTCGATTTGAATGGTGTTCCATCAGTCGTTAAGTACGTGCTGCCTGCTTCAATTTGAATGATGTTTCATCCATCGGTAAGGTAGGATACAAAAGTATGAATCCTCTACACCAACTACTAAAGTACTGAGTTTCAGTGCATTTTCAAGGAATTGTGAGCTTTAGGGAATGAAAAGATTACTGCTGCTCATGCTAATTCTATTTCAATGTGTAACTGTTTTATTTAGCAAATAGTCATCACTGTTGTGCTGCAGAATCTGAAAGCAGTATAAGTACCACAACAGGTAGCATGCTTGCCTTTGATGTAGAAGGCTGAGGGTTATAGTCCCACAGCATGTAGATGGATTGCTGATGCTGTGTTGTAGGAGGGAGGGCGTGGGTGCCGTAGTCTTGAGTTTGTCCTCCTTTGGATGAGAAGCTTAATAACTATGAACCCGTTGTAGGTTTGCCATCCATTCCCTATTGCTTACCAGTTTTTTTTTTTTTAAATATAACATAGGCAATTTATTCTTCACGGACAGCAGGCACTGAATTTGCAGATGAAAAACTGAAAGAGAAGGTTGCTTGCTAGCAGCAACCTCTTCATTAATTGCAGATCCTATTAATGTGGAATTATTCAGATGATTTTCACTTCTGCAGAGACTGTGCACATTGACTGATATTGGTGGACTGCAATGATTGAAGGCTGAATGAAATGTTCTGAAATGGGCAGTTTTGTCATTATTGGCATGTACATTTTGTTTCATTCCTTACTGGAAAAAATCTTCAAAACTACAAATTTAAAATGCACTCTAACAAGTAGCTCTGTATTATACAAGGAATATAGTCAGCAGGTGGTATGAACCTTGGCACTAGATGACTGTCATTTTTGAAGTGACACTCCATTCCCATATGTAAAAATGGGAAAAGGGGTTGTGGATGGATGGGTGGAGAGATGGAGAGATGGATGGACAGATGGACAGATAATATAATACAATCAGGAAGATGAAACAAAGAACACATGCATGTATGCATGGTCGTAAAAATGTATGCAAGGGACCTATTGCTTGAAAACAGCCCAAAGGTACACTTTATCTGCGACTGACCAGATGCATTTTCTTTGAATGTGGGTTTCAATGCCGTTTCAATGAATGTGAGTTTCAAGGGCAAAGAAGTTTATCGTTAATGCTAAGTCTGTTTTCATTGTGAGACTGTATTGTTTTGTTTAGCAAATGTCTATCAGTGTCAGTGCTATAAAATTTGAAATTAAATATTTAAATTAAATCCAACCTTCTGTAATTATTGCAGAAGTAAAGAAGAAAATACTATGCACACTGAGAGGTTTGAACAATGTTTATGGTAAATGAGGAGAAATAGCCAAGTAATGAGACACTGGAATGGCTGGGGGGTGCTGCTGTTTGTGTGTGTGTGTGTGTGTGTGTGTGTGTGTGTGTGTGTGTGTGTGTGTGTGTGTGTGTGTGTGTGTATGTGTGTGGGGGGGATCCATTATGCTGCCTATGGCCCCATTTTACCACGTTCCAGCTGATATTACTCTGGGCTTGATTCCAAAAGAACTGGTTTCAGTGTAAGTGTCCACTTAACCTGAGAGAAAGCCGAGAGCAGGTCCTTTGGAATCTGGCCCCCAGGTGTAAGACTGTTTATAGATAGGCCTTATATCAAAGTAAATCACTTACACTGAAAGCAAGTATTGCAGAATCAGGGCAGATGGACACTGAAAGCAACTCTTTTGGAATCTGGCCATTTGTCATGCATATGGGCTGTATGAGTTTCTCTAATCAAGGAATGAACCATGTACTGGAGTTTCACTCTTTGGTTTGGTTAATTCATAAGAAATGTCATTATAAAATCAAAGAATGTACTCTAAAGATAATATGAAACTTAAAAAGACAAGAAAATAGTAACCAAGTATTGCAAATAAAACGTGAATGAGTTACTGAAATATTAAAAAAAAACAAGTAAAACATAACAGCAGATGCAGAGAAAAATACATACTCTCTGTGTATCTGCTGCTGTGTTTTACTTTTATTGTTTTACTTGGTATGAAGTATGTGCTTACTGGAGCTGCTGCTTTATTTTGTAAGTTAAATATCAGCTGTACATAAATTAAACATAAATGAAAATATTATACAATAAAATCAAGGTAAGATTAAAAAAAGTTATGCACCTGTGTTATAATACTGCATGTAAGTATCAAGATGTCTTATCAGATGGCATGTAAACTGTCACTATTTAAAATAATGAAAAAGCTATGATGAGCCAATGTGACAACCATGTAAATGATTATAAGACCATTAGCTGTATATTTTATACACTGCACTTCGTTATATTAACTTTTTTTCAACTACTTGAAGAATTTTTACTTTATCCTTGGTTTAATTTGTTTTGAGTAACTTTTTTTTCTGATAGTTGCAGATGCTTTATCACCACAATGAAACTGTATTGTATGCATCTGTAAGCAGAATGTCAGAGTTCAAATTGATTCATAGATTGTTACTAAGCTAATGACCCAGGGGTGCCTTTCTAAGCCTAGCCATTTTTCCTGAAAGAATTATGATGTCCTGTATCCAAATAGGACATTTAGGACCAGGCATTTATAAGCTACCTCTGTGCATAAGGGACATGGGTGCCAGGCCTGGTATAAATTTCCTATTCACCATCCACTGGTCTGGGTTGTGCTTAAACTGGTTAATAGATGAGGTCAGCTTTGCTTGAATAGGAAGCTTGTTCCATAGGAATGGCAGTCTCTAGGACACATATCTGTCTCTACACCATGTTTTGTTTAAGTCATAGACAAAATTCATGTCCCTAGACCTTGTATATTTGGTACTGTTTGACTTGCAAATATGCAGGAGATTCATAAGTGTGGAGTTTGCAGATGCATTGTAAACCAGGCATAGAGCCCCCATCAAAAATCTACAGCTGACTGAGTAGAGGGAAAGGGCTTTAAGGCACTCTGCATAAGGCAGGTTTGTTATGCCTTGTATTCTTTTTGCAACCTCTGAGGTCATTCTAGTTGCTGCATATG
Organism: Protopterus annectens; assembly: GCF_019279795.1. Lineage (NCBI taxonomy): Eukaryota > Metazoa > Chordata > Ceratodontiformes > Protopteridae > Protopterus > Protopterus annectens. The sequence continues at coordinate 1,396,536,173 of NC_056731.1, forward strand.
CCTGGTCAGGTACATGCCAAAGGTAGCACTGTAATCTATGATTGGTCTGATAAGGGCAGAGTACAGTGGGATAGTGACCTCTTTGGACCTAGATGCCATGCCCTTACTTATAAGTTGTGCAACATAAAAGGATTTCCTTAGCACTATGTCTACATGATGTTTGAAGTTAAGGCTACTGTCTATGTGTGTATCCAGATCCCTGACCACTGGGTTGACTCTTAGGGGAGTATTATGAACATGGTAATTAGCTGGGATGATTGTCTTTCCAAAAGGTACAGTTATGCATTTCTCAGCATTGAGTTTAAGACCATGGCTTTGGCACCATTTGTTAATAAGAGATAGGCCTTCTTGAAAAATGCTAGTGACTATAGGGGAGTCGATGATAGGCCCACTTGCAATCATCTGCAAATAATTCAGCTATAAACCTTTAGTGTTTGCTTTTACTTCAGAGAAATAGATACCAAAATGGAGGGGGCCCAGTACTGAGCCTTGGGGGACTCTGCTAGTGACTGGCCTCTTGGTGGAGGTGGCCTCACCTATTTTGACCTCCTGGGTCCTATCAGTGAGACAGCTGGATAACCAGGGGTGATAGAAGAGTTTAAACTTAATTTAGTGAGCTTGTCTATAAAGCCTGAGCAGGGTATTGTATCAAAAGCCTGGGCCAGGTCAGGGTAAGCAATGTGCATAGTCTTGCCCTCATCCATTGCTCCCACTCAAAGAAATCCACCAGATATAATAGGCATGACCTTCCTTTAATAAAGCCAAACTATGATGGGTCCAGCATTTGGATGTTGCCTATGCCCTCATTTATCATGTCCAAGATAATTCTTTCAATGCACGTATTGAAAAACATTTTAAAAATGGTAATTTTACAATCTTCAAAAATAATACAAAAACATCTACAGTTTAAATTATACTAAATTAGACATAATATAAAACATTGGCTAAGAATATATACAAATTGTATGACAATGGTTTAACATTTAGAGACATTTTAGCCAGTTTATAGAAAAACAAATGTTACATTAGTATAATACAAACAGGAAATGCTATATGAAGTGAGAGGAAAGCAGGCTTATCATATATTAACAGAGAAAGCCATGGGAGAGAAACTGACAGACGTAAGGAAGTGAGTGAAGAAGGAAGAGCAAGAAGGTGTAAGATATGAATAAGTATTTGTTCACATTTAGGGATATAGTTTACCCTGGTGCTGAGCAAGAACAGAGGCAGCTTTTGGCTAGGAAGTCTTTCAGAATGGTTTTGAAGGAAGGAAATGACTTGAAGGATACAGATAAGGAGTTCTAGGACTTAGCAATGTGACACAAATATAGACAATGCCCAGCAGATTTGATAGGTTTGTGGACAGACAGGAGTTTTTGGTCATTGAATCATAATAACTGACTGAGAACGCAGTTGTGTAGAATGTTATTTAGTGCTGGAGGTGCAGATAGCTACTGGATAATTTTATAGGTTGGTAAGAAGCTGTGTATATGTTAGTTGATGGGCTAGTTCCAACCAACTTAGACATTTTAGTGCTGCAGTATGATGGGCTGTAAAAGTGGTATTTACTGCAAATTTAGCAACTTTATTATAGCATTGCTCAAGTTTTGACTTTGCCTAGAGATTACTAAGATGGATCACCATAAAAGAGTTTGGGAGGAGAAAAGTAGTGGCAACTGTAGCTTTAGTCGCTTTCATCAAGGTAAGTTCCCATAGATAGCATTCTAGAAAGCTGTGTTCACCAATAAATTCTCCATTATGTTGTTGCTAGGAAACAGGCACTGATAAATGCTGTATTGTTCACCTCAGGGAAACAGTAACAGATACATTTCTGTTATGCTCTCATCATTGAAACAACCCCAATACATTTTTCACTTTGCAAAGCTGGTGTAGAAATGCTAGGCTTCCCCTTATGTGCTGCACTAGAGAACATCCCTGAAAGACAACAGAAGGAATGATGGTCACTATTATGGGGCATTTCTCTTTTTCCCAGTTTTGTGTGTATGGTATTGGTATATATACGTTCAGGGTGGTGTGTGGTGGGCTTGCTTTCAATATGAGGCCTGCTGCAGGCCTCTGCAAAAAAAAAACAAAACAAAAAAAAACTTATTTTGAACTCTACCATTGGTTTCTGTTTTGTAATGCATTACAATATGGCACAACCTAGCATGTGAAATGTTTTGTTGTGCAGTTTCATAGTAGAAGCAAAATGCTGATGTTCAATAATGTTACAAAGAAGGGTTTGACACATCAAACTCATAAGTTTGCTATAGCATTTTAGAAGAAAAACATTTAGAATACTAAGCATACGGTCTATGTCCGAAACTCTGAAGTAGATTTGTGCAAATCCAGCATAAACGATGGCTTCATAGTTGCTGTATAAAATGACATTTCCTATGAATTCATGTTTATGGATAGAAATTTGTAAGGACAGCAAAGTTGTTCACGAAATGACATTCTATAGATGGCATCTTGCAAATCTGTTGCAAAATACTGACTTTCAGCAAAATTCTGAAAAAAAATTCACTAGAGTAAGGCTTGTGTCTTGACACATTAGTATTTTGTGATAAACTTTGAGAAATCTTCTTAGGGTTTCTAAATCATGATGTACACAGGACTCCACAGATAGATTTTGCAAACTTAGCGTAACAATTTTTTAACTTTAGCAAAGATTTGAGGGGACGATCACCAGAGTAAATGAGTGATTACACTGCCTACTAATAATATCTTTAATATTTTATGACACAGTGCTCAGAGATACTCATCCTATGGGTCTTTATAATAAATCTGAAGTATAATTGTTCAGCTCCATCTTAAGAAGGAATTTTACAGTCACAGAACACATAACATTTTCTGATAAAATGCAGAATGGCATCGACCTAGTCTATGAGGTGGGAACCCATAAGTACAAAACCCAAGACTTTAGATACAAATATTAAGAAATAATAAAGTCACTGTCATTTGTTCAAAGTCCAGTACAATACAGCTGCTGAAGAATGAAAATAATCTCCAAACACATGCATAAGTTATGATGCAGCTGTATACAGAGAATGTAAGGGGGTGATGAGTGCGGGTCTACAGTGGAAGGGGTGAGAGGGTATGTCAAAAAAAGGATGATGCACTGTTCTTTATTTCAGACAAATGAGGAAGTAGTGGACTATGGATAATGTAGTTTAGCAATGCTAAATATATCTTAGCTACACTGAGTATATCTTTTTATGTGTTAATATACAATATGGCATATGGATATTAATGGATGGGGAAGACAATTCAGTGGATGGGTGAGGATTTTCTATATATATATATATATATATATATATATATATATATATATATATATATATATATATATATATATAGTTTTTTTCCACTATGGTTGAACTTTATGTTACATTTGCAGTCTGGAACAGTATAACACATCAGCATGTATTGTTTGATTGTCCTGAATATAACTGTGTGTTGTAACTGATACATTACAGTGGTTGAGGGGCTAGTAAGTACCCTGGTTGGGCAAAGATTTTTTTTTTTATTATTTTGTTACTCCACTGATTACCTGGAACACCTATGGGCTGAGCAGTATGCATCATTCAGTTATCCTGAGTATGGATTTAGATGATACCTGGGGACTGAGCAACCAAGTATTATTTTGCAGTGAAGGGTATTTGGTAGGCATAGTGAATTACAATGTGTAGAAGGAAAGAATATTGTATTAATTATGGGCACATCAGAGTGTATGATCTATCGATCTAACATATGTATTTGTTTTGCAGTTTAATTCAGAACCACAGTTGCTTTATGAAGCATGTAGGTTTGACTCTGCAGCATACACTGTACTATGTGGGAGTGAAGGAATATGGATTACTGAGGCAGAGACAGAGGTGTTTACTTTGTTCTGCTTCAATATTTCAGTCTTCAGAACAGTTTTATTGTTGTAAACAATGACAGGAAATAAAACTGTCATGCTTACTTCTGTTCTATACCACAGTCAGTACACATGGCTAAACATTTGTCTGACTAACTGCAGCATCTATAATGTTATCACTAAAAGTCAGTGAGATGAAACTGGAAATGCTGCACTCCAATCGGCAGAGATAAATCCTGAACTAAACCTGCTATTCAATGTTTGGATGTTTAGGTTGAGACTTAGTAGAACCCAAAGGCTGTGAGATACCTCTGCAGGAAGTCCGCTGTTAGCTCACCAAATGCAAACTAATACAAGAAGAAATGTCCCTGTCTTCATTAACCTTGACAACATACTGTCTAGGTTTGGCAGCCTATTAGTCTCTTGAGGAAGAACTCATCTCATGCCTCACTGCATAATATCAACTTATACCCATTCCTCCAGTGTCAGCAATGAATTCTTATGTGGCCTATAGAAATCCTGTTATTGATTCTCTTAGGAGGAATATTTATGGTATCTGCTGTCTTAGGAAAATATCTCATCATATCTCTGTCTCTATAATGTTGGAATAATTTGAAAACTCTGTCCATGTAAATGAGTTGAAAAACATGACTAATCACAATGCTGTCCAAATTATTTAATTTCGTGACTTAGCAAACGAGACACTTAGGTTTGCCATTTGCAAAATAGAATATCTAGTAAGGGATATGCATTACATCTGAAATGAAAACACTATTATGTTGCTTATGAATGCAAAGTAGAGAAACATGTCACATTGCTGCCTTTTCTTATAGTATCGATGGCTCAAGAGTAAACATCCTTTGGTGCTGGAAGACGAGAAGTCTCCAGGTTCTATTCCAACTCCAGATGATTGGATTGCTGACACTACAGTGCAACACTGGGGGTTCTGCACTCTTGAGTGTGTTGTCCTTCAGATGAAATATGAAACTGAGGTCTCATCTTTGAGTTGGTAACTCCTGTGGATGCAAAAGATCCCATGGCACCCACTGCAAAGAGTAGGAAAAGTTCCCAAATGCCATGACCAAATTTACCCTAGTAGTATAAATATCATCTTGGGTCTCCCCTGAAAAGAGGTGACTACCCCAGTCAACAAAGTGCAGTAATAATAATATTTTCTTGTTGTCTAACAGCTCCCCAGTAAAAAGAAAAATAATATGCATAGCATCATATTGCATAGTGTTTACATTTTGCAGCATGCTGCGTGAGAGTAATATATAAATGAAGGAATGCAAAGATAATCACAGCAGACTGAGTCATAAATATGGATTTATGACCAACCAGTGATTTACATATGAAGGCGGATCCTAAGTAACCCAGTTCCTCCAGGAGATGGTAAATCTGGCACCATTTGTGTGGTGATTATGATATTTTACATAAGAAATGATTTAAAAACATGATTATTCTTATGTTTCTAAACCCTTTGTATATGAACACTTCTTCATCCATGTATCTGCCAGTATAATGATTCATGGAGCCATCTACCCAATGTACTGCACATGCTCATGTTCATGTAGGTGTGCACACACAAAACATTGATGGTGTTTACTTTGCGCCATTGGTTGTGTGATGGTGAGCTAGAGTCTACTTTTAAAGAATTAGTTCTTTTATTAAATGAAAAGGCATAATACATTAAAAAATAGATGCAGCCTGTCTGAAATTTAGAAGTGGACATGCTGATGATTTTTTTAACTGTCACATTTCAGCTCATAATTGTAATACTGGTGGATTCACTTAAAAGTTTTCATTCAGTTAAATAGATCCTTTACTGTTTAACTGTACTTTACCATTGCTAAAAGTCTCTGTTTAGCTAGCTGAATAGGTTAACTCAAGGGCTGTTGTCAGAAGCAATGTACTGCAGCTTATTACTTTCTGCTTATGAAAGCAGTAGGATGCGTTAAAGGAGGAACAGCAGACTACTGACATATGCAAAGTGTTTTGCATACACTTTGCATGCTGCAGGAAGATATGGATTTGCCACAAACAAATATTTATGAGTACAAGTCATGGGGATGCTGGTGAAGTAGTATGAAGAAATGCAGAAACTGTAAATGTAAAAGATAAAAGAATTGTTCTTTCAAATTCAGCATGAAGGCTTGGTGGAGCCATTGGGTTTTGCTTTCAATATTTTGTGGGTTGTGGGGAAATTCTCAGCATTCTATTATAACTGCACTTCATGGCAACAGATGACTTGTTATTTGCATCAGCTACATGCTAGACTGCAAGTATCTCTCCTTAAATTGCATGCTGTTGGATAGATACAACACCCCTTAGCATTAGGACATGATGAGTAAACATCCTTTCCTTACACTGGAATGGACTGTGCTGAAGGAGTGAATGTGATGCTAGTTTATTTGCTTACTTTTAAAGAAGATGGTAATGGGTTAGTGAACTAATCAGTAAGACGTTGAGATCCCTCATTAAATCCTCCAAAGCTAGTTACGGAAATAAAATTGCCAAAGATTCCAAAGACAACCACAAGGCATTCTATAATTATGTCAAGAATCTAAATGGCAATGCTCAGATCTGTTCTGAGCTACAACAGAATGGCATTAAATATACCGATCTCAAGGATATTGCCAATATCCTGGCAGATCGATTCAGTGCCAATTTCACCCCCCTCTCACCCCCTAAAGTGTCCAGCTCAATACCAAAAGATTGCCAAATTCTGGTAATCACAGCCACACAGGTAAAAAATGCACTCTCCAAAGCTAAGAATACAGCAACCATGGGACCAGATGACATCCCAGGCTGTGTACTACATGAACTACAAAATGAACTGGCACTTCACCTAAGTGTCATGTTTAATCATAGCCTCACCTCAGGCTTTGTGCCCAATGAGTGGCGCACAGCTACAGTTATCCCACTCCACAAGGGGGGATCCACCTTGGATCCTAGGAACTATCATCCCATCAGTCCAACAAGCCTGATCTGCAAAGCCATGGAACGCATTATCATGGAACTTATAAACAAAGACACTGGCAACCATCAAACACTGGACCCCACCAAGTTTGGTTTTGTAAAGGGCCGATCTTGTCTCCTCAACCTGATTGACTTCTTCGAAATCAGTATCCCGAGCCATGGATGAGGGCAAAGCAGACCACACAGCCTATCTGGATCTCGCCAAGGCCTTCAACACCATCCCCCACTCTGGAATCATAGATAAACTTACTAAGCTGGGCATTAATCCCTACGTCACTTGATGGGTTGCAAACTGGCTTACTGACAGAACCCGCAATGTAAAAGTAGCCGACTCAAAATCCAGCTCCAGACAAGTACCGCAGGGTTCAGTCCTGGGACCGCTCTTGTTTGGCATCTACTTCTCTGAAGTACAGGCCAGCACTAAGGGACTCTGGCTAACAAAGCCATTATTGAACCCCCAACTGATGTGGATATTCTGCAAAAGGGCCTTAAAGAAACAGATGCTTGGTGCCAGAGCCATGGGCTCAAGCTCAATGCCAAGAAATGTATAGTTATCCCCTTTGGGAAAAACCATGTACTCATGAATTACCACATAAATGGCTGTACACTAAATACTGAAAGTGTGATAAGGGACTTAGGGACACAAGTGGACAGTGGTCTCACCTTCGATAACCACATCGCCACAACAGTCAGGAAATCCTTTTATGTGGCACACCTCATCATTAGGCTATTTACGTCCCTGGTCCCCTGTCTAACAGGGCAACTGACATGATTCCCAAGGGTGAATTTCCTTTCTCCCATCCAATTGTCAAGGTTCCTTTTGAAGAGGGCCAAAGAGGCACTCTGCTTGACATGTATGGGGAATCTATTCCAGAGTCTGGGGAGTCTCTGGGTCATGAACCTATCCTTCCAGCATGGTTTGTTTATTGTGATGACAAGGTTTAGATCCCTGGAGCGTGTGGCTCTGAGGGAATTGGGATTTCTTTAAGTGTAGCATGTCCAACAGCTCTGGGTTTGACATGGCCTTGTATGTTAAGCAGAGATCGCCTCTGAGTAGACTATATGCAACAGAGTATAGCTGGATTTTTTAAGGTGGTCAACGTAGGGCATCTGCTTTAGGCCTGTGATTCTTTTAGTGCGGTATTTTTGCGGCCTTTCCAGTTGTTGCAGATGTCTTATCAATTTTATTCTATCAATCAATTTTGTTCTAGAAAGTGATGCGATGGCTACTGTTTCTTATTTAGACATGTTAATGGCCTTAAACCGTTGTCAATACGTGATTTCTGCAGTACTAAAATACCCTTATTTTCCTTTGTTGATCCACAATGCAGGTCTTGCCTTTTATAGTCCTGTGAATTTGTCTTGTTAGATTCTCCATCAGGTGTCAGGATTTTCCTTTCATTGTTATGACTTTCCTCATATCTTGGAGTGTTAATGCTGTTCTGATTTGGTCTGTCTCTCTTTTTTATTATTTAGTTATTTGTTTATTTTGTTTATCATTTGTCTCATAAATTATTATGCATTCTTTGCCAATATACACTATTTCTTTTGACCCTTTTATACTGACCTATATTATCATTAGATGATGAGTTCATTTTTCCCATCCTGAGTTTTTCCTTATTATTTACTTCCATAGAAATTGTTTTCTATTTAATATTCTTTTCCTGTGCATTTTTTACTTCATCTTAATCAGGAATACGATTTAATTGTTCTAGAACACCTGATTGTACTGCCTTGTACTAATCCTTTGTTTGATTGTTGTTTTATGAGAAATGTTTTATTTTTGCTCTTGGTATTTCATTTCATTTTTTTTAAATATTTATTTAAACTTTTAATTTCACACTTGCTAAACAGCAAAGTGCTGCTTAGCCAGTGTAAAATAATGCCGGCTGGCTCACTGACAAAACCCACACAGTAAAAGTAGCCAGCTCCAAGTCCGACTTCAGACCAGTGATGAGTGGAGTACCACAGGGTTCGGTCCTGGGTCCACTCCTGTTCAGCATCTACTTCTCTGAAATACAGGCCAACACAGAAGGTCTTTGGCTAACAAAGTTTGCAAATGACTGCAATCTGGGAGCCATAACAGAATCACCTAATGATGTAGACATTCTCCAAAAGGGCCTCACAGAGACAGATGCTTGGTGTCAAAGTCATGGCCTCAAGCTCAATGCCAAGAAGTGCATTGTCATCCCCTTTTGGAAAAAAACTTGGTACCCATGAACTAGTACATTAGCGGTAGCTCACTAAACACTGAAAGTGTGATAAGAGACCTCGGGGCACAGGTGAACAGTAGTCTCTCCTTTGATAACCACATAGCCACAGTAGTCAGGGAATCCTTCTCTGTGGCTCAACTCATCACAAAAGGGTTCTACCCTAGAAAAAAGGAGGCCATTGTTCCTCTCTACTCATCCCTCATCAGACCCATTATAGAGTACAATGTCCGTTTTAGCATGTATCTCACAAGACACCTACAAAAATTGGAAAGGCCACAGAAATACCTCACGAAGAGGATTACCAGCCTCAAACAGATGCCATACGCAGACCATCTTAAAAAACTCCAGCTCTACTCCGTCGCATATCACCTACTCAGAGGTGATCTCTGCCAAACATACAAAGCTATGTCAAACCCAGAGCTGTTGGACATGCTACACTTAAAGAAATCCCAATCTCTCCAAACCACACACTCCAGGGACCTAAACCTTGTCACCACAATAAACAGAACATACTGGAGGGATAGATTCCTGTCCCAGAGACTTCCCATACTCTGGAACAAACTACCCATTCATGTCAAGCAAAGCTCCTCATTGGCCCTCTTTAAGAAAAATCTTGACGACTGGATGGGAAATAGAAAATTCACCCCGGGGATCACTTCTGCGGCACTGCTTGACAGGGGCACAGGAAAATAATTTTCTTGGGTGGCAAAAGCCAGGGAACCTTTTTGGCTAGGCTTATATAGGCTCCAGGGCCAAAAGCCTAGTACCTAACTATGAACATATGAACCTATGAATACTAACCATTTCTATGTCCGAGCTTCATGGCATCTTAATTTGCTACCATTAAGTGGTGGACTTGTTTTTCAGTGGGCATTACCTGTACATTAAGACCCAAATGGAGAATGTTTGTTCTCCAGTCAGAGTGGCAATGTACAGGTTGTCCATTCTCTAATCACATTTATCATCACTTCCATTACACCTCTTAATCCTCCTAACTTAATATAGTTTAAACTCGGATTCTCTTTCAACCCCTCTTCATTTTTTAAATAATTCATACAACCTGCACATGAAATAAGGTCTTTGTGTCCTATCAAATCTTCCAAGGCATATTTAAGGATTCTGTATTTAATTAAACAAGGTTACAATCAAGTGAAATAGAAACAAAATAAACAATTTGTGCTATAGCACTATGTAGTAGTTTAATTTCAGCAGCTAGGCAGTGTTTAAATGTAAGTTACAGAAAATAGTTTTATTAAACAATTTATAAATCATGCATTCATATTTATATAAAGGTGACATTAGTATGAAAAGTAAAGTAAAAACAAATTAAAGTTAATACTGCTACAGCAACTATATAGAACTAATTTCAGTGATTACTCAGAGCTTCAAGTTTAATGCAAGACCCTACTATCAGTGTATGCAGTCTTTTTAAAGGCATTTGAAATATCACAATACAACTCATAAAGACGACTTATTAGCATGTCTTTTGATAGGTCAGGAGTGAATAAATACTGATAAGAAAGATTTGGAAATATATCCTTTGAGTCAGAAGTAAACTGTAGAAATTCATTGCTACATGAATAAAGGATCGGTATGAATTACCTAATTGAAAGCACAGTAGTACAGGCTCCCTTTCAACTGTACAGATTTTCGCAGAATGTCCAGATTTTTGCCTCATATTTTTGGTCTGTTTTTTTATAAAATTGTGATTTTCTGGCAAATTAGTGGCAAATCTTTAAAGATTGAAGTTGGAAAATAATGAGTGACATTTGAATTGCAGACTTCATACCCTTCAGAAAATTCATGTTAATTCAAAACCTGTTATTTTATCAACTTTCTAAGTTTGTAAGAGCAAAATTTAAAGTGTCCCTATTTTGGGCCTTTGTCATACTTTTATTTATGGCTTTATCCAGATTTCTTGCTCTAAGAGGTTGAGAGGTATGAGTAGTACAGCTATAACTATCCTCAGGTTAAGTCACTCACTTAAGACTTCCTTTAAAACTGGCTTAAAAATGAAATCAGTGGAGTGATCACTGTTGTGCGGGTATCGAATTACAAGATGAATTTTCTTAAAGCAGATTGCTGGTATATCTTGCAACTCATTTTCATTGTGAACCATCATTTAGAAGGTTTTACTGAAAAAACACATAAGTTGTGCAAAATCATTACTGCTCAAAGTTAACAAAATAAATTTCCAAAATTGCTTATTTATGCATTTTATAGCATTTTGCAGCAGCCTTCAAGATGATAAATAGTTCCATATTGTGTTATATACTCATACCTCTCAAGTGTACCTCATTACAAGGAACATACCTCATTTGGGGTCTTAAAAAGTTAATGTTCCTCAAAGTTCCTCAAAGTTCCACATTGAAAGACTCTGTCACACATTCAGTGTTATGAATTTTTTAAGTGAAATCCATTGTAAATAGAAATCAATCATATTAATTCATTAAAAGATCTTCTTTATAAGTAAAACCAACATATTTTAACCATCCTATGACCTTCCTAGTTGAAGTTGTTAGTAAGCCATTAGTATGTGTTCTGCATTTTGCCCATTTGTTCCACATTATGAGGGCTAGTCTTCCTCATTTTGGGCATGGAAGGTTGAGAGCTATGTATATACTTACCATAACTTGGTAGCTGTGTTGTCCTTCTCTCATTCTGTTTCACTGATGGATTACAGATCCGATCCTCGGATCCGACTCAGCTGCCTTCAACAGACTTTAGCTTCCAGGCTTGGGCTCCTCCCTTACCCGCAATCCTCTGCCCCTAGCTCTACCTCTTCAGATCGAGTTTGCTGCCTCTAACAGAAGTAGACATTAAAAAGAAAAGGAACCAAAGGCTCAACGTGGAATGTAAGTTTCAACAAAAGAACCATACTTATTTAGGAGGGGGGGTGGCTGGGTGGGACGGTGAAGCAGAATGAGAGAAGGACAACACAGATACCAAGTTCTGGTAAGTACATTACAAATAAATCTGATGCTGTCCCTCTGTTCTGCTTCACTGATGGGTCAGAGTCCCAAGCTACATGATTTCTTGGGCGGCCTCAAGGGAGGATATGCCGGAGCACCAAGGAGCTAAAAAATGTCCTGCTCCTGGAGATCATGTCCACGTTGTAATGGGTCACAAAGGTATGAGACTTAGTCCAAGCTGCTGTAGCACAAATATCATCAATTGGAACTCTAGATGAAAAATCCGCCGAGGCAGGAACGGATCTTGTTGAGTTGACTTTTGGAGTACTAGGCAATTTCAGACATTTTTATTATAAATTAAAGTTATGCAACTGATTATCTATCTAGCTAATGTCACTTTAGAAACTGCTCAATCCTTATGGTTAGAGGAAAAGCAGACAAATAGCTGGTCAGATTTTCTGAATGGTCTTGTTCTATGTAGATAGAAACATAACTGCCTGTGAACATCCAGGGAGTGTAACATGTATTCTCCTTTGTTAGAATAATTCAGAAAAAACACTGATAACTGAATGCTCTGATTTATGTTAGGCTCTGTGGCAACTTTTGGCACAAAAGATGGGTTAGCATATAGGGAAAGTCTATCCTTGTGAAAGGTTATGTATGGAGGTTTAGATGACAATGCCTGCAACTCAGAAACACTTCTTGCTGAAGTAATTGCTACGAGGAAGGCAGATTCTGAGGACAAAAATTTCAAATTACAATTATTAGCTGGTTCAAAGGGCTTTTGGGTCAACACTTTCAAGATTATAGTTAGATCCCATGGGGGAGTGGGGTCTTTGATCGGAGGCCTAAGAAGAAAGACACCTTTGGGGAAAGCTTTACATATTCTGGCTGAAGCTAAAGAACCCAAAGGTAATTCATAATGAAAATTGGAAATGGCTGCTAACTGAAGCTTAATAGTCACAAAACTGGATCTCTCTTTAAATAACGTCTCAAGGAAAGAAAGAATTGAAGCAACAGGAGATGAAAAAGGGCCAATGTGCTGATTAGCAGCTCAAATAGAAAATCTTTTCCATTTTCCATTTGCTTTTATAGACCTCTTTGGTGGAATCTTTCTGGGAAGCTAGAATGATAGCTTTGACAGGCGAGGAAAACCTGCACCCTCTAACAATCAAGTGAACTGGAGAAACCAAACAGTTAACTTGAGGGTGGGGAGATCTGTGTGGAGTCCTAGTGTAGGGTGATAAAGGAGGTCTGGTTTGGGTTCCAGTAGCCATGGAGGATATTTCAGGTGAGACCAGAGGAAGGGGGAACCAGATCTGATGAGGTTAAAAGGAGGCAACGAGGATCACAATACTCTTCAAACATTTGGCTTTCTAAGAAATTTTGGAATCAGTGGAAGAGGAGGATAAGCATGAAGAAGACTGGGAGGCCAGTCATGGACTAGACCATCTCTTGGGGAACTCCCTGTAGGAGGGATCAGAGTAAAATAACCTTTTGTTGTGCAGTGATGTAAAGAGATCACAGCAGGGAAGACCCCAATGGTCTAATATCTTGTTCACTACTGACTGATTGAGGGACCATACATGTGGCATCAGAATGTACCTGCTGAGCCTGTCCACCAACACACTGGATTTCCCCAGTACATGTGTTGCATGTAGAAAGCAGTGTGAAGTAATCGCTCATTCTCAAACTCTCATGCCCTCTCTGCAAAGTGGGTATGAACGGTTCCTTTTTGCTTGTTGATATACCAGACAACTGATATGTTTTCGTTGTGAATCACAATACTTCCCAGAGGTAGACTGTCTTTAAAGGCTTGCAATGATAGGATGACTGCCCTCATCTCCAGGACATTTATATGCAATTTGCTATCTAGGGGAGTCCATGTGCCTTGGATCATCTTCTCCTTGAAATGACCCCCCCACCCTAGGTGGGAAGCATCTGTGGTCACCATGGCTATTGAAGGGGAAAGAATGAAAGGCCTGCCTACTGAAAGACTGGAATGAATGCACCACTCTAAATGGCTTCTGCAAACATTCGTCAGTCTGATAGGAACAGATAGGGGCTAATGCAGACTTGACCATTGAACCCAGTATCTATTGTAGAATGCGCATATAGTATCTGGATAGAGGTACTAGAATTATGGCAGCTGCCATAGATCCAAAGAACTATAGAATCAATCTGGCAGGAGGAGATGGATGAGATAATATAGCTTGTACCTGAAGAGTCAAAGTGGTGATGTGATGTTAGGGCAAGGAAGCTACTTGCGTAACTGTGTTCAGTTGAGTCCTATGAATTCCAAGGTTTGAACAGGCAATGGTTGTGACTTGTCTGAGTTTATGGTGATGCCTAGTTCATGGGAGATCCAATATAGATAATCTTAATCTTTGGCCTGAGAAAGCTGACGCTGGGTAAGGGCAGTTAGGAGCCAATCATTCAGATATGGGAATACCTGAAACCCTTGCAGTCAGAGATCAGCTATGACCACTGCCATGCATTTGATAAACACCCAGGGGGCTGCAGTGAGTCCAAAGGGCAGGGGTCTGAAATGGAAGTCATTGGCACCCATGCAGAAGTGCAGGTGACTTCTGGAGCTTCTGCCTATTTTTATGTGATAGTATGCATCCTTTAAGTCCACAGAGCATATCCAATTGTCTTTCCTTAGTAACAGAAGGATGGACTGAACCATAACCATCTGGACCTTCTCTTTCTTTACATATAAACTGAGCTTGCTTAGGTCTAGGATCGGCCTTAGGTCCCGTTTTCTTTTGCACCAAAGATAAATGGGAGTAAGTTCCAGATCCCCTCTATTCAGCTGGGACCTCTTGGATAACTCTTTTGCAGTAATATTTTGCTGTCTGGTACTGCCAACTCCCTCTGGCTGGGTGGTACGTTGGAGAGGTTCTTTTGAACCTTTGGAGGGGGAAGAGAAAAGGAAATGTAGCAGCCTTTGGATATTATGCTTTTCACCCAAGCATTTGAAGTTATTTGGGCCCAGGTGCCTGGGTGCAGGGATAAATGTCCCCAAACTGCCTCCAGAGTCAGACAGTCAGGTAGCACTTCAGGAGCACTGAAAGGGGTTGTCAGAAAAGGGTTCTCTAAAGCCCTGATTTTGTGGGCCCCCTCTGCCTCTAGGGCAGTGTCTCCCATTAAAGCCTCCTCCTCTGCCTCTGGAAGAATGCTCTCCACTTTGATCAGGAAAGGAACCTTGTGATTTTCAGAACCAAGTTTTCTTAGCTCCTGTTTGATTTCTAGAATAGGTTCATTGAGGGGTTTAAAACTTGATCCCCATGGCAGACAAGGTCTTACCCTCTTGCTCGCTGTGGGTCAGGGTGTTTTTCACTGATGAGCCAAATAAAAAGGACCCACCGAAAGGGGTATTGACAAAAGATGCCTTAACAGGTTCCGCGAAATCACAAAGCCTCATCCAAGCATGGCTGGTGCCAGCTGCCCTTGAGGATCCTTCCTCAGAATGGAAAACGAGCCTCTTGGAAGAGTTTTCCAGGGAAGTAAGAGTCATCAGCTTTGGAGAAACTTTATCTAGCTCCTTCTTTTGCAAGCACCCCACCAGGGACTCAGAGAGCTTCTTCACTAGGTCTCTCTGAAGGTGATTAAAATGTGCCATGTAATTAAGTGCTCTAAGTGAAAAAGTCACAGAGGTGAATTTGCATTTCCCTAATCATCCAGTGCTCTGGACTCCCTGTTCAGTGGGTGGACAGTTGAGCTCTGCTGTACAAGCTCTTTCTTAACAGCAGCTTTTGCTACCATAGCATCAACGGTAATGCCCTTGCTCTAAAAAGATTTGTCATCTTCAGGGAAAGAATCTTATCTGGATGTTTTGGCACAGGCTCTGTGGTGTCTGGCTCCTTCCAGGCCCAACAGGTGACAACATCTATCAGAGCATCCACCAGGGGGACTACCCAAGATCTAGACAGGCCTGCCCCAAAGGCCTCCAAGAATACAGACTCCTCCAATGAAGGATTTTTGGATGAACAGTCACCTCTTTGCTTTAAGATTTCTAAGCTGTCTGCAAAGGAGACATCATGCAGTGGTGATTTGGGAGAGCCCTCTCTCTCATCGTTGTCTGTATCCTCAGTGAGGACTCCATGGGGGAGTCCAAGTGTCTCTTCTTGCATGTCATATTCTATGAGATCTCCCCCATGGAATATTCAGGTGAGGAGTCAGAAGAGGAAGGGGCCACCTCAGATGGAAGAGTTTCAAGGTCTTTATAGGCAGGCTAACACTGGACAGAAATGGAAGGTGGAGGGCCCAGATCTGATGCTGGGACACAGGGAGGAGCAGACGTCAAAGGGTCTGGAGATCTTTCTGCAGAGAAAGCTTTTTCTAACACTCGGAAAGTCTAAGGCCCTGGGGATACCCTTCCCCACTCCCTTGGAGCTGAAGCCACTGAGGAAGAAGGACGGAGAACACTAGAGCCCCAGCTCTCCAGTAGAACCGTACCCACACTGTCGAGGGCCAAAGCTCCAAGGGTAGGGAAAAATCTGTCAAAACTGGAACTGAACCTCACTCCTTGGACCTGCCTGTGATATCAAGGACCTGGGACTCATTCTGATCTGAAGATCTCAGAGCAGAGGTAGTAAAGGTCGTGGTCAGCATTGAAGAAGCAAAGGTCTTCTGATTCAACTCCAAATCCCTCAGTAGACTGCTGTCCTGGGCTCTGAAACCACTACTTGAATTAGAGAAGGAGAAAAAGAAGTGGTAAGGACTCTCTCGGATCCATAAGGGGATGGAGCTGGAAGAAGTACCCCCATCTAGATCTGAACCTTAATCATGGACCTTACCATTTTATCCACGTCATTGTATAGGCTCCTAGATGATCTGGAAGAAACCATGGAGGAAGGCCTTAAATGTCTGGGTGTCTGTATAATCTTGGTCGGCACCGTAGGAGAAACCGATCTTATGGATCTCCCAGGTGAATGAATACTAGATCCTGGATCTGGGGACTTATGGATCTGTGAAAGAGGTTGAAAGGTCAGATGCGAACTGGCAGGATCTGATGAGGTAGTCAGTCCAGAAACAGGCTCGCTTGGAGCCATCAAGCCTATCGGATCCAAGGAAGCTGACATAGATCTAGGCGCCGACATCCTCGGATCAGACTATTTAGCGATTTTAGTAGGAGGCTTGGAGGAAACCTTGGACTCCTTGTGTCGGTGCATTTTTGCCTCAGAGACATGTAAGTCCTCAGAGGGGGTTGAGCCCCTGGAGAAGAAAGCTGAGTGGGTAGAATCCCTTTTAAAATTAATTTGTTCCTATGTTCCTGGACTGCCCAAGGATTGAAACTCTCACAGATCTTGCAAGGGGAATCCAGGTGAGCAGCTCCCAAACAATAAACATATTTATCATG
>NC_056731.1:1396558503-1396641802 GCF_019279795.1 Protopterus annectens
TCCACACATTTGTGATTACCCTGCCATCATAGGCTCAGCTTGTGGTGGTTTACAACTTGTAACATATGCACTGTTTTAGTATGTAAGACTACTGGCAGTGGACCTATTTTTATGTTATACCTAATGTTTCTTAGTACTGTATTAATCTATGAATTATTTTCTGCATGTTTCAATTATAGTTGATTAATATATTGTTTATACTTAATGATTACGTAAATTCAGTATACTACTAAGGACTCGACAGTCCATACAGTTGCATATTTTTCCACTCTCCCTAGGCATCTCGGAAAAGTTTTTTTCCAGCACGCACTTGTACAAGACACACTTACTGGAGGTTCACTGATTCCCATGGTAGGAACTACACTTTGGTGTTTGATAGGTATTACAACTGTGGTAACTAAGACTTATGATATATGTTACTGGCACCTTCTTATAATGTACTTGTTTTGACAGCATTTAGATGGAACAAACTGGAGTCAGTTATCTGTTTCCTCATTTAGCACTGTTTGTTTCACTGTCATAGAATGCTACCGTTTATCTTGGACCTAGCACATACAGAGCTCTTACTTGTCTGCTTGAGCATGATATATCACTAGAAAGTTGAATTCATTCTGCCATGGAAAGGGTGGTATACTAACTGACATAAAGGATGCAAGGTAGATGCTCCCAGTCACAGGTTCACCAGATTGTCCTGACTAGCTGCAGTTAAGATTACTACAGTGAAATACTTAAAGATTTTAATTTGACTGGTTGTCACATTTTTTTTAGTACTTGTTGCCACATCTAAACATGACAAATATATAATCTACTTATCACATCACAGATACAATGATGTCCTAATAGTTATACATTGCCAGGGACAAGATTTATATAAAGTGTTTGTATTAACTGGGCATTAGCCTCATAGGATAGGGATATACGTAGCTCATAAGCTATAACCTATTAGCTACCAATAGGAGTAGATATGCACAACAGGTACGAAAAATGAGACTTATCCTGTTGTAGTTTGGATGAACTGCCTGTGACATACACTTATGACCCCAGCTTAAATTAATTAACAACGACCTCTGTGTTAATGCAGATAAATGCTGCATGTCACGTAAACTGTTTTTAGAGCTGACAAAGCTCTTATTCATTTATTTATTTATTTATTTAACATTTGTTTACCAGGAAAGTCTGACTGGACACAGGTCCTTTTTCAGCAGAGGCCTGGGGAGAAAAGCTCAATGAGTAACAACTTTTAAGGGTGAAAGTGCTCATCTATTTGTTTTTCAATAAAGAAGTTTTGATTACTACACAAGTTGTAAGTGCTTGATTACTCTGAAGTCTCAACTGAGATTGTCTACAGACCATGGTTCTTTTTTGCCTGATTTGTTTAGGATTCTCAGCCAGCATCTTTGTTGCCTAGAAGTACCAGTTTTCCCTGTGGTCTATTCTATATATATATATATATATATATATATATATATATATATATATATATATATATATATATATATGTGTGTGTGTGTGTGTGTGTGTGTGTGTATGTGCATGTATGTACGTGTATGTGCGTGCTTGTGTATGCATATGTGTATACATATATATATATATATATATATATATATATATATATATATATATATATATATATATGTGTGTGTGTGTATACACACACACATATATATATATATATATATATATATATATATATAGATATAGATATATACATATATTACTATGTATATTACTATATGTATCTTGTTTTGTTTAGATCATATACCATTACTGATATTCCAAAGATCAAAGTATACTTGTCCATACATAAACATATAAATTAAATTGTTTCAGTTGTTACATACTTACAGCTGACACATATGCTTATTTTCTTCATTGTCATAACATCACTGCCTGTTTCTAACCATAGCTCATTTTAGTAATTGTAGAAATATACTTGTATTGTCACTTTTTGTCAATCTTGTATGACTAGAGCTTTTCTCTTACTACTCTTCACTGTAAACCGACAGTGTCCAGTGGTCTCTTTCATCACCAAATAAACATAAAATTTTAGATTATACAGGGGAATTGAAAATGTACCTTATATCCAACATTTTAGAGAGTCTTTTACTTCCTGACCATACACACTAAGGGTCAATCAACTTCAGTCTACATTTCAGCATAAATATTGTCATAACTGAACAGAAGCAAGATATTTTTGTGCCCCCTTACTGGAAGGGGGCTAGTGCTTGTGCCCCCTACCAAGTCCAAAATCAGTCTACAGTTGTAGAAAGTTTGTGGTTTGATTGGTTCCATCCTGTATTTCAGCATATGAATTCCCAAACCTAGGCAGAAACAAACACCTCATGTACCATGGCCAGCATTAGTTAGATGAGTCATTACCTTTCAAATTTTGCCTCTTTCAGAGATAAGGACAAATCAAAAAATAATTATGGAAAATGTCTCAAAATAGGGATACATTTTAAAAGGTACTATTAACTTAGAACTTCTCAAAATAATTTCCAGTTTTAGCAGGGATTGAGGAAAAAGATAGTGTTATCCCTCAAAAGCTGGATAGTTGAAAGCTCACTCATAGAAATATATCTATTTGAAGTTACTTGAGAACTTTTTGTAATATAAACCTCCGGTACCAATGGTCTTAAGATCTGATTATCCTGAAATTATGCTTCATCATAGTTTTGCCAGATCTAAGTAGGAAAATTGTGACTTTGGTGCCATGGCCACTGTGTACAACTGCTTGCCATGGACTGTTGAACAGAATGTTTTTTTAAATCCACCTGTTGTCCTGCAGGATTATGTAACCTTCATATGTAAGGAAGAGTGTTTAACTACCCCACCTCATCTTTAGTTTGCCATCTAATTGATATAGACATCTTCCCATCTTCATTGAGTATCAGGGGTGCTAGCTGACAACCTTTGACAAAGACCAGGCAGTGTGTACCCTGCTGATCCTTCTAGTATGGGCCAAAGCTGCTAGGGACACTTTCAACCTAATCTTAGTTAGTCACCTCTATCTACCTGTGCTGATTCCTTTAAACTGAAATACAATACTCAAGGGGGTATTCCCCATGTCATTAATCATGTGGCTTTTACTTTTCTCTTTTTCTTTGTTCTCTCTTTCATCATGTTTGACTTTTGATACATTTTATATGCTGTCATGTCACCATAACCATTTCAGTTATGCTGTCTTCCTCTGATATTTGCAGTTTACGCTGGTGGTGCTGCGGTAGCATCACCTCACAGTAAGACGTTGTCCTGTTCGATTCTTAGCTAGAGCGTCTTCTGTGTGAAGACATGTGTGAATGGGCGTACCTTCGTTGAAGGTTGTGCGTTAGGGCCGGCAACTCGGCATGTAAAAATCTACTGCCAATCATTAGCGGACCGGAGTTCTGCTGTGGCGACCTCTAACTGGGAAAAGTCGAAAGACACAACAACAACCAGGCACTTCAACTTTAACATTTTATTCCCTTGTTTACTCATCTTTTAGCAGCTGTTATTACTTTTGTGGCCTCTTCTTCCTGCTAGCACTTACCAACTTCCTGGGGGTACTTTGTTTTCATCTTTGCCATTTCCTTTGTTATTTCAAATCTGTAGACATAAAAATGCAGCATATTCTTATTAAGAATACTGACTAAATATTATAGTTTGCATATCCCATCTGTGTATATAATTTGCAACTTTTTCCCATTTTTATATATGTGTAATGAGCATTTTAGTAACCACTGTTTAATTGCCTTGCAAAATGTTTGCAGGCCTGTACTATGCATTCTGGACTTATTGGTATGCTAGTTTTCACATTAATTAGTGCTTTATTCCACTATTTCCCTTGCTTTGATATCTGATAGAGCTACATCATTATCGTTTAGTCAGCTGCATCATATTTAAGTTTGATAATGTAAGTCCGCCCTCGATGTGTATATAATTAGGAGATACCCGAGTCGATTTAGCCAGCATTTACTCTACCAAATGTATGATTATGCTAAGGATCTTCTTCTTCTTTCGGCTTTTTCCCGGTTAGGGGTCGCCACAGCGGATCACCTTGTCCGCACATTGAATGGCAGTGGAGTTTTACGGTGTCGAGTTGCCAGCCCGGCGCCCAACCTTCCACAGAAGGCACACTCACACGCACACCTAGGGCCAATTTAGAGTGTCCAATCCACCTGCAGCATGTCTTTGGGATGTGGGAGGAAACACCACAGGGAGGACATGCAGACTCCGCACAGAAGGCACCCCAGCCGAGGATCGAACTGGAGAACCTTTTGCTGTGAGGCAGCAATGCTAACCACTGCACCACCGTGGCCGCCCGTATGATTATGCTAAGGATAACAAGGCTATATTTGCTCTCTCACTATTTAGTCAAATTTCATGTTATTAATTTTCATTGTATGTTTGCAAATGAACTATGCCTTGGAATGCATTTGAATTCTCTATTGCTTGCTTTTAAAAAAAATGGAGTAACTGTTACCTAGGCAACTAATCTGTGAAATAACATTTTTATGTAAGCTCTATTTCATGTAGCACCCCCTTTTTATGAATAAAGCCTGTCTGTTTTATTGGCATATATATATCATTATACCTGTCTTTGCATTTATTCAGCGTACATTCTGCTCAGACCTATGCTCCCTATGTTTTTGTGTTTGCTAAACTTCTGCTCTCTATATACCTCCATCAGACTTTATTCTAACTAAATTCTATTTAATCTTGTAACCAGCTATGTCTTCCACATTTCCCAATACTGCTGTACAAACAACCATTTATTCTTGATATTAACACAACACCTTCACATTCTTTAATGTTCATTTATGTCCTGTTGCCTATCCTCTGGCCTCCAATTTATTTATTTTTTCCACTGACCTATTATATCAACCCATTTATGGCTTTGTTGGCACTTTCTCATTCCAATTACAGGTCTCCTACACACATTTCATCTATTCCTTCATTTGCCAGCTACTCATCTGTGGTGAATGAATGAAATGCTGCTGGCTTTCTTGGCCATCATCTGTCCTTATTGCCCTTTTACCTCACATGTGCCCCTTTGCTATTTAGTCCTATATTTGAAGTTGCCTCTGCTGTTTTTTTCCTTTCTTCACCAGTTAAGTTCCTATTTCTTCACCAGCTAAGTTCCTAGTAATTCCAACTGGCATGTTTCTCACCATTTGTCTATATGTCTGTGAGGAGGATTCCAGTCATAAAGTCAGCCTTCAAAAGGTCATCTGCTATATGACAAGGATGGAAGATTACGATTAATTGTGACATCACACCACCCTAAGGAAAAGGACTGTCATTTTCTCTGAGGCTATGTGACATCAGAGCTAGTACAATTAAACTGTGGATGTGTGGGAGAGCCTCATCATGGGGTGGGTGGGTGCTAGGGGACTTTTCTCCTGCACAGACATTATTTTTGTTTTTTGTTCTTTTTTAAGATAATTAATCTTCCAGACATTGTTCTTCTGTTTTTCTCTCATGTAAACATGGACTTTTTGATTATAGGACATATGATGATGATGCTTTCCTGCTTACTTTAAGTGTAAAATCATTTCAGTAATACCAGACATCCAAATATTTCAAGACTGGAATCTGCCTTCCCTCATACTTAATATACTTAAACTCTGCTTTTTAGCTTTCTCGATTGCTTTCTGGCATAATTAAGCATCTCATTTAGAATTGGGTTTTTGGCCCTTTCTGAATTTCTGGTTGTTACTCTTCTGACTAAATGCTTACATTTTCAAGAAACAAATCCAAAACAATGTACAAAACAGCAGTCACATTCCAGTGTCACAACCCAACTAAGATACATCCAAATAAGTCCAGTGTGGAATGTAAAAATCCAAAATTTATTGCAGGTACATAGGCAACAAAATACAAGACCATTTTTCTGAGTTTAACCCAGCTTCTTCAGTTTAGCCTACTCAGCAAAACTGTTTTTTTCTCCTTTTTGCCTGTGTACCTGCAATAAATGTTGTATTTTCATGTGCTACAGTGGTGGCATTTGTGTGAAAAGATATGTTTGCTTTGCACCTTTTAAAAAATACGTAGTTTTAAAGATTTCCTCTGATGTGGAAGACTAAATGAACAGAACCATGTTTATATTTATATTAATAAGCGGGCAGGAGGTACTTGCGTCACTTTGGGTTCCTGCTCTAATTATGCTGGATTAGCATAGGGTAAGTAATTGTGTATTAGTTATGTAATTGTCAAACTGTTAAATTAACAGTGTGGAAAAATATTTATCCTAGTTTTTTTCTTTTTGTGTGTGAAAAGAAATTCTTTTTCCTCCTTTACTCGTGATCTTTAAAGAACTTGTGCTGTTCTGTCTCACCTGCTCTTCCCTGTTTTTTATGCAGACACGATAAATGTAATAAATAAAAAGCCCTTTGGCATAGAACAAGTCCATACACAGACTTCAGATACCCTGCTACCAATATATTTGAACTTAAAGGTCAACCAATGTCATAGTAAAGGAAAATGCTTTATTGCTGTGAAAAACAAAGTATTTCTCCCCTTTGCAGACACTGGGTATCCAAGTTACAATTTATTAGCAGTCATGCAACTTCCACCCCTGTAAATGTCAGCATTGATAAAAGCTGCACTGAGACTTGAGATATATTTCACATTGATTTTGTTATTCAGCTGCAGGGGTGTATCTAGATATTTACATTTTGTATTCAAACCTAACGGTGCTGCCTCCACCACCCACCTATCATTTTACAACTGTACTGAACCCTCAAAATGCTATCCCCAGTACATATAGGAAGGTTACACAATGTTTTCAACCATTAACATTTATTCCCATAAAAAAGCTGTTTAAGAGCTGTATTCCTTGCACACACGCATTCTTGGTATACCTCTGTACTCTAAATATTCATTTGCACAGTTCTAAACATTCTGTACTTTTTGAGAGTTGAAGCTTCCAAGAAATGCTTAGAAAAAATATATTCATTTAAGTACATGGAGTATGCATAGCTATACCCTTGTCGAGCTGCCTGCTGACCATCATCTCCTTGAAATAAATTGGAAGTCAGTTACCATCAATAGTAACACCATGTATTTAACAATATTAAATCTTGGTGTAGCCTTTTTGCTTTCTTGTAGTACTATGACCGGTGCTTTAAATAGTGTCTAGATTTATATACTTATCTTGTACAACCATTATTTTAGGATGGAGACTTTGTGGCGCTTTTACCTGTGTTTCTTCAGATCTGTCTCATCTATAAGTCTGTATACGCCTTTAGCTGGTACCCATACAGATGGTAATATCTTCCATTTCCCCAACTAGTATTTAAAATTTTATTTTGAACCTGCTGACCAACTTAGACACATGAGCCACATAGTCCATAGTGTACCTGACAAAACATGCCATAGCAATACATGAGGCATTGTCCCATAAAAAATCCAAAAAACACCTCTATAATCCACCACTAGATATGAATTGAAAATGATGAGGCAGATCTGAAGAAGCGTAGGCAAAAAGGCTGCAAAATCTTCATCCTAAAATAATTATTGTCCAAAATAAGATATAAACCTGGATACTGTTTAAAGTACTGGTCACAGTACTACAAGAAAGCAAAAAATAATATTAATGGTAATTGACTGCTCTGCACTGAAATAGATCAGATGTGTAGGTAATAGTCTGCTTTGTGCTGTAACAGATTGGATGTGTAAATTGAAGGGCTAATAGTCCCAGAAGGGTTAAGCTTTATAAGAAGAGCACCTCCCATGGCCAGCCCCTCAACAAGGCCTCACCTCTATCCCCCTCCCAGAGGAGACCACATCCAGGGAGGGACGAGCCTAGGGAACACCCACACTATGGGTGTAATAGTGAGGGGGTAATATATGGTTTGAGATCTCCGTGTAATAAATTTTATATTGGGGAAAGCAAAAGAAAAGAATAAAAGAGCACATTAGGGACATTAAAAAGGGTAGGATGGAAAGCCCTATAGCCTTGAATTTTCAAAAGTTTCATAATAGTAATCCACATGGTTTGCAAGCAACAATTTTGGAATAGATTAAAAAGGAATGTATAAAGGTAAGTGATATAAAAAGGAAACTTTAAAAAAAGAGCCAACTTTTATTTTGAAATGTAATACTTTATCCCCTAGAGGTCTCAGTATAGAGTGTAATTGGAAATGTTTGTTATAACTGAATTATAATTAGCTTAATTATTTAATTAAGTGATTGGAAGTTGAGTTTGTGTATTTAAAGGGTTCATGTGAGAATGGGATTATACTCTGTAAAGGATTGAGAGCCGAGGCGTTAGAGAATTGATTTTATTCCTGTTTGTTATTTTTG
This sequence comes from Protopterus annectens, assembly GCF_019279795.1. Lineage (NCBI taxonomy): Eukaryota > Metazoa > Chordata > Ceratodontiformes > Protopteridae > Protopterus > Protopterus annectens. The sequence continues at coordinate 1,396,566,790 of NC_056731.1, forward strand.
TTTTGAATATTACAGGCAACTGGTCATCTGTTTCTTCATGGTTTTTTTACCTTTATAATCCTTGTTTTTTTTTAGTAAGGTATCTCTGTGGGCATATCGATTGTTGCATATGTCTAAACAGATACATGCCTAAGGGAGCATTATATTCAATGCCTAATGAGTGATGACAAAATGGGGGCAAAGACATCCCCAGATCTAGACACAATCCCTTTGCTTATAAGCTGTGCAGTATATAAGGACTTTCTTACAACAGTAGGCACATGTTGGTCAAACATTAGGTCACTGCTCACATAAGTTCCCAAATCCAGTACAACTGGACCAACTTTTAAGGATATATTGTCAATGTGATACTTCCCTGGGGTAGATGACTTCCCAAAGGATACAATAATGCATTTTTTGGCATTTAATTTCAGTCCATGATTTTGGCACCAGTTATTTATTTGGGACAAACCTTTCTGCAGGATGGCTAAGTCATTTGGGGATTCAATGACTGCTCTTAGCTTGCAGTCATCTGCAAACTTAGTCAACCTCAGCCCTTTGGTATTGACTTTTACTTCAGAAAAGTAGATGCCAAACAAAAGGAATCCCAGCACAGAACCCTGGGAGACTCCACTGGTGATTGGTCTCATTGTGGAAGTAACTTACCCTATTTTGATTTCCTGCATCTTATCTGTGAGCCAGGTGGCAATTTAAAAGGTATGGTTTATTCCCAGTTTATTTAGTTATTCTACTATGTCTGAGTGGGGAATTGTGTCAAAAGCTTTTACCAGGTTGGGGTATGTGGTGTGTACATTTTTGCCTTCATCCATTGCTTTGGAGACCTTTTCAAAAAATACATCAATATCAGTAAGCATGACCTACCCTGGATGAATCCAAACTGAGAGAGGTCCAGTGTTTAAAGGTTTGACACTGTCCTGATTGATTAATTCCATGATAAGTCTGTTACCAAACTGATGACCCCAATTTTCTTTAGAGACATCTTCAGTTTTGTCAGCATATGCACTGGCCTTTGTTATAGCTAGCTAACCTTTGCAGGTTTTACACCTAAGGTCATAGAAGTAAGGGACCTCGATATTCTGAGATACTGCTTGAAGTGGATGTCAATCAGGACTCAATGTGATGCATGCGTTTAATGCTGACCCCTGCAGCAAGGAAATAAATATTAAATTGCACATCTTTGTCAATAAAAGGCAAAAGCATCAACAACATTTTCTGTAGCAGTACAATTTCAGATGAAATTAAACTTACTGAAACATGCTTTATATGTATCTGTCATAACTAATGTAAAAGAAGAAAATACACTGGGATGAAAAATTAATCTGTTGTAAATACAGTTTTATATATTGACTATAACCTATACTGACAGGCAGTTAAGCTGACTGGTGATTTAATATTTCTTTTGTTGAATTTGCCTTAATGTTATATCTATTTAACTAAACAAAATAATTAAAAATGTTAAAGCTTGGCTGCATTTTTTATTTATCCTTTGTTGACCAGGTTTGTCCCACTAGGATAGTGACCACTTTTCTGCGAACAGCCAAGGTGGTATTTATATTACTAAGGGAAATCTGGCTAGGACAGCAGGGAAGTTTCCATACACTTTTCAATAGGTGCTGTGGGGTGTTTTACATCCACCTGAGCTACCACCAATTTGGGCAAATGTGGCCTTGGTTTAATGTCTATTCCAAGGGATGGGACACTTAAGAGTACAACACCAATCTTATGCGACATAGCAGCATCAGTACTGTAAATTAATCCATGCATCTAGGGTGAGAATAGAACCCAGAGCCCTCATATCTTCCAGCACCACAGATGAGTGAGCTGTTATTCCACACTAATTTGTGGCTGCAACCAGTCATGAGTAAGACTACCTGTCGTCACTCATCCCCACTGAGATCCTCTCATACCTCTCAATTTCTCAGGGGAGGAAATCTGAAAATAGCCTAAAATAATGGGGGGACAAAGGCCGAAAAAATAGTGCAGATTTTAAATATTGCTCTTATAAGCTTAGAAAGTTGCTTGAATAACAGAATTTCTGTTAACATGCATTTCCTGAAGGATATGAAGTCTGAAACTTAAATATATGTCATTATTTAGTGACTTCAGTCCTCAGTGATTTACCAGAAAATCAAAACTTTTATGAGGAACAGACAAAAATCTGGTTATTTGGAGAATATTTGGACAGGTGAGTGGTTATATTTCCTTTTATTATTGAAACTGGGGAAAAATATCTGTTGATAAGATGTTCATGCATTTCAGCCAACAACAACTTGGACTGGGACCTCAGCGAGCACAGTTTCCTAGGCAGATATCAAAAAAACTTTGTGCCACATTTCTCTATGCAAGTAGTTACAGCCATACTTCAAGACATATGGTTCCCACCTATTGTGTAAATACTATGAGTCTACAAAAAGCATTTCTACATTTTCAGGCAGTATACAGAATATGATAGAAAACATTTATAAAGTAGACAACAACAATAAAAACAGGCCCAGACAAAATAGAGCTAACAACCGTAAGGGATATATTTACATAAAATAGACCTGTATTAGAAAAGGTAAAGGCATGCTACATGCCTATCTGTTCCACAATATCTAAGAGTAGCTTAGCTAAGGAAAAGAAGACTGTAATAATGCATCAAAACTGTGTATCAGAATACATCTGGTAGTATCTAACAGTTAACACAGATGAGTAAGGCTATGAGCTGTTAACATTTTTCCCCTATAATTTAAGATTTGAGCTCTTCATCCTCCATTTGTCTACTTCATGACTCTAAGTCACTCAATCAAACAGTGCTCCCACTCTGAGCCTAAAAAAGGTCTATGCATATCAGTGCTCTTGCCAATTTAACAAGTACAAATAAATATATTAGAACCTAAAGCAAAGATTTACTACAGTACTAGAAACGTACATGAATGTGTTTTAAAGACAGGCTTTTGATAGGCTACTTACTTAAGGTGGACAGTAGTACTGCTGATAGATACTGTGACTGTAATTTGATTGAAACAGAAACAGCTAGGAGGCAGAGATAATATCACTGGCTATCTTAACTTCATTGGAGACAGCCAGCAAACACAACACAGCTTGGCAGCAATTATCTCACTGCTACAGCACACAGCCTGAGGCTTTCTCACATCAGATTAAAAAAACACCGCCTCTCTCCCTGTCACCAGTAATGTCAGCAGGTTGTAAATTTAACTATCATAGGACCATTAAGATGCATAGTTAATATTTACACTAATGATATAAAACACTGCACTGTTTACTACTTCTTTTCCTGGTTAGAGGTTGCCACAGTGGATCACCTGTCCACTCATGATTGGCAGTAGAGTTTTAAAGTGTCAAGCTGCCAGCCTAGCACCCAACCTTCCACAGAAGTGTGTTATTGGCAGAAATTAGTTCTTCCCAGAAATAAGAATGCAGCTTAATTATGAGTGGATGGACATCCTTCATGTTATATAATGCCCCCCCCCCCCTCTGCTAGCAAGATGCCTTAAATCTGTCATTCGTCAAACTACAGTATAAATTTTAAAATACCTGTGGAATAAAGTTGATTAAATAAGAAACAGACTAAAGAGACTGAGATACCCATGCACTAAGTCAATGTGTCTCTAAGAGCCCTCCAGAAAACTGTAAGCAAAATACGCATACTATAAATACATTTAAAAAAATGAAATCTTAAACATGATCTGGCTACAGAAAAAGTGAATATCATTTATTTTTAAGTTGCTTTTACCTCTCCTATTCCTACTGTCTGATTTTCTTAGGTGTACATTACTCATCCATCTGTGCAAATCTAAGATGTATAGCCTAACTACAGAAATCAAAGTTGGGAAAAGAAAACTAGGCTCATGATATATTTATTTGTTTGTTTATTTGCTTGTATTTGTTAAATGGGATAGTCTGACTGCGCAGGCCATTTTCAGGAAAAGTCACAGAAGAAATGCTACAGTGAAAAGGTTACACAAAAGATTAAATTAATTGATTAGGTTACGCAAAAAGGGAATACATAGAACTATTTGAAAATCATCATTTAGAAATTTGCAAAGTATGCATAGTTAAATACAAAGGATGGAATGCATTGTGAGATTTAAAAGAGAAATTCTAGAGGACCTTAAATCTTGTGTATAGTTCCTATGTAACATAACAGGAATATTTTCTGTGAACCCCTACATAATGGATTATAAAAGTTCAATTAACCACACATAAAAGTTGATTCTGCAGAAAAGGAAAAAAAAGACCCGTTTTAATTAATCCTGTTTGTAGACTACACTAAACACTCTATATGTGTTTCACAGAAATGAAATCCATAGACATGGAAAAGTAAACTGGTTTTGACAAGTGCTATAATGGGTGTTAGGAGGGTGGCCTAATGGTTAAGGTGTTTGCCTTACAAAAACAAGTTGCAGGGTTTGAGTCTAACAAGGGATAATTGGCTAGGCTTAAAATGGCTCACAAGGGCAGTTAGCTTAAAACTAACCTATGTCAGAAACAACACTGTTTTCAGTACAGCACATATAGTTAAAGTTATGAGCTACTAGTAAGCTTTATCCAATAATCCAGAGTTTGATTCCTTTATTCCCAATGTCCTTTATGGTACACTTGTTTATCATGTAGCCATCTCCTACACTTAACACCAACAACTCTACCAACTGTGCTGATGCTTTCAATTTTCATTTCATTCCATCAGTGTAATCGCTACTTCAAAATTCATCTAATACCAACAATCAGACAACAGAACCACCTACCATTCCTCTTCATAACCTCTCTTTCCAACTAGTCCCCACTACTTACATAAAGAAGACTATTACTTAAATTGAAATTCCCCACCTTAGCCTCAAACAACCTACCTGGTGAATACCTTAAGATAGCTGCAGCAGCAATAGACTACCCCACCTCAGTTTAAATAAATAAAAATATGTCCCTAACCTCTGAGAAAAAAGCCACATTCTTCCCAATCTTCACAATCAACTGAACTCTGTAACTAAGGGCCTATTTCCATCCTCTCACCTCTATCAAAAATACTCAGAAAATACATCCAGCCATAACTCTTACATTACCTCACACAAAATAACTTCCTCTGTTCTTCTCAGAGTGGCTTCCTTCCCCACCACAGTACCTTTCCTGCTTTATTTAGTTTCCCCAGTACAGTAAACACAAACAGAAATGACAGAAACCTGGTGTCTGCCCTGTTCCTTGATTTATCGAATGCCTTTGACATGATCTCTTACTATATTTTCCTACACAAACTTCATAGTCTAGGACTTCACACCACTGCTATATCATGGTTCAGTAGCGACCTCAAAAGTAGAGCTCAAGCTGTCAAGTGGCAAAAAGACATCTCATCCTTTCTTTCTGTCCTGTTCAGTATATGACAAGGCTTAATCTTTGGACCCCTTCTCTTTAACATCTTCATCAATGACCTTCATAAAGCCTGTAAAACTGCATCCCTGGTACAGTATGCAGATGGCGCCACAGTTATCTGCATCGCAAAAAAGATCAACAAATTACAAGAACTTTCCCAGGAGTCCTTCTTGTCTATAGAAACCTGTCTGACTTCTGCTGAGCTATTCCTAAAACCAAGTAAATCCAGACTAATCCTATTTACTTCCAAACAGCTTATAATCAACAAAACCTGCTTCTCAGTTACCTCATCCAACAAAACAAAAGTTGAACTTGTCACACATACTAAATTGCTAGACATCTGTAAAGATGTGAACCTAAAATTTGACATACACATCCAAAATATAGTGACAAATTACACCAAAAACTACATTCTCTCTCTACAGAGCCAAACTCTTCCTCTCAGACACTAAAAGAAAACACATTACCTCTTCTCTCCTCTTGCCTATTCTAATGTATTCTACTTCCATCCTTAACAACATCCATGTGACCTTGCTAAACAAACCTGAGGAATGTTACTACAAGATAGCCAATTTGCTGTCAACCTTTCAAACAGAATCCACTACTGTACCACCCTAAGGGAATTACAGTGGCTGGAATTCCCATATTATCTAACCTACGCACAACTTCTACAAATCCATAACATTGTGTATAAACCTAACAACTGACCATCCATCTACAACCTCTTACTAATATATAACCCTTCCAGGCCACTATGATCATCAGACATACACCTATTAGATGTATCCAAACCATATAATTTTTCTAACAAATCACTACACTCCCACCACCTTACTAACTCCTGGAACTCCATCCCACTAGCAATACGACAAGAACAATCCTTAAAAATCTTTTAAAACTCAACTAAAGTCCTACTTACTCATTTACCAGCTCTGTAGGTGTGATGTTCCTGGATAATCTCCAAACCCTTGCTAAATGTCACCACTTTTTTATGAAACTGGCCATAATATAGCTATTCCTTCACAATATCTAACTATCTGGTTATCATCGACCCCTGTCCACTACTATCTCTATTTCCTTTTTTCCTGGACCTCTTCAATACTCCTTCATAATTTGTAACCCTCTTCATCCTATAAGTACTTTACTGTCCCCTACTCAATATATATTTGCAACTGATTCCATTTCAGAATAACTAGAATCTTAAAAGATTGATAATAGATAATATTTTACTGAATTATTGTTTTAATTGTCATGCTTTCATTAACTGTCATATCCTTACTATTCTATACATGGTCATTTACTATTCTGAGTATGTACATTTATTATTTCTGATTACCTGTCATATCATTACTAGTCTATACATGTATGTATGTATGAAATTTATTATGTAAATCTTATATAACTGCCATCTACTCATTCTGTAAAATGGTGCATTTCTCTCCAGGCCTCCACTGAAAATGGGACCTGTGCCCAGTCGGACCTTCACTGTAAACAAAAGCAATAATTAAATATGTCATTTAACTGTTTCAGTGCTCTGCATCTGTCACTGAAACAAGGAAGCTGTGCTAAATGGGTTTATCTGGCAAATAAATAAAATTCACAGTAATAGAGCAGTCCCTGGTCTGTAAGGACTACATCTCTTAAAACAAAAATAAACAGTAAAGTTCAATCAAATGAATAAGATAGAGCTATGCCGGACTACCTGAAAGTATAATATTACTTTGTTGTTCAGACTGAGGAATGTAAGATCAAAATCTATATATTTCTGATCCCCCAAATTCAAGAAAGAAAGTGTGGTCAGAACAGACTCCCAAAATTTATTATTGCACTAAACTAAAAATTATATGCAGTAATAGCTCATCAGTACATCAAAATATATCTGAAGGACTGTTTCTTGGTACCAATTAGTAACTCATATCAAAAAGATGCTGCAACAGCAACAAACACATTTGCCTGCAGTCTTCTTTTTTGGGATTGCAACTTTTAAACCATTCTCTTCAGTGTGTGCCTCTCCTTTAAGTTATTTGTTCTGTGGGAAATGCTAATGAGCTCAGCAGACAATGTTCAACATGCTTAGTTTTGTCATTAAGGTATGATCTGTACAAATTTGTGATGGCTCTGTTGTGTAGCTTAGAGCTAATGGCTTATCTTGAAAATGGTGGAGGTCAAGAATTAATCTTTGCCATTCAGGTGTTGTGGTTCTGAGAGTTAGTTTAGGAATAAATGATGATGTTAGTAGAGATGAACATAGGAATAGTATGTGCTGGGAATGAGAACAGGATGGTCATTATGCTTACTAATGAGGTACAGTGGTACATTTTGGGGGAAATGAGGAAGGGTTCATGTTCCTCTTCAGAAATATGGTGGAGTGGGTGTTTAATTTAATTTTGTGCAGTACTTTGTAGTATTTACTATATTTTATCCATGAATATTCGTGCGTGTGTATGGGGCAGACTGTTGAATATTTAGCTCTTTCAGGTATGTGTGGTTAAAGTTCCATTCTTTCAGGTTTTGTAGTAATAGTTTTTATGCTAGTCCTTTAATTGTGCAGTTGTCTGTGCTGTAGCACGTAAGTTTCTAAGTGTTTTAAAGTATAAATCTAGATGAGCAAGAGGGAGTAATGCAATGTATACCACTTCTTTAGGTGACAAAACTGTATATGGGAAGCTGTTTATGTATAAAATACAAAAAATATATTTTTCAATGATGGTCTTAATAAAATACAATTACTTCACATTGTTAAACAAATGCAATTATTTCACTGGACTTTTTTATTTTCTACATGATCCTATCAAATATGTATGTGTGCACATATGCTTGCGTGTATGCATGCGCACACTAATTTCTGATTATTCAACATCATTCACACTTCTCTTGCAAACTTTTAATATAAGATTTCATTTGTCATACAGTTCTTCTATCATCACACTAGTCTATCTCTGACGACAAATATACATATGACATAATAAGGAGACAAAAATACTATATGAAATGGGTAAGAATGTTTTCCACAAACAAAACTATATCATTTAGTTCAGGAACTGTGGCTGGTGGATTGCTCTAAAAAGGAGATAATGTACACAGAAGAGACAAAGTTGTAATAGTATTTAGGTATAAGACAAGCCTTGAAACGCTTCACTTGTCTTTGTGAGTACCTCTGGTAATTTCAATCCTTCATTTCTATGTCAGACAAAATAATCACCAGAGATAAAATATTTATTCTTTTCTGCTCATTTAATGTTCAGGATAGATTTGAATATGGTATTCCTTATTCCCCAAACTTCAACTCTATTCTCACAAAAAAAGGGTTATTCCTTTCAAATAAATCTTCATTTAGACTATAGACTTTAGCTATTTTACTTCTTTTAGTCACACGCTACAAAAATATTAAAAATATGCAGACTGATTATTTACCTACTCTGGTCCCAGTTGGCTGCAAATAATAGCAAAATCTTCCTGCCACAATGATCCAGATTTTGAAGAACTCCTGGAAAGCCATCCATTAATGCACGTTTGATACCTGGGTCATCTGCCTTAAAGTTTTTGAACATTTCCAAGTTTTGCTGCCTATACTGAAAATACTGGGCCAGCAGTTTAAAGGTATCTGCTTTGTTGAACTTCCTGGCTCTTAGAAATCTTAAGATAAATTCATCATCAGTTCGTAGAAACCCAATGTCTGGTCTTGTGATTATCATATCCTTAACCTGCTGGATATCATGATGTAAAGTATCTGGGTTCTCATTCAGTTCCAAACGGGATTTCTCCACAGTGTCTGGACAAAGACCAGCTTGTAAATGGGTCATATTTGCAACACACTGCTTTTAACTTGTGCCTTATTATCTTAATTAATAACGCTCTGTACGTTTATACATATCCACAGAAAATATATCCATTTTCAGGGTGTATAATATCATATGTTAACATGTTTGAGCACACAGTTTTCTGTTGAAGTACAATGATTTCCCATGTTTGGCACAATATTTTGTAGCTAGAAGACTGTTGTTATATCATACCTGTAAAAAAAAAAAAAAACATATGCAGACTTTATTATTACATTACAGAAAACGCAACATGCAAACTTCTATGTTTTTTTTTTGGTAAAAGAAGATTTTATCAAAAATTGTCAACAATATAATATTTTAATATTTTTTTACTAATTTCTTCAGTTTTCAATTGTGTAAATTATTTTTTTTCAATACCAGCATTTGCAAAAGAATACAGATCTGGAATTGCATAGTTCATAGTTCTGTCTCCCTTCCTGATGTTGAATATATTCAGAGAAAATAATTGTTTAATGTATTAACATGAACAATTATTATCAAGTGAGAATAATAATTCTGTGCTGAAGTAATGAGATAACAGAAGGAGAAATGTAGGGGGGTCATCAAGACTGCATCTCCTATTATGTCAGATTTGCTATGAATAATTCATCTAGTTTAATCAACAGGTGATTGTTCAAAACCAAAATATCTAAAATGTTGGTAAGTTACAATTTTAAACAATAACACACAAAACACACAAAAAAAATTTAAAAGGACAAGCCCCTTGCATATGTATTGGTAAATATAACATATATATATATATATATATATATATATATATATATATATATATATATATATATATATACACACACACACACACACACACACACACACACACACACACACACACACACACACATTTTTTTCCCAAGGTAAGTACACTTAACCAAACTTAAACAAAACACACACTGTTGTAAATAAAACCCACATAGGTGGGGGGGCTACGCCCTCCACCCCTCCCAACTATCCGGGATCGCATTACAGTGAAGAAAAGGGCATGTTGGGCAAGTGTTTACTTACCCTGGGAAAAATTCGCCATTCGGGTATTCAAGGTTTCGGGATTTTCGTCTTGATAAAATGAGTTTTGATTATATAGGATTTCAAGCTTCAGAAGGGGATCCATAAATATATATATATATATATATATATATATATATATATATATATATATATATATATATATATATATATACATTATATATTTTATATATATATATATATATATATATATATATATATATATAGGTATATAGCTTTCAGTTGAAGTTGTCCTTTCATTGACAAGTGAAAAAACCTTACAGGTGACCAAAAATTATGAGATCACTGTACATTGGGGATCAAGGAATTGATCTACCCCAGTATAGTGCAATCTTATAGCTGGTATATATAATTAACAGCTTGTGTGGAGGTATAACACTGGTTTAGTGCTTTTTTTATATCCTTTGTGGATTGATATTTTTTGCGTTAGTCTTTCGAGGTGATTGATTATTTATGGATCAGTATTTGTACATGTTAATAAATTGTTAGCCTTCCATATAGATACATACACAAACACACACACACACACACACACACACACACACACACACACACACACACACACACACACACACACACACACACACACACACACACACAAAATTATAAAAAAAGGCTGTACTAACCCTATGTTTTTTCTTCGGGTCTGGCAGCGATTACAGAGAATCAGTAACCTTTCACTGACAATTAGCAGTGCAGCAGTATTTCAAAGCATCAAGTACTGGCATCTAGTGCAACTTGGGGGAAATTCGCTTATGGATGCAGAGGACAAACTCAAAAGTTTTGGTGGGGAATAGTGCAGACACTAGACGAACAGTCAGATCAAGTCACATGCGTTTGTGTAGTGCATATTACAAGGATGCTGCATGCAGTGAGGCCAGCCCAGGAATGAGAAATGTAAAACAAGTGCTCAGGAATAAAAAAATTCAGATCCCAACAGCCAATACCAATTACCTCCAAGCAATCAAAAACTCTTGAACTAGCCTGGTTCACTCTTCTCTAGCCAGAGATATAAACTGGATTTAATTGTTAACAGCTAGACCACTTAAATAGCAAACTATAGTGTACATATGAACTGGAATTTCTTGAGATAAGAAATTCATAAAGCTTAAACCAGTTAATCCAGTTGTTATAAGGTCTGAGTAAGGACAGTGATAAACAAAATAACTTAAAATTATAAAAATAGCTTAAACTGACAACAGAAACCTGAATCTGGTAGGAACTGTAAAAAGTAACTTAAAACAGATAAAAAGCATAGAAAATCACTAGAAGCACTTACCCAGTTTTGTAATGCATAGAAACTAGCAACCAATGTGTTGGAAGGCCTGTGAGCGAACAGCAGACTTTCTTGGACATTTGCAGAAATAATTATAAGGAGAGTGGTATTTCTGTCCTGTAAAGTCGTACTACACAGGTCCTCTTGTCAGAGAAACAGAATTGTTATGTACAGGAACATCTACTCATAAAGACATTAGTGCATTTTCATCAGTTAAAGTAACAACATGGTCTAATCCCATGATCATCTTTGCAACAGCCTTCTGGAACATCTGAGATGACGATAAAATAAAAAATGGAAGTCTTGGAGACCTAGACCTTCCTCACAGGTGAAAGAAAATTAAGAAAGAACACAGTTTTGGAACTTTCATTATCAAGCCTTCTTTGCCAAAATCTTAAATTCTCATTAAGCACAGCTGGCAGGTGTAAACCACTCCTTCAACAGTATGAAGCAGAGAGCAGTCACTTTTTATGACTTTATTCAAGTCTTGTGGACCGATTCAAATATGACCTTTGTCAGACTTCTGTACAGTAGCTATACTTCTGACCCTTTCAGTAGGCTCCATTACTGAATCTCACCTGTCTTCTCTTTAATTTCTCCAAATATTTTGGGTTTCTAATACCATAACTGGAATGAGCCCCATTCCTAAGTCAGGGTATGAACTGCATTAATGAAATTAGTATTGTTTCAGTCTTTGTTATTAGCCAAGTGTGCTCTTCTCAGCACCAGCACTAGCAGTGTGCCCAGAATCACCTTCCTCTGTTGTTCATGCAGAGTTGCAAGTATTGGTAGCATATCTAAGTATAACTGCAAGTTCTTTTGTTTTTTTTTTAGACCTATTGGTCCTGCTTCCACTGGAAATGTGTGGTTATCTTTCTTCCACATTGCTCTTGTTTTTGCCTGCAAAATCTGGTATTTTATGACTTTGTGTCTGTCTGTCCATACAACACTGTAATCACCGGGTGTAGCAGTTTCAATGGTCAATGCTACATTTGTCTTTTTTCATGGAATGGTTTTCTCTCATCTATTTTTGAACTATGGGTAATGTGTAATCCCATTTGATATAAACTTCATCATTCTCTATAATGCTTTGTGGTGTATGTTTCCAATGTTTTTCAGCTGCTTCTGTATTATAGTGTTTGTACAATTCCCCAATTCATCAGTCTTGCCACATTATTGTGTATTTAAGTAGACAGGCCCTCTGCCAGGACTGTATCACCTTTCTCCGTAAGGTTTCTCATACTAACTTCTAGACTGCAAAAGTACTTAAACTTTCCTTTGACCGTGTACTACAATCAAACTATGGTAAAATACCCATATAAGTAAATTATATAGCAAGAGAAAGAAACTGCTTAATGCTTATAAGAAGTTTATTCTATGTATGTTAAGAACACACATTAGCAAACTAACAAAGAGCTTAAGAGAACCATAAAGGAGCTCAAAACTGTGTATTAATTTATAGCCACTAACAAAAATAACTGCAAATCTTTCTTTAACTATGACAGTGTTTGGAGCTAATCCACAATAATACTACACTATCTGACCCAAAAGAAATAACTAATATCTTAGTTAACAAATTTTGAGCAAATGTTATCCTATCCATAGTATTAGCTATCCAACAGGTTCCACAATCCCAGCCACCCCTTTAATTACTATGGAACACGTTCTTTCAGCCCTTTCAAAAACTAAGAATACTTTGTCCATGGGCCTGATTATTAGTGCCAAATATGGCCTTTCTGAACCCCTACTTAAACTCTTTAATTTAAGCCTCACCACTGGTTACATTCCTGAAGCATGAAAAACAGCTACTGAAATGCCATTACACAAGTATGGCCCAAGCATGAACCCCAGTAACTACAGACCCACTAGTATAACTAGCCTGATATGTAAAGCTATGGAGTGTATGATCTCAGACTTCATTAATCTGGACATTAGACCATGTCAACAATTGGTGCAAGGACAATGGTCTCAAATTAAAAGAAAAGAATTGTAGCATAGTTAATTTTGGTAAAAAAACAAGTTTCACTTACCATATAGGAGATGTACCCTTCCAATCCGACACTGTTGTAAAGGATCTAGGTGCGCTTGTTGGTAACTCATTATCATTTGATCATCATCTCTCCACAGTAGTTTGCAAAGCCTTTTATCTCGCCTGTCTAATTTCCAATGAAAAATCCCACCTAATTTAACCTATTCCTTTGCAGAACTAATGGTTCATCAAATACTCAGTTAAAGGAACTAAACCTTCATATCCAAACACATTCCTCACTGCTGGAACAAACATCCAACTTGCTACCTTCAAGTAAACTAGACAACTGGACGGGCAGCTTCAACTTACCTTCAAGTCTATCTTGTCTTGCCTTCCTTGAGACTATTTTGAATAGGGATTTTTGGCTAGGCTTGAAATGGTCTGCAGACTAATTGCCTAGTACTTAACTATGAACCTATAATATGAGAAATTCCAAGTAAACAGCCCATGTCACTAAAAACATCTTTATACTCTTTAAGCAAATCATCAGAGTAAACATTTTCTGATTGTAAGTGAGCCTTAATTGAGCATCCCCAATGGAAATACTTTTCAACATAAACAAACTCAAACAACCAAGTATCAAAGCAGCATATTAATGCGTTCAGTTCTAGCAGGGAAGACTGAACTTATACAACAGAATAGAACTTCACATTTCTAGACCACGGGGAAACAGCTGTGCTGAAACTGCAGGGTGTTGTCCAGATATAAATCTGTTGGTTTGCATGGTTATAAAGAAGCATTTTGCTGTTGCTTTGTTGACAGCCACTGAAAAATGTCGGTTGTTCATGTTTATTGTGAACTGAATGGCAAAGAAAAGCACCCAAATGGCTATATAAAATTATTGAGATACCTTATAATATACCACCATCCTTCTACAACAGTATGAAATAATACAGCACATTTTCACTTTTGAAATGGCACCTCAAAAGTACAAAATTGGGAAAAAGGGGTTTTGGATGGATGGAATGATTTCTAACATTTCTAAATAAAATAATTCAGGACCATCATATAGGCTGGTGATTCTAGGTATAAAAAACATATGGACAACTTGGGCATCATATGATATACTTGCATACTGTTCCTGCACATGTCATCTTGAACTCTGTAAATAGTCCCTTTGCTTTCACTGTTTCCAACTTAAAAATTTAAATGTTATTTTTTTATGTTTTTTTTTAATTTTTTGTATTTCATTTTTCTTATGTAATTAAATTTTTTCCATTTTTTTTGTATTTAATTTTACTTACACAATTATATTTTACTTATACACGCCATTGTAAGTTCGTGGAGTTTTTCACCCCGGATCTCCATTGAAAATGGGCTATTCAGCTCAGCTGGACTAACCTGGTCAACAAATGTAAAATAAATAAATATAACTTTGTCTTCCTATACTGTTTTTACTGGTGATTCCAAGTATAAAACACATAAACAACTTTGTCTTCCTGTAAGTTCTTTACTGTACATCAGCTAGTTTGCTTATATCTCAGTCATACATAGGATTTAATAGTGACATTTTCTGACTGAAATAACAGGATGCTCAGCTGAGAACATGAATTCATAGATTTGTAGATATTCCAAGGCCACTGAGTCTCATGACCATTCTTGCTTTGCTAATAGCCCCCTCCCAGGCTTCACCTCCTTTCTCCAGGAGGAGTATATCAGTCAATCCTGGAGTACATTTTTGGATATCTGTCCAGTTATCTAGTTTATGTTTGAAGGAAGACAGTAAATCACAGTACTTAACACATGAAGGAAGTTTATTCCAAAGGTATGGGAAGCACTGGATTATAAACATATCCCTCCATCATCTTTTATTTACCTGTTGGTGAAAATTTTTTGGTCTCTGCTTATAATATTGGGGGAGATATTGGACATGAGGAGAAACAGGAGGCCCTGGTCAATGAAGTCTCTAATGGTGCAGTAAGCGAAACAGAGATCTCCATTTTAAAATCTATAAGACACTGAATAATGAGATAGTGCTTATAACCACTCTCAGCAGCTCAGGACTTTAGGCATATGATCTTTTTGCTTAGGAACTTTTGGGGTCTTTCTAATTGTTTGCTATGTTTTGGATGATGCATCCCAAAGGGGGGGCATTGTAAATGATAATTATCTTAATCAATGCTGAGTATAAGGACAAATTTCCTTTGCCCATTAGCTGGGGTAAGAAAAATGATTTCCATCCAACCATTGTTACATGATGGTCAAAAGACTGGGAATTATCAACCCAGGTAGCTAAGTCTCTAACTACATTATCATTTTGTAGAGTTGTGTTGTTTAGAAAGTACAATGAGAGGAGAGGAGAGGCAGGAAAGGTTGTCTGCTAAAAGTGATGATACCGCTCATTTCAACATTTACTTTGAGCCAATGTTTAGCACACCAAGAGTTTAGCTGGGTGAGTTCATTTTGGAGGGCTTGAGTATTTATAGGATTACTTAACAACACATTCCAGTCTGCAATCAATTGTAAACCTTTTTAGTCAGAAGTCATGGCTCTATGACTGGAAATCTGAGAAGTAAATACCAAAGAGTCCCAGCACCCAGCAGTGAGGACACTGCTGGTCGCGCTCATATTTTCGGATGAAGCACTTGCAACTTGCATTATGTGGGTTCTGTCTTTCAGCCAGTTTGCTACCCATCTTACCACATACGGGTTGATTTTTAATTAGCTTTACCCTAGACTGTCATACTTCCCACACAGATTTCAGTGTGGTGCAACACATTGAATTTGACTGCATTGCTTTAGTTGTTCCAGAGCATCATCAATTTATTTATGGCATACTTTAAAGTAAAACAAAAAGGCAAAAAAGTAGACTTTTCACCTAAAGCTGCTTTGTTGACCATTACTGTATTCTGCATACTCAGTACAAATTAAACACAACGCCTGCAATGAAAACTGAGTATAACGCAAACTGTATGACTGTGTCAGTGAAGGATTAAGATGCAATGCATCTGTAACCAATATTTAAAAGGACATCCATCAATCCCCCAATACAACATTTCATTCTGAAACTTACAAGCTGTAACAGTACAGTCATAAGGCAGACCTAAGACTGCTATTCGAACCTTCGGTATTTTAGTGCAGCACAATGCTAAAATGATCCACACCAATTTACTTCCTCCAGTCTATGGCATTTTATTTAATGTTACTTACTTTCTTAATCTGATTTATCTTCTGTTTCCTCCCTTTCCACTTAAAAAAAATTACACTTTATTCAGCTGCTCTTGTAACGGTGTTCTACCTACTTTGTTACCTTATTCTGCTTTGCTGTGTGCTCTTAAGTGTTCAAGTGCTGTTATCCTGCTGCATTTATTACTGCTTGTTAGTAGCCTGATTACATTTATCTGCATTTCTAAGCATCTGAATTTTGGTTTCAGCACTTGTGCTTCAGGCCAGTTATTTTACATTTAAGAAGGTTTTTGTGGTCTACGCTCTTGTGGACAAACCCTTATCAAACCCTCTCTCCATAAGTTCGCCCAAGCATTAGGAACACTATGTCTGGACAATTCCCATCAGTTTTTCCTGCCAGCCGGGTCGACATGAGCATACTGAGACAGTGTAGCAACTGCCTCATGTTCCCCTCTTCTCCTAGCACATAATTCTTCTACATGCGAGAAATGCATGTACATCCGTAACCTAGAATCCATGCTCTGTCATGCCACAGTCAGTAATCCTAAAAAAGAGAAGATTGCCAGCACAAACACCACACCACCCACATCACATAGCTAAGCACAACATGCACCCACCTGTGCAGAGGTCCTCAGTATAAACTTACCTAAACAACAGAGACCTCTAAAACACACTCACAAACATTCCAAACTCAACACCAAACACATCACACACAGCAAACAACACACCAGTTTCTCATAAACACAGCCCATAAGGCATAACAATAAACCAAACATGCTAGTCATTGACAACTCAATTGTGAGACAGACTGATGTCCCCCTCACCAGGCTCAACAAGGAGAAGGTCATGGTTAGTTGTCTGTCAGGTGGCAGAATCCGCCACATCATGCACGCACTTAAGTCTCTCCACAACAGGTTCAAGTATGACTCTGTCAATGTCCATGTTGGTGTGAATGACTTGAGACGTACTTTCCTGGACTATATGAAGAGAGACTTGATTGAGATCTCAGAGTATGTGCCCCAAGCAGGTATGACCCTAGTCCTAAGCAGCATCCTACCTTCATCAAGAATGATACCACAATACCAACAAAAAATAATTGACTTCAACAACTGGCTTAGTTTCTGGTGTCTTTCTGAGGGGATCCTGAATCTGCCTGCCTGGGATGATGTGGTTGACAGGCCTTGATGCTTTGCCAGAGATGTCCTCCACCTGTTACCCCTGGGATTTCGGATCCTGGCCAAGACTCTTGCCTCCTCCATTGTGCCTTTTTTAGGTTATGTCCAAAAGATGAATCTTCCAACATAAAAGATCTGTCAAAAAGCAAATTGAAGGTCATGCTGCTTTACGCTAGGAGCCTTAACATGAAAGTGCACTCACTGGAGGCTCTCCTTGCACTGGAAAATGCAGATATCTGTGCAGTCATGGAAACTTGGTGCAGTGCTGTGGACAGCACCCTGCCTTACCAGGCTATACCTAATTCCACACATTCCAACCCCAAAATGAGGTCAGAAAGACTAAGGGTGGTGGAGTCTCTATCTTCGTTTAGGAGAGGCACACCTCCAGACTGGTTTGTCAGCATGATGCACTGAAATTACTTCAGGTGCAACTGAGAGTTGGCAAGACACCCAATCAATGACTCAGGACACCAATTCCTCCTACCTGGACCTACTTGATTCCATCAATGTACCCTGTAACACCCTGACCCATGGTGATTTCAACTACCCACCATAGAGTGGGTGAACTATTCCTGCACTAATGCACTCACCCAATGATCCCTTGACTTCATCAATTCTAATGCACTAGACCAGTTTGCCTCATTCCCCACAAGGGGAAATAACATTCTGGACTTGGTTCTCACCAACATGGGCAACAGCTGCTCCACTCCCATAGTATGTTCTTCCCTGGTGAGATCAGATTATTGGTCTGTCTCATTCGATGTTTCTATCTGACCCAACCTCTCCCCTCCCAGCCATAACCAGGCTAAATAAATTCTCAAAAGCTGATTACAACCTCCTAAGGGAGGCTATCAGTAGCTTCACACTACCTCCCCCCTCAGAGGATGCAGACAACTATGATGAACAGTATGTCAGTGCAGTATACCAGCACATGTACAATTGCATAGACTCAGCCATACCCAACAGAACTAAAACCTGCTCCTCAAGGAAACACAAATCTGTCTGGTGGACATCCTCTATCAACAGGCTTTACAACAAAAGGAAGAAACTGTTGTCCAAGGGTAAAAAGGAATAAATTCCAAACTGGAAAAACTCCCTCCTCAGCCTCAACAAACAAATTAGATCACTAGTGAAAACCTCCAAAGCCAATTATGAATTGAAATGTAGCCTCTGAAACAAAGGGAAACCACAAAGCCTTCTTCAGTTATGTCAGGAACCTCCATGGCAAAGCCCAGGTTTGTTCTGAATTAGTACTTAACGGTGCCACTTACACTGATCCTGTTGACTTAGCCAACCTGCTATCACATAGGTTCAACGCAAACATCACCCCAACCCCCCCCCAAAGGCCCATTCAACATCCCTGATACTTGTCCCACACCTCACATCTCCATAGATCAAGTGTTAAAAGCCCTATCTAAGGCAAAGAACACAGCTTTCATGGGACCTGATAGTATCCCAGTCAGTATTCTGCACCATCTCCAGCAAGAACTAGCTTTGCCATTGAGCACCCTATTTAACCACAGCCTAAGTATAGGCTACATTCCAGCAGAATGGAGAACTGCCATTTTCATCCCCTTGCACAAAGGTGATGCCACTACTGACCCTAGAAATGATCACCCTATTAGCTTGACAAGTCTGATCTGTAAAGCCATGGAGCGTATTATTATGGATCTCATAACCAAGGACATAGGTAATCTCCAAGCACTTGACCCCACCTAGTTCAGATTTGTCAAGGGCAGATCTTTCCTGTTGAACCTGGTTGACTTCTTTGAGATTATCACCAAGGCCCTGGATGAGGGAAAGTCAGTACATACAGTAACCTTGACTTGGCCAAGGCCTTTGACACAATCCCCCACTCAGGCATCATCGAAAAGCTAACACAACTTGGCATAAATCCCTATCTCATCAGGTGTCTGGCCAACTGGCTCACTAATAAGACTCACAAGGTCAAAATAGGCGCCTCCACCTCCAACAGCAAACCTGTCACTAGTAGTGTTCCAAAGGGATCTGTCCTGGGATCTTTACTGTTAGGCATCTACTTCTCAAAGGTCCAGGCAAAGACAAAAGGCCTGTGGCTAACCAAGTTTGTGGATGATTGTACATTGGGTGCTGTCACTGACTCCCCAAATGACGTTAACATACTGCAAAGGGTCTCACAGCAACAAATGATTGGTGCCAAAGTCATGGCCTTAAGTTAAATGCAAAAAAATGTATTATAATACCATTCAGCAAAAACACAGCCCTACTGATTACCACATCAATGGCAACCCTCTAAACACACAATCTGTGGTAAGAGACCTGGGTACTCAGGTTGACAACAATCTCACATTTAACCATCATGTAGCGGCAGTGGTCAGAAAAGACTTTTAATTGGTTCATCTCATAAGTAAAGGGATTGCATCCAGAAAAAAAGGAGGTTATTATTTCTCTGTACTCCTCCCTCATCTGACCAATAATTCAATATAATGCCCCATTTGGTATGTACCCCTTCAAACACCTGCACCAACTGGAAAGGTCACAGAAATACCTCACAAAGAGAATCCATGGTCTCCAACACCTCTCCTATGTGGACAGGCTCAAATCGCTATCACTCTACTCAGTATTGCACAGATTTCTCAGAGGTGATCAATGTCTTGCCTATGAGGCAATATCAGACCCTGGCCTACTAGAGATGCTCTATAGCCATAAGTCTAACTCCTTGCGCATTACCAACTCAAAAGGCCTAAATCTAATATGCAACATCAACAAAACCTGCTGGAGGGACAGGTTTGTCTCCCAGAAGCTGCCCCATCTCTGGAATAGACATCCCATACATGTCAAACAAAGTACATCGCTGACCCTTTTCAAGTGTAACCTTAATGAGTGGATGGGAAACCACAAATTTGTCCTAGGGGTTCCACCTGTGCCTCTCATTGACAGGGGTGACAGGTGCTGACTGAGGTTTCTTTTTTGGGGATAAACTCTTGGCCTAGTAACCTCCTATGATCCTATAAAAATTCTGTAAACTTGGAGCTTTACAGAGTTAAAAAAGAAGTTCTGCCTAATAAAGTACCTCAGCAAGAACAACAAACCCTCTGGTTGATGTCAGTAACAGTTAGGCAGATGTCGATGTCACAGTATATGTATAACTGAAAACCCATGACATTGGTGGTGCCAATATACCATCTGTCTGTGGATGTACATGCCAAATCATGTATACTGGAAATATTGACAACCTTGCTAAAAGGTGTATGTGGTTCCAGAGTCATGGTTTCAGTTTGTAAATGGAGAGTGTCCATAACACTAACTGGAGGTGATAACCAAAAGCATTAAGGAAGGGGGGGTCACTGTGGCCATAGCTGCAGTACATAAACAGGAAAGTTGTGCATAGCACTAGCTTCAGCTGATAACCAGGAACATGAATGGGAATGGCTATGGACATAGGTATGTGCTTCTCACACACACATGCACCACACTCACAGGCTTACAGACATGTTTTGACTAAAGGTGTTCATGTACTGGCATGGTCACCTAAGGGAGATGATACCAGGGAAAGTTCACTAGCAAGAAAAGTGAAGTGCTACAGCAGGCCCCTTGCATACATGGCATGTGCCTCCTGGGCAAATGTGCCACAGATAAGCACTGTTTGGATTAGACTTGTCAGGGATTGGTGCAGGTTGTGAATACTGTGAACAGCTATAATAGGTCTTTACAACAAGGGCAATGAAGTGTTATTGAAATGGTATGCTATGCAAATGAAAAGGCAGGGGATATTGTGACCTATAGATCCATCACAGATGGCGGATGATCAGGACTGAAGTTGTTCACTGAGGTTGAGGAGTTTCTCGTTTCACTCAACAGCACAGGAAACAACCCTCATACTTTGGGGGTTTGGATGTGTGAGCTGGGCTGGCACCAACCACTTGAGTGTCAATAAGGGGAAGACATAGGTTAATAATGTCTATTAAAGTACAGTACAGCATACTGCACTCTGTGTTTGAAGAAAAGGACTTACAAGGCCCGACTGCATACCTGTCCTACCAGGCACCTTTGGTCTGCAACTGTAACATCCTGAGCAATAAGGAATGTCTGTGAACATAACCTATAGATGCACATTAATGTGTAGTAATCTGCATTCCATAGAAGGTCATGGGGCATATGCATATGAGATGACTGAGCTGACAATGGTATAATGTGTATTCCTGCTTTGATAGGTTTGTATAATCTGTATTCCTGCTTCGATAGGTTCCACTGCTGACAGGCCCATCAAAACAGATCATTATAGGGGCACCTGAGGAGAAAAATGATGGCAACATTCAAGTGGCATGGTCTGATGATACAGTGGCTCTGTGAGGAAAGCATCATCCACAGTCATCACTAAAGAGACCCCCGTAGAGGTACAATCTGAGCAAACAGCCTTACTCATATATGATAGACATATTGTACCTAACAGTCCTTCAATGACCTCTCCTGTGTCCCTGGAGTAAGCAGCATCTCAAATCTGCACTGCTTCTGAGGTGGCATCTACTATACAGCTTAGATGTAGGTAGATTAGGTGCTGCCCTAACTCTTGGGCCCTGCAGCATTAACCAGCAGATATTCAGGTCAGTAATCAAGGCAACAACATCTGTTACCTACAGCATCATGGGGATGGGAAATGTGGTTAGTGGCTTGTGGGATGATGTGCACCAACTACACAGTGGCATGAAATATACGGTCAGGGAGCATGCAATACATATGTCAATGTCACTCACAGAGAGTCATAGTTTTGTGGTTCATAAACTATATGTTGATGTAAATAAAACCTGCTGTTCTATTAATTTTTTAAGTAATTTAGAGTACTCTGCTTTTCTCTCTCTCTCTCTCTCTCCAGTTTTGTGGAACATCTCTGTTTTTGCCTCGTACTGTCCTTGAGCAAATCAGTTAAGCAGGTAGTGCTTTGAGGCAATTGGAAATTAGGGCTAAGCACCTCAATGATCCACTGGACTAAAAGCCCAGTAGCTACTTTTGAAACACAGTAGTTAGGTTTAAAGGAAGGAAGCTGATTGTAGTAAACAGGCACATCATCATATGAGACATGTTCTTTTGATGTGATTCTTGGTTTCCTTGTTCTGTTGTTGACAGTGTCTTTATTATTTAGCTGTGAATAAGATGGACATCAGGAAGTCTATGTGTTTAATGTTAATATTTAACTATGAATACATTTTTAATTTAGCTTGTATTTTTTTTTGCAGGCACACAGGTGTGAAATGCAGTGTGTTTGAGTTACAGCAATTTGTCTTGCACTTAGTGGAGATGAATACAGCTATTAGCTGCTAAAGAGCTGCTTACTGTAGTACATGGTTTGATTCCCTCAGCTTTCATTTGTCTTCTGTGTGACTCTGCCATGTTACTTAACCAGACAGTACTCCTGTACTGCTCCTGAAATGGGATACTTGTATCTAGTGGGCTGTCCTAGGCTGTTGTCAAGTGAGTTACATATTTGTATTTTGAATTCCTATACCCTTCACATCGACACTAATGAATATTTCACTTTATGCTATTTGAATATGAATCCCAGCATGTTTCTTGTAGTTTAATGGGTTGCCAGATGTATTTAAACCAAATGTGAGTTTAAAAAGATGAGATGTTTACTGTTTCTCATGCTGTCTATGTTCATTGTAAGAGTGTTTTGCTTTGTTCAGAAAATGCCTACCAGTGTTTTTTTTGTAAAATTTCAAATCTCTGTGATAATTGTTAAAGTAAAGCAGAAAAATAGTATGTATACTGAGATTTGAATAGTGTTTATGGCAAATGGGGAGAGACAGCTAAATAATAGGATATCGGTGTGGTTAGCAGGGGTTTGATACATTGCCCTTCATAGGGCCTCATTTGTATGGCTCTGTTGACTCTGGAGATGTTTACTGCAACTATACAGCATTATTAGCCATTCAAGAAGGTCAGTCCTGTACTGAGTGATGTTAGATGGGATAGCTGTTCTTGATAACAGATAAGACATGGGGAGTAAAAAATGACATGTAGGTATCCAGCAAACATGTAAGACCCCCACCAAAAATAGTTTGTTTTATGCAGTAACATTTCTGATTTTTGTATGACTTGTGGGCTGTTGAATAAATTCAGCTGCAGCATTTATATTGTCCTTAACTGTTTTGTTTTATTCATTGCACTAAATAATGAATTAATTCATTAACAGGCCTTGGTTGTGTTATATAGTCTAAACATGTTGCATTGCAGTGGTATATGTCCCAGTTTTTGTTAATCACATCCTTAATAGTATATTTTTGTATTTCTATTGATGGTGAACAATTCCAACAAATGGGACCTTCACCCAGATTGATCTATAAAAAGGATATTTATATTAAGAATCTTTTAGAGAGATGTAAAGTTGGAAGCACCTCTCGGGGTATGAAGGTATGTGGACATTGTAAACAGTGCCTACTGATTTTAGAAGGAGAAACATTTTTAATGAAGGGTTTGGTGAGGTTCGTATCCCATGGTATCACTGCTTTAGTTGCAGAGTGGCATACATTGCACAGTGTATTGAATGTCCTTGTTTTTACATCGGAAAAACAGAAAAGGCATTAAAGGTCAGAATTTACCAGCACCTTTACAACATTAAGAATGTGAAGAGAGTTATACCTTATATAAACATATTAGATCTAATAGCCACATTTTTTAAGTTTTATATTGTGGATAATGTGAATTTGGATGTGAGGTAGGGGCCTTGGAAAATCTGCTGGAGGTAAAGGAGCTTAAATGGCAGCTACCAGCTCCACAGGCAAGTCTGGTCTTAATGAGATGGCTTCCATAGGCAGTATTTTGAGGATGATGACAGCCCTATAGTGATTATTTTTGGAAGCTTGGGATAGGCATTGATGTTAAGAATGGAAAAGCATTATGGAATATTTTAATAACAATATGGATTTTTACCTTCACTGTTCTTTTTTACAATCAGGTTTTGGGTTTTATA
This sequence comes from Protopterus annectens, assembly GCF_019279795.1. Classification (NCBI taxonomy): domain Eukaryota; kingdom Metazoa; phylum Chordata; order Ceratodontiformes; family Protopteridae; genus Protopterus; species Protopterus annectens. The sequence goes on from NC_056731.1 coordinate 1,396,591,571, forward strand.
GCATACATATATTTGTATAACATTTAGTGAATTGATTTATATTAAATGTATTTAATCACTATTAGTTCAGGTTAAGATACGTTTGCCTATATTTGGAGGCTTATTAGTACATCAGTAATTTCCTCTATTAATTTAATTAGTGGGGAGTGTTGCTGGTATATAAGGAAGGTATTGGTCTTTTGGAATAATTCTAACAAAGACCCATAGACTAGGATGAAAGCACTAAATGTGTTTTATATTTTATTTTTTATTTAATGTTTTGAGCATATTTGGTTGACTCATGTTTTAATACAATGTTGGTTTGTGTGCTCCTGGTAGCCCGTTTTCATTTTTTGGATTTGTTGTTTGAGATACCTGGTGCAGCACCAGCAAGTTTCCTCATCTCACTCAAAAAAAGTGTCACAAATGCACAAAACTCTGGTACAATAAAATTTATTTAAATATTAGAAGTAAATGCCCTTCAAAAACATACAGATGAAAACAGATTAAAGAAAAAACATACTTTCCTGATGTCTTTTGTGCCTGATAGCAAAGTTAAATCAGACATGTCATTACACTGAGTAAATGCCCTACAATAACTTTCCAGATGTATTTAGTGTACAATTAAAAAAACAATAAATGAAGGGAAATAACCTTTGTAGATATAGAAATAGCCCCCTCAATATACAATCATAAAATTGCATGTGTCCAGTGAAAAGGAAAATTATGACATAAGAACTCTGCTCAAAAAAAAAAAAAAAAAATCTTGTTTTCCCGCCTTACTGAACTAGAATAGTCCAGTCTTCAGAGTTTGCTGATCTCTGGGCTTTGTCTTGGTTCCTGTGCTATTCCATATCCTTATTTGGATAAAAGGAAGCGTCTTTGTTCACCAGTGGGAGTGGGGAGCACTGAGCAGCCTATTTGTCCCTAGAGGAGTGGTTCCAGCCAGAAACTTGTAGTCTATTGGCCATTTTGGGTCAATTCCTAGCTCTTTTCAACCCCCTGCAATAAAGCCCGCTTTAGCGCGCTTTTTCGCTTGTATTCAGCTCAGCACCACTCCTCGTGGTGTCCTGCAGAGTTCTACAAGCAGCAGAGAGCAAAAGAGTGACTTTTTCCTGATTTAAGTATTTTTTTCTGGCTTTTTGATTATTTACTGCTTAGTGACTGCATTTTCACCTGTTCATACAGCTCTGCATTCTATTTAAACTGTTTTTGTGTTGATTAACTGTTTTGCACCTTTAGAAAAGTTATTTGTTGCTTAATTTTACCTGTAGGCTAACACACTCAAGTGTGCTAGCCGTTTAAAAGCATTTATAGCATTTACTGTCTGTTTCTCTGTTTTCTGAAAAAAAATATCTTGTTTTCCCGCCTTACTGAACTAGAATAGTCCAGTCTTCAGAGTTTGCTGATCTCTGGGCTTTGGCTTGGTTCCTGTGCTATTCCGTATCCTTATTTGGATAAAGGGAAGCTTCTTTGTTCACCAGTGGGAGTGGGGAGCACTGAGCAGCCTATTTGTCCCTAGAGCAGTGGTTCCAGCCAGAAACTTGTAGTCTATTGGCCATTTTGGGTCAATTCCTAGCTCTTTTCAACCCCTTGCTATAAAGCCCGCTTTAGCGCGCTTTTGCGTGATTTAGCGGAGTTGCCCATAGAGCACCATCGGGCAGCGCCGGTTAAACAAGGTTAAACTATTTCTGGCTCCGTAAAGCCTGATCTTCAATTTTTCCCTTAGAACTTCTCTACTTGCAATCTAAACAGTCTATTCTCTATCTCAAAAGCTCAGCACTTGCTCCTAAAGCATTTTTATATAGGTAAAGTACTTATATACTAAACAAAGTACTACATTAGCCTAGAATCCCCTTGAGTACCCATTTCCCTACAGGTCCCTTCTGACTCAGTTACACAGCAAACTTTTTCACTTTTTCTAGCATGTCGAAGGGTCAGTTGCTAGCGTCCTCTCCTGTTCAGCTGGTGAATCTGGGCATCTTGAGGCAATGTTACAATTGCCTCATGTACACAGACAACCCACTCCTTCTCCCACAAAACACAAATACATGTGAGAGATGCAACTATATAGCCAAACTGGAGGCTGAGCTCTCTCAACTCAGGACTGGCAAGACCAGACAGGAGGAGAAGGAAACCACGCACACCACAAAGCCAGTTTCACATAGAACTATCACAACTGCAAAACAAACACATAAACACACAAAGACATACTCGGAGGCACTGATCAAAAATCTACCAAAACTACAGAGGCCTCCAAAGCAGACACCCAAGCAACTGCCACCTCAAGACATAAGACATGCAACAAATAGTTCTCAAAGTCAGTGTGCTAAACAGTCACAGCCCTTAAGGCCAAACACAATGCCAGACACACTTGTTATAGGTGACTCCATAGTCAGACACACTGGCGTCCCACTCACCAGACTGAACAAGGAAAAGATCACAGTAAGCTGCCTGTCAGGCACTAGAATCCGCCACATAACACAAGCACTCAGGTCACTCCACAGCAAGTACAAGTATGACTCAGTCATTGTTCATGCCGGTGTGAACGACCTGAGACGTACCTCCCTGAACTACATGAAAAGAGACATAGAGGAGCTCTCAGATTATGTAGCCCAGGCCGGTATGACCCTGACCCTGAGCAGTATCCTACCCTCACCAAGAATGATGCCACAATACAGAGACAAAATGATCAGCTTTAATAATTGGCTTAATTACTGGTGTCATTCTAAGTGGATCCAATGTCTGTCTGCCTGGGATGACATGCTTGACAAGCCACGCTGCTTCGCAAGGGACGGCTTGCACCTGTCACTCCTGGGCTTCCGGATATTGGCAAAGGCTCTTGCCACCCCCATAGTGCCTTTTTTAGGCAAGGCTCAAATGATAAACCTACCACCCTAGAAAACAAAAATGGAAAAAAACTAAGGGTAATACTGCTCAATGCCAGAAGTCTAAACCTCAAGATGCAAGCCCTCGAAGCCCTACTCAGTATGGAGAACATCGATGTCTGTGCTGTGACTGAAACCTGGTTCAAGGCTCCTGAGAGCACCCCAGCACTATCAGGTTATACCTCATATCATGCGTTCCGGCCCTAAAATCCGGACCAAACCACAAAAGGAGGGGGAGTATCCATATTCATAAAGGATACCCACACCTCCAGGTTAGTGGCAACGCACGAAGCATCGGAGACCATCCAGGTGCAATTAACCATAGGTAAAACTGCCCTACAGTTTGTAGCATGCTACAGACCACCCTCTCAAACTCAGGAAACCCACACAGCCTTCCTGAAGACACTGGAGAGTATGAATGTCTCTCCAAACACCATCATATTGGGTGACTTCAACTACCCAAACATAGACTGGGAACATTACTCAAGCCCCAACACCCTAGCCCAAAGGTTCCTGGAGTTCATAAACTCAAATGCTATGGAACAACTAGTCACCATTCCCACAAGAGGAGAAAATATACTAGACCTGATCATCACAAACATGGGGACAAAATGCTCCACACCGGAAGTATATCCCTCATTGGTGAGATCAGACCATAAATTAATCTCACTGGAGATCCACATCCGCCCCCACCCCAGCAAAAGACCACAGTGAAGAACTTCTCAAAAGCAAACTTCACACTTCTTAAGACTGGAGTGGTATCCTTCAAGGCCCCGAGCCAGTGGAAACCACAACCCACGCTGCTGAAACCCTTACAAATGCCTTCTATGAGCACCTCCAGGAATGTATGGATCAAGCAATCCCTAATAAAATCAAGACCCTTTCCACCAAAGGCAGGCGCCGGTCTGGTGGACCCCAGCCCTAAACAAACTCTACAACAAGAGGAGAAAGCTACTACATGACAGAGCAAAATCCTAAAAGGGAAGGCATCTCTGATCAATACTAGCAAAACTACGATCACTCATAAAATCATCCAAGGCCAACTTTGAGAGAAAAATCGCTAAAGACACAAAAGACAATCATAAGGCCTTCTTTAGCTATGTTAGAAACCTGGGTAGAAACTCCCAGATATGCTCAGAATTAGTCCAAAATGATACAAAAATCACTGAACCCACAGACATTGCCAACATACTGGCAGACAGGTTCAGTGCAAATCCGAAAGGAGAAATATCTATCCCACCAGAGTGTAGCCTCCCAAACATCTCAGATGCCCAGGTGAGAGCTGCTCTCTCTAAAGCAAAAAACACAGCATCAATGGGACCGGACGGTGTCCCCGGCTGTGTGCTACACGAACTCAATGAGGAACTAAACCCACATATAAGGCTGCTGTTTAATCTTAGCCTTACTACAGGATACGCACTCCAAAGAATGGCGACGGCAACTGTGGTCCCACTCCACAAAGGCGGTGCTTCTACGGACCCTGGAAATTACCACCCATAAGCTTGACGAGCCTTGTCTGCAAGGCTATGGAGAGGATCATAATGGAACTCATAAATAAAGACATTGGGGACCTACAGACACTGGATCCTACCCAATTTGGCTTTGTCAAGGGCAGGTCCTGCCTCTTGAACTTGGTCAACTTTTTCGAAACAGTCACTAAGGCCATTGATGAGGGTAAGTCAGTTCACACTGCCTACCTTGACCTGGCAAAGCGTTCACACAATACCCCACTCGGGCATCATAGAAAAGCTCACCAGCTTAGATGTAAACCCATATGTCACAAGATGGGTTGCAAACTGGCTCAAGGACAGAACCCACAGGGTTAGAGTTGCTGGTGCCATGTCAGACTCTAAGCTGGTCACGAGCGGTGTCCCACAGGGCTCAGTCCTGGGCCCCCTCTTGTTCAGCATTTATTTTTCTGAAGTGCAGGCAAACATAGGGGATTGTGGCTGACAAAATTTGCAGATGACTGCAAATTGGGCACCATAATTGACACTCCATCAGACACAGACATCCTCCAGAGAGGTCTCATAGAAATGGATAACTGGTGCCAGAGCCATGGCCTTAAGCTAAATGCCAAAAATGTATAGTCATACCCTTTGGGAAAAACAAGGTAACCCTAATTACCACATAGGTGGTAATCCATTAAACGGAAGAAGTTATCAGGGACCTGGGGACCCAAGTTGACAGTAACCTCTCTTTTGACACTCACATTGCCAAAGTGGTTAGGAAGACCTTCTACATTGCCCACCTGATAATGAAGGGATTCACATCCAGATCAGGAGAGGTCATTGTACCCCTGTACTCTTCACTTATCAGACCAATGATTGAGTACAACGCCCCATTCAGAATGTACCTTACCCGACACCTGCAGCAGTTGGAAAGACCCCAAACGTTCCTCACCAAAAGGATAAAGGGGCTCAAACATATGTCATACACTGCCCGACTGAAGAAACTCCAGTTCTATTCAGTCGCATACCGTCTGCTCAGAGGTGATCTGTGCCTGACATACAAGGCCATGTCCAACCCGGAATTAATGGACATGCTCCACCTCAAAAAATCCAAATCCACCAGAGCCACGAGAGCAAGAGACTTAAACCTCAACACGGATATAAATAGGACGTGCTGGAGGGACAGATTCATCACCCAGAGACTCCCTACACTATGGAACAGAATCCCAGTCCATGTGAGGCAGAGCCCCTCACCGACTCTGTTCAAGAGAAATCTTGACGAGTGGATGGGAGATCGTAGGTTTACTCCAGGAATCATCTCTGTGTCACTGCTGGACAGAGGCACAGCAAACTAATGGGTATAGTATTCTCATCCTAAGGGGTGGTGAAAGCCACACACACTCTGGCTAGGCTTATAAATGCCCTAGGGCAGATAGCCTAGTATGAACCTATGAACCTATGAACCTAAGAGAACTCTAAAGGAAATTATCTGTAAGGACTTCAGTACCTGCTTGCGTATAGCAAACATAAGCAATAGTGGGTTCAGATGGAGTAAAAATGTGATTATAACACATCTTTCATTGGGAAGAACTTATTTTTTATAAAATTCAACTATTGCTGATGACAATGTACCCCTCTCATATTTCTATTAATCTCTAGTATATAATATATTAACTGCCATGGATTGTACTAGTAACACACACAAACAAAAAAAATCCCAGTTGCAATAAGGCTGGCAAAAGAAAAGCTAGAGGTAGACTAGGCTTCAGTGTTTGCCCACTGAGACGAATTACTGTGGGCAGGAATGATATACTTAATCAGATTAGTCAGTGAGCAAAGAAGATATGTTGGGTAGATAAACCGTGCTGTGGGGGAGGTGTACTGGGTGAGATGAAGATGCAATAGCACCCATGCAACAATGACTTGCTGTGGGGGAGGTGTACTGGGTGAGATGAAAATGCAATAACATCCATGCAACAATGACTTGAACCTACAGGATAGAAATGATGTAATGCAGTCTAATCCATACCATTTCAAGGTTTCTCTGGTCAATATCAGCATGCAGAAGGGAGCATTACAGGATATTGGGCCGTAAATGGTAAAGTTAGAGAAATATACATAAAAGCTAATGAAATAAAACCAGAGAAGATGTAAGAAAATGTACTATTAAAGCTGGTTATATGCTGCCAGTGGGAATGTTAGGAAAATATACTAGTTAAGAGAGATTACAGGTTACATTCCAAGATGACATGGTTGTAGAATAACACATAATGCCAAGCATTTACTCTACACCTGAGTGCAAACATAGGGCTCAGCCAGTCCTTACTAAACATAAGCTAATAGGGACTGGGAGAACTCAGTCTGATTCCAAAAAGGGAATCTGGCTCACTATGCAGGCTGTCAATGTCTTATATTGATGAAGTTCAATGTCTAAAGCTGACTAACTGAAAAATCTCATTCAAATGAATGTGATGTATCAGTAAAGTAGCAGCTCTGCCTGCATTTGGGACTAGGTACTGCCGGCACTACTGTATGGGATGCACGCAGTAGTTAGGTCCACATAAAGGTGTAGCTGTACTGTAGAAATCAGTAGCTGGGGGTGGTGGCTGAAGAGCTTGCATAGTTGTGAGCTGTCCACAAACTCCTTTGGGGCAGCTCATGCTGCTTTACAGTTCAAAATAAATTGATTTCCTCATGGGCTAATGGCCTCAGATGCCCATTCCTCTTCTTAGATAAAAAGAAAGCAAGCATGATGGCTGTAACGGGCACCATACCTGCATTTACCAGCCCAACTGCTGCTCTGAATGACATATTGTCTATGCAGCTCCTGTTCTGTTATACCTGGTATTGAAAGCAGGCTCTCTGGCTACAATACTAAGTCTGTCATGCAGATGGAGTAGCTGTGCTTGAGAACTTCGGCTGGATTTGCAGGTCCCACTGAGTGCTGTAGCAGTTCAACACTATTCTCAGAATAGGCAATGAACTTCATTAATACAGATTGCTAGTGACTCTTGCTATCCTGATTGTAAGTAGGGGGGGCCCATTCAGTTCAATATCTTAGTGTTGTGAGTTATTGAATTAGACAAATCCTGCTCCCCTGCAATGATATTATTCCAAGGGGTGGGTGAAGTTTAGTTGTCAATGTAACAATGCAGGGTAGAGGCTATTTGCTCTTGCTATGCCAAATTTATGGAATTCGACCATAAGTCATTAACAGAGCCATACTATTCTGTGCACCTCAGATGTCATTCTTAAAGCATGTCCTACTTACAACACAGCAAAGGGCTCTCAGAGATATATACTCTCTTTGCTGAGAGGGAAAAAAAGATATTGGGAAGTGAAAAAGTTATGAGATACTTTTCAATCTAAACAGAAAAGTTAAAAGAGATGGCCAGATATTCAGTAATATTATATTTATTTGGGAAAATTTACATGTAAATATTACAGTACTTTTCATTTTTAAAATGTTTACAAGTGTTTTTTTTCTGTAACATGCTACAACCTTTCAAGCTAAATGGTATATCAAACTATGCTAGCAAGGCCTTGCTATAATATTTTTATTAATAAATGTTTTAATTAAAATACATAGCCTTGCTCAAATTCATGTAGATAATTGTTTTGTTATTGCTATTAATATAGTAACAAACTAATTGCCATGAAATAATAACAAAATAACTCTAATCTGAACATCAGACTTGAGGCTGTAATGTTGCTAATCAGCACAATCTCTTCCTTCCCACCCCACCCAACATCAAAACGACAGAGCTGCCAAATATACCTCATGTACATTGCCCAAAGATAATTTGTTCACAACCTCTTAGAATGAGGGTCCGTGCTGAAATGAGGAAAAAAAAAAAACCTCCACAGAGCAGATGACAAATCTACTGTTTACAGTGTCTCGGACAAAACTGTAAAAACTGAGAACCCTGGCATTAGTTGTTTTGAAGGTTGGTAAGCACTGTCATTCTACTGTGTAGAAGGGTGAAAAGCAGGAGATTACACTGATTAACAGCATTACAGTTTCCAGTTTGCTGTACAGATTACAGTAATTTTGTTAATCGATTCATGGTAATTGTTTTTCTAGTACATTAATTGTACTAGCAAAATAAATGTCTATACTAATTTGAAGAAGGCTAAGTACTTTTTCAAACATTTGTTAATAAAAATCATGCACCTTGGTTTTGTCACCACAGTTTAATATGGCATTTAGCTCAAAGTGTAGTGGTAATAAAACATATTGCAGAAAATCGCTCTAATAAACAGTAAAAAGTGAAAGCACTGTGATACTTAAATGGAAATTTGCAAAAACAAATATGAAATTACTCTGAATTCCACCAATAAACGTCACCAACTATGAACAAAAACCACCTGGCTCCGTGGTAGGATGAAACAAAAGTCTTTATTAGTTATAAAAAAGTTTGCTCAAGGCAACCCACAAGGTTTTACGTCACAGTAAGCCACCTTAGAAACTTGGTACTTCCTTGTTGTACTGGTAATACAGGTAAACAAATACCAAACGTTTCGAGTGTGTTTTCAAAAAGCTTATATAAAACTAGCTGGTGTATTTACACACTGTGTATAAATCCATCAAGTCAAAGCACACTAAAAGCCTCTCTTAAAAACACTAAGAACAGCTGTACACATATAAAAGCCAAACAATGTAAAAAGCTGGTGTATTTAAATAGTTCAGTACCTTTTCCTTGAGTAATGCCAAGTTGAAGCACAGTCTGCTTACACCAGAAATGCACCACCGTAGCAAGAACCACCAAAAAATTTTTTGTCAAGTGGTTCCCTTAAACAAATGTTTAAAAATGTCAAAGTCCAAACCCACACTTGAAGTTCTTCAAGCAAAATCGCTGGTAAAAAGAAAAGTCTATTTCTCACCCCAAGTGTAAACTGTCAGCACACTGCCATGAAAGTTCCAGTGGAGTGACTGAAAAAGCATCCACATTGAATCAGACAGTCAAACCAGCCACATGGTAGCAAATTAAAAGAGGCAAGTTGCTTTTCATAAGTTAGTCCAGCAAAGGTGCTTCTTTAAATTGTAGAACTTCTTTCACGTTATAGAAACCAACAGGTAGATGAAACCAAACAGAAAAAAGTACTTGTCACACTTGAAGTTCTTCAAGCAAAATCGCTGGTAAAAAGAAAAGTCTATTTCTCACCCCAAGTGCAAACTGTCAGCACACTGCCATGAAAATTCCAATGGAGTGACTGAAAAAGCATCCACATTGAGTCAAACAGTCAAACCAGCCACATGGTAGCAAATTCAAAGAGGCAAGTTGCTTTTCAAAAGTTAGTCAGCAAAGATGTTTCTTTAAGTTGTAGAACTTCTTTCACGTTGTAGAAACCAACAGGTAGATGAAACCAAACAGAAGAAAGTACTTGTAAAGCGCTTTTCGTTCACTTCTGTATTGGGCACTCTTTCAACCTTCATTTTTAACTTGCAGCCTGTCTCATACCTTGCCGGTCTCTTTTTTTCTGACAACAAAGATTATCTTGCCGTGGGTACCCTCTGTTGGCTGCTGCATTTGCTGCTTTTCTGGCTAGTTGTTATTTATCAAGGAAATAAGAGGACCCTGCCCAAGTAGAATGGCATGGAAGGCTTGACATTTTTTTGTCTCTACTGGAACCCACAAGAAGGCCCTAACATTACTGAAATGACAAATGCAATCCGATTTTGGCCACAGCTCTTTGCCACAGTTTCAACTAGTCCTGAATAGGTTCTATATAAATTCCAGTCCCTGACCTTCCCAGATAAATGACAGAAGCTCTTCTAGAGGTGGGATTTGAATTCCTCCCAAATTAAATTTTTAGTAAGCATTCTCAAGATGCCCTCAGTATACATTTGGGATATTTGGGTTTGTCCAGCTGCTGCCACAGCCATCTGACTCAGTTGCCAACAAATGGTGATCAGATGACAGCCCAGTACCTCTTCTGATCCAAGTATTCAGTATGTCTGGCATCAAGCTTGATGACACAACTATAAAGTTCATCTGTGACCCTTGACCTAAACTGATCTGGTACCAAGTACACTTATGAGCATCTTTTTGTTTGAATATGGTGTTTATGGCAGTCCATCATTAGGGCAGAAGTTCAGTAAAAATTTACAACTTATGTTCATTTCATGGTAGCTCTTCATCCTGGTCATTCCATTCCAGGTATCCACATAACTCCCTACATAGCATTGAACTACTTTTTATGACAGCCTTGTTTATACTGAAAAGCCCTCCATGATGGGCATACATATGAGCAAATCCAGCTTATCTAAATGTTATATCTAGGCCTACTGCAGCTGGCTTAATGGCTTCCTGCTTTTATTGCAATCATCTGTAAATACCACTGAACCTTTAGTTAGATCTCCATTCCTCCACCTGTAAAGCAATATATAATCGCGGACCCGACCACTATCAACTCAAAGTAAATTGTGCTAGACTCACCATCTCATTACTAGCACTGACCTTTCCATTTTTGCTTATCTTTTCTTACTTGCACTCAGAAGATGCAGTGAACACACATCATATCTTATTTCCCCTTTCCTCTCTACTCCACTGTGTGCCATCTGAGTGAATTTTTGTCACATGGCTCAGTCTGCTTGCCACTTTTATAGCCTTCTAGTATACATTCTCACCTTACCTGATGTGCCCCACCTCCAATCACAATATTCCAAATAGGAATACCTCAGTGACAATTACATGCAGGTTTGCAAAGTTTATACCCTAACATCCCCCCTTGGCATTCTGCTGGCCTTTACCACTGTCCTCTTATACTGTATAAAGTAATGGTAATTCTTTACTTTCAACACCATCTACCACCAACCCATCTACATATTAACTTTGGTAGGTCAGTCTGGAGGCTGTCACCCTCTCCTGACCACAGCTTTAGTCCTGGGATGATAAATAAAGATTGAGGCCATTGTCCCCAGTAGGATAGCTTATGCATTTAATTTTTTTGCCAACTTTGTAAAGTCAGTATGCATAATTCCGAGTCTTCAAATCATGGAAACAACAGATCAATGGCCCTTCTATTCTGAAACTGCAGATATTAAATAGTTTTTAATTACAATACCTAAAATGTAGTCTGTTTTGACATTATGAACTCTGTGTAATGTACATGTTTGCAAAACTACTAGACAAACAAAGTTGCAGACTCACTCAGCAGTGATACAAATCCTACAAAGTATTTACTGCAGGTGCATTTTCTACTAATCTGAAAAAAGAGTATAACAAGAATCTTGTACATTCAGAGTTAAGTAAGTGTCATATTCTGAAACTTAAAGTAAGGAAACCCAAAACAAATACCAAAGATTCAAGGAACGTTAAACAAAACACTGCAAACACTGCTCTGCATATACATATAAAAGGTTTAAGATAAATAAACAATCTATAGCCAGCCCTGTGGTATACAGGGATAAAAGCATGATTATATTGCAATGGTAGTGAAGATGGCAGTGAGCACCCATTGCCAGCTCACCCATCCAGGTGGGATTGGCCCGCCCCTTCCCACATGGGTGATGACTAACAGGAGCACTATGTGGCTACCCCATGGAGCATGAGTCTATTCAGCCCTTATACAGTGAGCTGAGGGCAACTATAGTACAGCTCAGAAGATCCTTAGCAGAAAAGGAGGTGCTCTGCTGTGGGACAGGGTAGGGTGTCTTGCAGGACCAACTATCTGTCCACATTCCTGCTACCTATCTTGTGCCATTAGTGAATGAGCTCACAGGGATTCATATTCAGGAAGGAAAGGGGCCAAAGGATTCTTGCCTCACCCAATAATTCCCTGGCTTCTGTGACTGCATAAGAAATGGGCCGATTGGGTGCACACAGAAAAGCCATCAGGCTTTGTCCTGTGGGAAATGGTTAATGCAAAAATAAATAAATAAATAACCAAATAAATAAATAAATACATAAACAAACTATACCTGAAAGATGCGCCTGATCATAGCAGTCCTAAAAATGCACAAGTTAAAATTTTGGTGCTGCTAAACTACAGAGTTAAACAAAGTGACATACACAATTTGTACAAGGGTAAAGCCCTATATCCCTGATTACTTATTTTGACTGATAACACACAATGTCAGACAAAAAGGAATGCTTGGTTCATTTGTAAAACCGAGTTTTCTTTTCCAGAGGGAAGTGAGAGCCTAACCTTTCTATATGAGGCATGCAGGGCAGCTAGTCCCATATGAAAACAATTTAAGATATTAATTTAATATGCATGTTACATTGCTCTTTATGAAGAAAGTAACAAGTATATTCCAAATTTTAGAATTGTGCATGTGACGCTCGTGCCCTGGTCCAGCAATCAAGGAGCCTCAGTCCTCACCACTAACATCAGTGAGGGGTGTCCATAATGGGAAAGGATAATAACTACACAGAGTAAAGTACAATTTCCCTTACAAACACACAGAGATCACAATCAGTCTGGGGCTAGTTTCTCCCCTTCTCTCCAGGTCCCCAATAAAACTCCCCACTAGTACAGCTAGAGGGTCCAGATCTCAGCCAGCTGGGAAATCTAAAACCTCCAGCCCCTTCTTTGTCCAACCATTACTTCATGTCCCTGCCCAAGTATCTGACACACACACACACACACACACACACACACACACACACACACACACACACACACACACACACACACACACACACACACACGCACACACACACACACACACACACACACACACACACACACACACACACACACACACACACACACACACACACACACACACACGCACACACGCACACACGCACACACACACTTAGAGATAAGAGTTTATACAACCACACATACACTCCTGGGGAAGGCTGGCACAGGTTATCCAGCTGTGCCCCTTTTACCCAGACTATACCGTAGAAATCACTGCCACCACCCAGCTAATATTTATCAGCTACTCAAAGGCCCTTAAAAGGGTGTCCAATTATTACCGTGCAATACTGTTATCCAAATGGTAAGTGCAACCTAACAGTCAAGACTTATTTGAAGTGACTTGGTACAGTCTCTCACTATAAACATGCAATGCACTCTTAGAGCTTAAATTATCTCTACACAAAACAGCCACAGTTGAAAGGTTTAAAAAATATTTAATAATAAATAATAAAAACACAAGACAATACTTCTTACTACACAGTGCCAGTCAAGAGTTCAGAGATCACAGAGAAATACTTAAAGTAATACCATAGAAAAGTTCTGACATCACAGAAAAACACTTAGTCTAATCTTCCTAATTCCTAGCTATTTCTAAGAGAATACAATTCTAAAATCCTACTTACATACAGAGCAAGACAGTGCTGGTGATGCTGGATGTCTTCAAGACAAATGCTCAGTGCTCTCTGATTCTCTTTAAATTGATAACACAAAGCTGCTTCACATATCATCATTCTTCACGCTTCTCTGGTGTTCCCAGGCTAACAGAAACTACATTTATATTCTTTACACCTGGTCAGAAACCAGAGCAATAAAATACATTTATACATGCAAATTCTAGCCATTAACTCTGGTCTTAAACAACAGGCAGGATGCCTCCCACTAGACATATCGGCTCTGAATTTTGACATCAAAGACAGTCATAAAATGGTTGACTTAGCTTTCTTACAGCAGAGTGCACTGTTGTTACATTTTTGCAGTTCAATATCCAATGCAGTCTTTTCACATTTAAGAGAACAAGCCTGTGGCTTACATTAATATTTACAAATGACAGAATTATCTACAAAATTCTATCTGGCTAGGCTGGCAGACTTCTCTTATCTTCACACCCCCCCCCCCCCAGAGAACTCAAGCTAGTTTTTCAAGTGACCCTTGAGAAATGTTGCTTGAGAGGGTTAGGTCTATCTGAGTATACCTTACCACATTCCCTCACTTGACAGCCCATCTGCATTGGCATTGCTAAACCCACTGTGGTGCTGCACCAAAATATCATATGCTTGCAACCCTAGGCTCCATCTTAGCAACTTGGCATTTTTCTGGCTGGCTATGTTCTTCCTTGTCAGGTCTGTGAGGGGAGCAGCTATGGTACTATAACTGGGGACAAACTTTCTGTAGTACCCTGCTGTCCCTAAGAATGCCTTCACCTGTTTTTTTGGTAACAGGTGCAGGCCATGCCTGAATGGCTTCTACTTTGGCAGGTTCTGGCCTGATCTTACCACTCCCCACTCTATGTCCCAGGTAGGAGACCTCTGCCATACCCACCTAACATTTGCTGGGCTTAATGGTCAACCCTGCACTCTGTAGTCTGCCCAGCACCTCCCTGACATGCTGAAGGTGCTCTTGCCAGGAATGGTTGTAGATGGCAATGTCATCTAGGTAAGCAAGGACAAATCCTCCTGGTCCTGCTAGGATATGATCTACCAGCCTCTGGAAAGTTGCTGGGGCATTTTTCATTCCAAAGGGCATCTTTGTGAACTGATACATGCCAAAGGGAGTCACAAAGGCTAACTTATCTTTAGCACTGGGAGTCAGGGGCACCTACCAGTAACCCTTGGTAGGATCAATGGTTGTAAGATACTTAGCCCCACCCAGCTGTTCTAGGGCCTTGTCTGTCCTAGGCATGGGGTAAGCATCTGACTCTGTGTGACTATTTAATTTTCTGTAGTCCACACAGAACCTGGTGCTGCCATCCTTCTTTGGCACCAGCACCACTGGGGAGGCCCAGGAACTGTTGGACTCTTGAATCACCTCTAGTTCCAACATTTCCTGTATCTCCTCCCTCAGAGTCTGTTTGACTCTCTCAGGCATCCTATAAGGGCCTGGCTAATAGGCCTTTTAGGTTCTGCATACACCTGGTACTGCACCAGGTGGGTGCACCTTGCTTTCCCAGTGAACATGTCCCCAAACTCCTTTACCACTTCTCGGATTTCTCAAACTTGGGTAGGAGATAGCTGCTGGGGCATTGCTACCCCTTCCACTGCGGTGTCAGTCCAAGCATCACTGAGGAGATCAGTCACCAGATCTCCCTCAGACTCCTTCTGCAATCCACTGCAAATAGTTAGCACAAGGGCCTCCCTTTCATGGTAAGGTTTCATCATGTTAACATGGTACAATTTGTGCCCCTGCCTCCTGCCTAGCAGTTCCACCATGTAGTTAACTTCACTTACCTTTCTTACCACCTTTATGAGAACCATTACCTGCTGCACTACAGCATACTCTCTAGCTCACCCATTCCTGTCATACCATACCTTTTTCTGTTGTTGGGCTTCTTCCAGGTTCTCCTGGGCCAAGCCCATGAGTTCCCTGAGCCTTGTCCTGAGATTTAGGATATTTGCCACAACAGACTCCTTGTGAGGTTCACACTCACATTCTCACTCATCACGAATTAAATCTAGAGGTCCCCTCACCCTATACCTATACAATAACTCAAAGGGTGAAAACCATGTGGATTCCTGGGGAACCTGTCTGTAAGCAAACAACAGATGGGGCAAATATTTGTCCCACTCCCTCTTAAACTGGTCTGCAAATACCCGTAGCATGGACTTGATTGTAGAGTTTAACCTCTCAACTAGACCATGAGTATGGGGATAGTAGGGGGTGGTCTTCATGTGCTTCACCCCACAGTACTTTCACAGACAAGCCAGGAGGTCTGACATGAAATTGGCACCTCTGTCAGTCAGTATATCTTTTGGGAAACATACCCTGCTGAAAATCTCTAACAAAGCACTTGCCACCTTTTCTGCCTGAATGGAGGACAGAGCCACTGTCTTATGTTATTGTGTAGCATAATCCACTACCACTAGGATATACTTTTCCCCTGTGGAACCTGGGGTACTCAGAGATCTGATAATATCCATAGCTACCCCCTGAAATGGCTCATCAATCTCAGGCAAAGGCATCAGAGAAGCTCTTACCTTGTCTCCTACCTTGCCTACCTTTTGGCACTGCTCAAAGGTCCTGCAGTACTCTGTTACATCTCTGGAAATTCCAGGCCAATAGAAGATCTGCATAATATGTCTATTTGTACATTTTATGCCAATATGACCTGCAAAGGGAATATCATGGGCTATGGCTAGATGTGCCAGATGGTAGGCTCTAGGCACTACCAACTCCTGTACTCTCTCACCTTCTAGCCCTCCCTCAGGGGTCTACTCTTTATACAGTAACCCTTTGTCTCAGTATACAGATCCCCCCATCCCCTGAGAATCAGGTGCCTCACTGGCTACCTGCCTCAGGCCTTGCAATGTAGGGTCTGAGAGCTGAGCCTTTCTCAACTCTCTCTTTGTAACTCTTCCCAGCTTCCCTTCCACAGGAAGTCTGGCATCCTCTGACAGTGGTGACTCACTGTCCGCCTGGGTACTACTACTCACCTCTACCTTTGCAGTCACTCAGTCCAAGGGAACATCAGTACCCACAAGCAGCTGTGGCTTATTTTCAGTCTCACTGCTACAGAGTAGCTCCCTCCTTGAAGTAACCACATCACCATTCCTGGCTGCAAGTATGCAGTCTGTCTGGGTCTCCCCCAAGCTACCAGACCCACATACTTGTCTCTTAGTCTGACTGCGTGTAACTGCATAAACACATGGTATTGCCTCATCCAAATCCTTCCCTATCAGAACATCTGCAGGATGGTAGTTTGGTACCCTTGTTGTCTCAAGACAACCTAGTATTGGCATTTTGTCTTCCCCACTTACTGGCTCTCTCACCTTTTGTTCCACACCTTGCCTCCGTGGACATCTGTGTGCCACATGGCCCCACTGGTTGCATTCAAAACATTTAACCCTAAGTCCTGGATGTGTACTTGGACTAGTGGCTTCCACTGCTACTGGCAGATTCTGTTGGGTAAGTCTAAGCCACTTACCATGGGTTCCTTTAGACCCATGAGCAGTACTGGGGGTCCCTTTCCTGTATGCCCTGCTTGCTAGGTATAGGTCTTCCTTCTTCCCCAACTCATCTGAAGTAGAGCATTGTCTATCAGCTAACCAGATCCTCATATCCTCAGGCAAAGTGCTAAGGGCTTGTTCCCTCACCAAAAGTTCTGCCAGCCCTTCAAAAGTGGTGACCTGACATCCACTCACCCACCTATGAAAATAAGTGCTCAGTTCAGCAACATATTCACACACACTTTCATCTGCCTTGCGTCTATGTTCACAAAACTTTTTCCTATATGTTTCAGGTGTTATATTAAAACATTCTAACAAATGATTTTTAATACCAGTATAATCAGAATATTCACAATCAGCAAGTTTAGACAACACAGTTACAGCTTTACCATGGAGTAAGGGGGTCAGGAACCATAAATAAAGCCCTTGGTCAACATCATACTGTCTACAGAGCCTGTCAAACATATGAATGAAACTATCAAAATTATCCCCCTCTTTAAACTGCAGAAGAAATTTACTGATCTTTTGTGTTTCTGGGGTCCAGTTACTCCCTTCCCCATTACCTCCATGACTTTGGCGAAGAGTCAGCATCTCCTTTTCATGCTGCCTCTGCCGCTCCTTTTCCTCAGCTTCCAGGTGTAGCAGTTTCTCATTCTCCTCAGCCTGCAAACATTGCAGTTTCTCCTGGTCCTCACTCTCTAGACACCTCAGTCTCTCAGCTGCTTCTATTTCCAAATGCCCGGCCTCCAATTCAAGTCTCTTTAGCTCCAGATGGATTTTTAACTCTTCTGCAGAAAGGCTGATGCAATCATGTCTGCCTTAGTCAGGTTTCCATGCACCAGTGCCCTAGTTTGGCACATCTCAGCCAGCTGGGACCTTGTCAGCTTTCCGTACACCTCTGCTGACATGCTGCCTGCTCTCTCTGACTAACTAAGCTAACAAAAGAAATAAAACAATTGTGATATGAACTCTGAGTATTTACTCCATGGGTGATTTAGAGTACAAAACACCTTCAGTGATCACTGTACACAAGCTACATGAATTCACTCTACCCACACCATTACAAGCCAATTAGTATTTGCCAACCAATTAATATGTGGTGTGGATAACCCACCACTGCCACCAATTAATATGTGATGCCCGTGCCCTGCCCCAGCAATCAGGGAGCCTCAATCCTCACCACTAACACCATTGAGGGGTGTCTGTATAGGGAAAGGATAATAAATACACACACAGTGAAGTATAATTTCCCTTAAAAGCACACAGAGATCACAGTCAGTATGGGGCTGGTTTCTCCCTTTCTCTCCAGGTGTCCAATAAGACTCCCCACTGGCACAGCTATAGGGTCCAGATCTCAGCCAGCTGGGCAAGCTAAAACCTCCAGCACCCTCTCTGTCCAACCAGTGCTTTGTGTCTCTGCCCAAGTAGCTGACACACACACACACTTTGAGATAAGAGTTTATACAACCACACAGACTCTCCTGGGGAAGGCTGGCACAGGTTCTCCAGCTGTGCCCCTTTTACCCAGACAATACAGTAGAAATCACTGCCACCACCCAGCTAATACTTATCAGCTACTCAAAGGCCCTTAAAAGGGGGTCCAGTTATTACTGTGCAATACTATTATCCAAATGGTAAGTGCAACCTAACAGTCAAGACTTATTTGGAGTGACTTGGCACAATCTCACTATATACATGCAATGCACTCTTAGAGTTTAAATTATCTCTGCACAAAACAGCCACAGTTGAAAGGTTTAAAAATATTTAATAATAAATAATAAAAACACAAGACAATACTTCTTACTACACAATGCCAGTCAGGAGTTCAGCGATCACAGAGAATACTTGAAATAATACCATAAAAAAGTTCTGACATCACAGAAAAACACTTAGTCTAATCTTTCTAATTCCTAGCTATTTCTAAGAGAATACTCAGTTCTAAAATTGTACTTACATACAGTGCAAGACAGTGCTGGTGTTGGATGTCCTCAAGACAAATGCTCTGAGCTCTCTGATTCTCACTCTTTAAATTGGTAACACAGAGCTGCTTCACATGACATCATTCTTCACACTTCTCTGGTGTTCCCAGGCTAACAGAAACTATATTTAAATTCTTTACACCTGGTCAGAAACCAGAGCAATAAAATCATTTATACATACAAATTCTAGCCTTTAACTCTGGTCTTAAACAATAGGCAGGAAGCCTCCCTTTAGACATATCCGCGCTGAATTTTGACATCAACGACAGTCATAAAAAGGTTGACTTAGCATTTTACAGCAGAGTGCACTGTCATTACAGTTTTGCAGTTCAACATCCAATGCAGTCTTTTGACATTTAAGAGAACAAGCCTGTGGCTTACATTAATATTTAAGCCAAGAGTCCTGCTGTAAAACTGGAGAATAAAGATCAAATAGAAAACACCAGCGTCAAGAAGAAAACTTTAATGTAAAAAAGCAAAGTTTTCGGGCTTACACCCTTCTTCAATACTAAAACAATTTAACCATCATAGTATTCACATTTAAATAGGAGCTAAACCCATCACATGATTACAGCCAGCCAACCATGTGTGATAGTCAACAATTAAATACTATAGGATTCTTATATGAAATATCTACATATAAACAAATATAAAACGTATAACAATAATCATATCAACAATACATATAAAAGAAATAAATATATTAATATTAAAAATTCTAAATTTACTATGTTGTGACTTCAATAAAATGGGTTTCAAAGTTACAGCACTATTAAGACCAGGTGGGTGGTCAGCAACAAGCCTTAATACCCACTCATATTCTTTGGTTTCCAACAAATTATTCATGTCACCTCTTCTCAGTGATGTATATACCACATCTATCACTCTAAATCTAAACCTATGTGTGTTGTCAGTATTTATAATATGTTTACATAGGGATTTTCTTTCATTATTCCTCCTTATATCAGATTTATGCTCTATAATACATTCTTTTAGTCTTCTCTCTGTCTTTCCCACATAAAATGAACACAAGTAGCTAGATAGACCACATTAACACTGGCACAATTAGCTGTTACCTTAAAATTATAAGCTCTCTTAGTAGTAGGATGTAGAAAGGTCTCACTGCCTTTACCTAAAATGTCAGCACAACATGTACAAACCAAACAACTAAACGTACCAACTCTCATTTCTGTTTGAGGAGTATATCTACATGTAAAGTCCTTATAACATAATTTATTTTTCAGATTTCTCATATTCCTGTATGAAAAATACGGTCTAGGTTCTAACACATTTCTGACATCTGGTGATGCCATTAAAATTACCCAAGTCTTCTCTAAAATACGCTTGACAAACTGAGTGTTAACATTTTACTGTATCTTTCTCCAAATCCAAATTGTACTCTTCTGTTGATCTAAAGATGGGTTTTAATGAGACATCCCTATCCCTTACAGTTTTATCTTTTAACTCTAACACGATTTTGGGATCAAAACTACGATTCAAAAAGTCTGTTTTCATCTCTTCAAGTTGTGCCAAAAAAATAGACTCATTTGTATTTAGCCTACTGGCTCTGTTAAACTGTGCTGTAACTATCCCTTTAAACACGTGAGGAGTGTGCATACTGCCCCTATGTATATATCTACCAGTATGTACCTCCTTCTTATGTATGCTGGTCTCTATCATACCTTCTTTTAACTCCACCTGTATATCCAGAAAAGTAATAATACTTTCCGATTAATCCATCTTAAACTTCAGGAAGGTTGTGGTACTATTCAAATAATCTACATAATTACGCAGCTCACTAAGTGATCCATTCCATATAAGGAAACAATCATCAAAGAAACATTGGTAAAAGCAAACCATCTTATTTAAGGCATTAAAGTCACTACAAATATATTTTGTTTCCCATTGATGTAGGACCAGGTTAGCGTATGTGTTAGCCACCAATGTCCCCGTTGCCACACCAGTTTGTTGAAGATAAAACGGATTGTTAAACAGGAAAATATTTCTAGTTAGAACCACATCCAAAAGGCTACAGATATTCTCCACTTGTCTAGCAGGTAAACTAACCTGTCTAGTTAAAAATTCCCTGATGGATTCTATTCCATAGTCATTAGATATGAACGTGAACAATGATGATATATCCATGGTCACAAATAGATAATTATCCTGACATAACTCTGTAACATGCAAACTTTCAAACCAATTCCTCAGTTTAACAATGAAATCTGTCGTATCCTTTAAAACATTACTACAACCAGATAGAAAATGATGCAATTGCCTTTGCAAATATATGGAGATGGGTTCAGTTATCCACCCATTACCAGATACTATCGGTTTCATGGGGGGATTAACAAGTGATTTATGTATCTTTGGTAGGCCGTATAGTTGTGGAATTACTGGGCAAGGGACTGTAAAAAAATGGAACAAATCCAAATCGATGTCACCATTCACCTGTAACTCATATATAAACATATTAACTCCAATTATATATTTCTTAATGTCCATAAGTGTAATACACTTAAAAGCATTCCCTTCTCCCAGCAACAAATACATAGACTGTATGTACTTTTCACGGTCCATTATTACTACCGAGCTCCCCTTGCCAGCCTGTTTAATAACTAAATTATTATCAGTTTCTAACGCCTTTAATGCTAAAGATTCCTCATAAGTTAGATTATATAATTTCCTTTTATCATGATCAAAATATAATTTTCTTAATTCAATCTCACACAAGTCATGAAATGCTGTTAAAACAGGCAAGCTTAAAGGAATAAATGTACTTCTTCTTTTACAACATGAATGTTGACTAGATACAGAGTCCTTAAATAATATTTTCAAAGTAACGGTTCTCACAAACTGTTTTAAGTCAGTTAAGGCTTTCACAACATCGTCTGTTGCCATAGGTATAAAGTTAAGGCCCTTTTGTAGCAAAGAAAGATGTGGGGCTGATAGGGCAAAACTAGATAAATTCACAGTACCTTTGACTATCGATGAGACACTTTGCCCTGACCCATTGGGCTCTCGTTCTTTTGTTTGGTTCAACTCGAGCTGCTTCACATGACATCATTCTCCACACTTCTCTGGTGTTCCCAGGCTAACAGAAACTACATTTACATTCTTTACACCTGGTCAGAAACCAGAGCAGTAAAAAACATTTATACATGCAAATTCTAGCCAATAACTCTGGTCTTAAACAATAGGCAGAAATCCTCCCTCTAGACATATCGGCTCTGAATTTTGACATCAAACACAGTCATAAAATGGTTGACTTAGCTTTCTTACAGCAGAGTGCACTGTTGTTACATTTTTGCAGTTCAACATCCAATGCAGTCTTTTGACATTTAAGAGAACAAGCCTGTGGCTTACATTAATATTTACAAATGACAAAATTATCTACAAAATTCTATCTGGCTAGGCCGGCTGCCTTCACCTATCTTCAAAGTGCAACTCAATACAAAATGTACATTTTCATGTAAACATCATGTATTTGCAGTAAAGGCTTATTTAGTAAATAGTACGCAAAAATAAGAACTGTACGTATTTAGAATATATCTGTTTTATTAGGCATTGTGTTACTGTCTTTTCTTTTTCTAGGTTCCAGATGAATAGCTTTTTTGCAGATGTGTAAGATGCTGTATGTTTAGCTTGCAGCATAATACAATCAAAATGTAGTGGTTCTTATACAGAACACTCAAATCAACATTGCAGGAAATGGTCCTGCTCCATATGCTTTTTTAAAATTAAATTGGTAAATAAAGGGAAATGTGGTAAAGCACAGCAACCTCAGCACCCCTTATTACAGACTTCTGGGTTAACATTAATTATTTTCAATATAATGTTGTATTGTCTACTTTGTGGTGCCAGTTACAGCAACTGCAGGTCTGCCTAATCTCATGGAAATGTATCTCATCATACCTCAGTTACTGAGATCAATATGCCAACTAGTGCAATAAATGAACATTTTAGTAAACAAAATTGGGCCAAGCTGAACTGATTTAACAATTCGGTATATAACAAATCAGATGATGAAAAAAAATAAGTGGAAGTATCCCCCTTTTCCCTGAGACTTTATGATGCAGTTTTGATTTGCTTCAGCCTGTTACTGGATGGATTTAATATTCAATCCCCTCACTTAGTTAAAAAATTAATAAATAAATATGCAAGTAAATGAATAATTTCCCCGGCTGCAACACTTCACTTCCTATAATCTAACCAACTGCTTGCCTTTCTCACCATCTCTTTTTTCTAGATTTGTACCTTTAAGTGTTAAGCCTTCCCATTTACATCCTGTGTGACATGATGTAAAACAATGCTTCATTGAATTTTAAACCACATATATCCTTTGGGTTCCTATTGTCAGTTTGGGAGATCGAAGAAATGGTGGAGTAACGCCAGACTGAGAATGCCTTTATTTCATCATTTTATACTGTCTTTCATCTGCTAAGCAATTTACATTTAGGAACTCCATAAGTCCGTCCTTAGCTTTCTCTCCATTATTTTCTCTATGGTGGAGACAAAACTGAAAGCTGTATAATTACTTTGCTCTTCCTGAATCTACCTCTGTGCAAGGAGGACAATAACCCTTCCCCTTAAATCATCTGACAGCACATTGTCCTTTGAGTCAAATGCTATACATTTTTTGACAATAGACTACTGAATAAATATATATTTTATCGGCACATGGAAGTTGGTTAGCCAGCTTGGCATTTACACATATCTTCTGAACTTCTTCAATCTTTTTTTTTACCTCTTTCATAGTTACATTCCCACCTGTTTATCAGATCCCATTCCACCTGCATTTTCATCCCATATTTATACTTTATGATTGGACTGTTATGTAAATAATAAGGTAATGAATCAGTTCAATGTGTGAAGCCTTCTTCTACCTTTGCATGCCAACCATAACTACATGTACAATTGTCTCTTAATGTGAATGAAATACTTCAGCACTAGTTCATAAGATTCAAGCACAATAGCAATTGCACACAATAATTGCACTCATTACATTTATTATTATATCCAGGCAAAGTTTATTTATGTGTTTAATTATGTGTTTCTTTATTTGCTTTATTTATCCTTTATTGACCAGGTTAGTCTCACTAGGTTGTTTGCCTCTTCATATGTTCATAGGTTTCTAGGAAATTACTAGGCCTTTGATCTTTGAGGATCTTAAGAAGCCTAGCATTACATTCCCATAGTAGTTTTAGCCCTTATATTTTGCATTCAAATAATCAAGAGATAGGCTGAGCAAGGATATATTGGGAAATGTATATGTTTCCCCTATCCATGAGAAACTAGGGTGCTAAACAGGGTGTGAATTTCTGGTTATCCATCCATTCATCCAAATCACATTTGAACAGAGTAAGAGAAACTTTGCTTTATGGGGAGTGGAAGACCATAGAAGTGGTATTCACTGCATTGCAGTATAAACATATTCCTCCAATATGTTCTATTTATTGTGCAAAAGGGAATGAGATCCGTTGGCCAGGTGTTTATGATACCATTAGACTTGCAAGTGTGTTACATGTCTAACTGAATAGGGTCTGTTGAAGCTCTATATGAAAGGCAGAGGTCTGAGAAGAGGGACAAGACTTTGCAATGCTCTACATACAGGATTATGATCAGGTCGCCGATCCTAACTGACTTATTATGTGTCTGAGACATGGATGCCAAGAAATTCACCTCTCGAGCGAATTTCTTGACAACCATGTCTCAAGCACATAATAATCAGTTAGGACTGGAGATCCAATCATAATTCTTTGTAGTGCATGAAGCTTTTATCTGTTCCATCTACTACAAATTAAAGTAAAAAAGAAAGAAAACAAATGCTAAGTGTTTTATTGGCTTTCAAAGCCATACAGCACACAGCAAGGGCTGTCAGGAAGATGTTATACAGACCCTTCTGTTTACACTGACCCTTCCATGCCTCCCAGCTGTCCAGTTTTGCACAGAATGTCCAGATTTTTGCCTGATATATGTGGGCTATTCTTCATGAAGTATGTGGTTTTCAGAGAATTTACTGAGGACTGAAGGCACTAAATAATGCCAAACATTTTTGCATCAGACTTCATGTCCATCAGAAAATACAGGCAAACACACATTCTATAATTGTGGTAACTTTTAAGCTTATTGCAGGAAGTCAGGGCATGTTACCGATGGACAGCAAGCAAAATTAAGTATTTTATTCTGCTACTGTCTTTTAGTGGTCAGCAGATTTTACTGGCAGCCACTAGACCTGACCTAAATAACTTTAGGAGGGGTGCATAACATTTGTTAAGGTTAGGTCACACACCATTCTAGCGTTTAAATGGCTTGTTTTTTCTGAATATTGGAGCATAATCAGCACACTCTGTGTACTACATAAGTGCTATGATTTAGGCCCTTGATTGTTTTAGTAATAAAGCATTGTGGTCATTCCTGTTGTGACAAGTGTTTGGGTAGATAAATACCAAAAAGGAAATTATATTAAATGACTGGCCTAATAAGTGCTAAGTACATTGGAACAATTACATCCCTGGATCTGGAAGCAATAACTGAAGATATAAGCTGTGCAATGAAAAATACCTCCTCATAACAGTGGGTATGTGGTGATCAAAGAGCAGTTCATTGTTGACATCGATTCCCAGATCCCTAACTATGGGATCAGTTCTCAGGGGTGTGTTGTCATTGGGATAGTTACAAGAAGAGTCATGCTTGCCAAAGAAGACAATAATATACTTCTTGGCATGTAGTTTTAGTCCATGGTTTTAACATTAGTTGTTTGTTTAAGGCAGGACCTCTTAGAGGATCTTGGTGTCCTCTGGGGAGTTTATGATGGCATCAAGGACTGAACTCTGGGGTACACTGCTAGTGACAGGTCCTTTGGCGATGTAGTTACCCCACCATAACTTCCTGAATTTTATTTGTGAGCCATTTTACAGTCATTTTGCTATCCAGTGAGTTACATAAAGATTGGCATTTAGCTGGAAGTGCTAATCTATGATACCTGAGTGAGGGATTGTGTTGAATGCCTTTGCAAGGTCTGGATGTGTGGTGTGCACTGTTTTGCCCCCCTCTGTTCCTTCAGTAATTTTTTCAAAGAAGTCATGCAGGTTACATAGGCAGGATCTACCCTTAATGAATCAAAGTTGGGTTAGGTCAAGAGTCTGCAGCTTATCTATATCATTTATATATATATATATATATATATATAGATATATATATATATATATATATATATATATTTATATATATATATATATATATATATATATATATATATATATATATATATATATATATATATATATATATATATATATATATATATATAAAAATTCCATAATGAACATTTCCACAGCATACAGATGAGATTGATCAGGCTTACAGGTATATAATTACCCAGGTCAGTTGAAGCCCCACCTTTGTGTAAGGGAATGACTGTTGCTGTTCTTCAGTCATTGGGTGTGAAGCCTGTATTGAGGCTGATATTGGATAGCTTCTGTAGGAGATCACGTAACTCGTGTTTCAGGCAGTACAGTAGGCAGCCTGGTATGTTATCTGACCCCACAGATGTAGCTTTCTTGGCCTTAGATAGTGCCTTGAGAATTAATTTTAGGGATATTTGAGTACTGGGGTATATGTGTGGGTATGTGATCTGAGAATATTGGAGGGGGGTGATGCTTGAGCTAAATTTGTCTGCTAGTAGACTGACAATGTCATCTGGGTTTGAGTATGTTATATCATTTAGTATTAGCTCTGCATAGTGCTAGACACTGTTTCTGACATTTTACCTTAATTAAAGAAGATTTTGTGGTTATCCTTTTCCTGGGTGACTATTTTTACCTCATATATGACTTTGGTTGATTTGATCAAGATTCGTAGTTTCTTGTTTAGTTTAACAAGATCTTTTTTAGCAATGTTTCAGGGGAACCCAAGGTGGTATTTATACTGACAAGGGGAAACTTGGTCAGGGCACCAGGGGAATTCCCCTTCTCTTTTCTTGTAGCTAGGTGGCACCAGAGTGCTGCTGCACTGGCGAGGAGAGAGATCCAAGATGGAGGATGAGAAAGGAGATTCTGAGTGTGAGAGTGAATTGTAACAGGAAAAATGGAAAATTTTGTTACTGCTGATCAGGAATAGATTATGGTAACAACAGCTCTAGAAGGAAGAATATCAATACAAGTTTTGCTGGATTTAATGAACCAAGGTGAGCCAGAAAGTGGCCAGGCTGTAAGATACCGCAATTTTGTGCAACTAGTGATCAGTGAAGAAACAGAGGGATGAATTTATATGGAACTAGAACAGGATTGTGTAGGAATGAATTTTAAGAGTATGCACTAGCAAAAGGATTTCAACATAAAATTGGATGGGAATTTAACTTTTGGAAAAGCAATGTAAAAGTTTGCTTTCCGGACTGGAAATGGTGAATAAGGCCAAAAAAGGCAGGAAGGACAGCAGAGTGCAAGAACATGACCAGTGGTAAGGATTAAAATTAAGAATAATGAAAAGACATAGAGATACAAGGTGCTAGACTGTATAACTGTGTCACTAGGGATTAAACTGCAAGATATCAGAGTGCTGATACATCTGGGGATAGAGTTTTTTTTGGGGGGGGGGGGTAAAAACTGAAACTTATACTTTATTATAGAAATGCATGTGTGAAGTGGAAAGGAAAGAAAAGACAGTCCCGAATTTCAGATTTCGGGGCTGCAGCTTAGAAAAAAATGAATGTTAAGTTTAGAACAACGGACACTGAAGTGACCAAACTGAAAGTGTATTTTCTGCCTGAATGCAGTAGTTTACATGAAATTAAAAAAAAAAAGTTTATGATGAACCAAATGTATGGACAGGGAAATGAGACGTCTGAGTAACTTGAAATGTATGTAAAGGGAATGGCAAATGTGTCAAACATGATAAACATGAACAGTAAAAGAGAAACTGTAAAATACAGGGGGCAGATAAAAAAATTGCCTTTATTGTGATGGAGATGACCATTTAGTGCAGGAATGGAAAAGAGGCTGCAACCATTGTGGAGCGACAGGTCACATATCCAGAACTGCATAACTAAATGTAAGTTCATATGTATTTGCTACGCTTGCAGTCCTGGTGAACACTGAGGTAATCAAAGATTGCCGTCTGGTTAATTAACTTGTCCAAGGTCACACAGTAGACAAATAAGGGCTAAGGGAATCAAACTCTGTACCACAGAAACTACAGCTTAGAGCCTTAACCCTCTGCACCAGTTGCCAAACCCATATAATTTTTGGATATATTGTTCCTTGTTATGTGAAGAAATGCTAGAAGAAACACTTTTCAGATAAATCAAAACAAGCAAACGGCTGAAGGTGCAAAATATCTTCTTTTAATAAAAATAATGAAAGAAAAAAAAAGCAGAGATGAGCGCTTTCATACTTGACACAATACTTCTTCAGATCTAATTAAAACACAATTAAACTCCCTTTTTATAGGGTTTAATGATACAGATCACATGACTTCAATAAGGGTTTAATAGGAATGAACTCATTTAGCCCTTTCCCTCTAGCTGCTTGTAAGATTGTCATCCATTTTGTTTCTAAGCATTCTGTACATGTTCTTATATCACCTCCCCTACAATCAACATGATAAATTTCCAACACCATAAACTAAAAGATAAAAAATCATTCTTTGCTTCTAAACACTCCAGCCCACATACTAAATACTAACTGCAAGAAAGTTTGGTCCACTGTGAATAAGATTCTCCACCCTAGTACCCCTCCTACTCCCAACCCTTCCATCTCAATACCACCACAGAAACTGCTACCCTATTAAACAATTATTTCATAGATACAATTCAAAGACTAACTCAATCCAGTCTCACTCCCTGTTCTCTTCCCCCACCTCACAGTCCATCTTTCTCTAATACTTTCTCCTCACAACCTGATCTCATTTCCTTTATTAAATCCTAATTGAACAAATTCAAACCCTGCTCACCCCCTGTTGACAACCTACTTCTCCACTTTCTTAAAATTGAAGCCACCTCTGTTGCCTACCCTGTTTCTATCCTTATTAATCTCGCTATCACTGAGGCTCTCGTCCCCAATATATGGAAATCCTTTTACGCAATCCCACTCCACCAGAGAGGTAAATACTTGCTTGAAAATAATCTTCTAACTCCCACCCAGCGTGGCTTTAGACCACACTACAGCACGTCTACTGCACTTCTCTCATTCACCCAAACAGTGGCAGAAGCCCGTGAAAATAACCTACTCCACTCCTGTCTACTCCTTGATCTCTCCAAAGCCTTCAGTGCAGTCTCCCACTCTAAACTGTTAACTAAACTTTCAGACCTTCATCTCTCTCCTCTCTCTATATCCTGGGTCTCTAGTTATCTATCTGACAGACTTCAATCTATATGCTGGCAAACTGTTACCTCTCCTTTTCTGCCCATCAACATCGGAGCTCCTCAAGGCTCCATCCTGGGTCCTCTCCTGTTCATTATCTTTAGTAACAACTTACTCTCTGTTACTAAACTCTCAACCCTCTTACAATATGCTGATGACTCCACCCTCATAACCACACCCAACACTATCCCTGAACACCTATCTCATACCCAAGATACCTTCACTTCCATTGAGTCCTGGCTCACTGACAATCAATTGATATTAAACCCCAAAAAAACTAAACCTTTGCTATTACTTCCTAAAAACCTTTCACAACATAAATCCTCTTTCTTC
Source organism: Protopterus annectens (assembly GCF_019279795.1). NCBI lineage: Eukaryota > Metazoa > Chordata > Ceratodontiformes > Protopteridae > Protopterus > Protopterus annectens. The sequence goes on from NC_056731.1 coordinate 1,396,621,377, forward strand.
ATTACCTCCCTCAACAACACCATCAGACCCGAACCACACACCAAATTACTTGGTGTCACCATCGATGATGAACTAAAATTCAACATACAACTCAATCTATGCATAGAAAAAACACCAAAATTTGGCCTGCTATACCAAAATCATAAATGTATTTCTAACACCTCTAAACCCACCCTAGCCTTATCTCTCTTCTAACCCAGTCTTCTGTATGCAGCCCCAGTCCTCACTAACCTTTAGTCTTCTCTTCTCAGCAAACTAGAACAAACCTACAATAAAACAGCTAAATTTGCTGCTAACCTTTTCCTATAAATCCCATTACTGCCTTGCCCATAAATCCTTGCAATGGCCCAAATTCCCAAAACAACTTCTCCTTCCCCAAATGACTATAATACACTAAATTCTTTATAACCCCACACCCTGCCCCTCTATCTCTAATATTATATCACAATATAAACCCCAATGTCATCTTCGCTCAATAGACAAACATCTGCTGGACATATGCAAACCATCTAAAAATACTGGCAAGTCATTATATAAATACTCAGCTGCTCACTCCTGGAGCTCCCTTCCTTACAATATAAGAAGTATGCCCCATAAGTCCCAATTAAAACCAGCACTCAAGCACTACCTTCAGAACACTTGGTCCTGTCTCTCTTGAGCTCTTACCTGATTTCTTATACCTCTTCCTTATACCCACCATCTTTTCTCTGTCTTCTCCTCTTACTTGGAAAACTTTTTCCTACTCCCTCTATTGTGTAAATTATTCCATTTCTTTTTCTCCGCGCTTCCACACCATTATATAGATACTGTACATAAATTCATTTATACAAAAACATGTACAAAACAATGTAATTGTGTTAACATCTTGTGTTGTATAATTTCTTTTTAGACATCTAACTTCTTTTTGGAATCACTGTAATTGCAATTGGAGCTTTTCTCCTTGGGTCTCCACTGAAAATGGGCCGTTGGCTCAGTTGGACCAACCCGGTTAACAAATGACAATAAATAATGTTTTTGACCACCCATGGGGTAGACATTGGGAGCTGTGACAGGGTCCCATGACTCATTCTTGCTCCTGCAGTCGGCGTTTCATTCTAAAGAGCAATAATGTAGACATAATCAGCTTAACATAGATATTAAAGGTTATGATCTGCCAAACATGCTTCATTCTACAGTTTGATTTCCTCTATTTCCTCTTACAAATTGTGTAACTCTGAGACAGTCATTTAATCAAACAGGGTTCTCAGGTCACTTCTTTAAATCTGCAGTTGTAACTAGTAGGTTAACCTGGTTAACAGATTAATAAAATAAATAAAGAACAACAGATGAAGCAGTGATGCATGTTGGAGCTCATGTATACCAGATAACTTAAAAAGAAACATAGAGTAGATGAGATGGTAGGACACTGGGCCTAGCTGATCAATCATTTTCCAATAATTATGCAGTATCAGTTAATGAATGAGTTGGGGTGCAGGAACATAGTGATAAAAATCAGGAATGTCTATCTGAGAATTCTTGTACATGCTCAGTTCCTGCTACATTATCAGTGAATGCAGCATCTCATCTCCAGTCAAACTGCCACTTAGCTGAAAAGGCAACATTCACACACAATGGTTTTGTCTCCTATAGCATCATGTTCATATATTACTTACTACCTGAATAAACAACTCATCAGATGAACTAACACTTGATCTGTACTGCACTGCAATATAATGCAGTAAAAAATCATATGCCTCATAGTGGGAGACTACCACTGTTTAGAAAAGTCATCTCAGACAAGCAAGTATAACACCACTGTGCCATTCTACATCAGGAAATACACATTTATATAAAAAGTATTTTCGAAATAGCTGTATGCTAAACTAGCATATTATTTTGTTCTATTACAGCCAATTTTAATCACTGTAACCATTGACTCTATCCTCTTACATTAATATTTAGTCTCATATACTATGCCAACACACACCCTGCAATTTACATGCCATGCAGGACATATTTTCTTCATGAAAATGTTTACTTGAACATTATGTTTACAGTGACAAATAAAATTTGAACTGCGACTCTGTCTTGCTACTTACTAAGGTAATGCTAAGACTATTCATTTCCAGAGTACAGCAGTTTTCATCACAGACTGAGTTTCACCATGAAATTCTATTAAACTAAGCTTCACTCGGAATTCTGCTTTACAAGATATTTTAAACATGGCAGAACTACTAGCTGTAGAAACATAAATTCATCCATCTATTTTCTAAGCCAGTTGCACTGGTGAGGGTTTGTGTAATAGTAAGATGAGCAGGGTAGACCACACTTCCCTGTACACAGTGATGATTTTCAGCTCAACCAGTGAGATTACTCATGTATTTTCAGGTTTCCTGAGAGGTAAAATCCCTGCTGTGCGTCCTGGCTCCTGGTTCTATCCCACGGTCACCTCTCAAGGGATCCTGTCTGGTAATCCTAATATGGGAGACATCAGTGAATGTTCTTACAAGGTGCCCAAACTACTACAACTGACTCTTCACAACACAAAGGAGCAGTGGCTATACTTCAACATCATCCTGGACTGCTAAGCTTCTCACGTTTGTAACAGACAGTGAGCCCAACAACATTAAGAACAAACCTCATTTCACTTCATCGTGTCAGTGACCTAATTAATTCACAACCCAAAGTTCATGACCATAGATGAGAAAAGGGACCTAGACTGACCAATAAACTTAGAGTGTTGTCCTATGGCTCAATGTCTGCTTTACCACTAAACACACGCGCACACACACACACACACACACACACACACACACACACACACACACACACACAGACACACACACAGACACGCGCGCGCATATGGCTAGATATGAAGGTACATACACAGCTAGATAGGTAGGTAGATATACACAGACAGATATGTTAACATAAGTAGCTTCAATCATTTCTTCCATAAAAGCAGCTGACAGTTATGCATATTTTAAACAGTTACTGTCTGTTGAACTGGGCACAAATAATGAGATACTTCTACTGTCACTGTTACGGTTCCTGTGTAAAATAATTGGCATGTACTAAGTAGATTTGTTTTAATACTGCTTGGGAGGAAAGGAATTATTTTCCATTTATGCACTGTTTGTTTTCAGTTGTAATGCACAGAATACTCTTGAGACATGCAACTAGTCTTAATTACCAAACACAGCTGTTTTTATACATTGCTAAATAATGTGGAATATCTTTTATGACTGGTAACATTTCTTAGGACTACTACAAGAATTAGGAAAATTAGGAACTACAGATTTAATACATAACATCTAATCATATTTAGCAGCTACAAACCTATTTATCACTTCTTAAGGCAGACAACTTAAATGGTTCATGAGCGTTTAAAAAAGTAAAGCATTGTTGCTCTGTAATAAGAAAGTTTTGAATGTTTTTTCTACATATTTTATAATTATTTTATTTGCCATAGAATCAGATTTTCCAGCAAGCATTATTCTTATGTCCAACAGTTACTTCAACGTATGCAGCACCCCTCCCCCATTCAATATGATTTTTACCTTGCTTTGCTGGTTTTCCCAGTAAACAGAATGCAAAATACTGAATGACTCTTTAAATGAAAAGGACATGGTTGCTGAGAATGGTAAAGATGCAGATAACCTATACAGGATCTTTATCTGTGCAAGGTGAAGACATACTGCAGCAAAGAAAAAATGTAATATGTCATGCAGGAAAACAGAAATTCCATACCTTTACTGTGTAACAAGCTCTTTCTTGAATGGTTTGTTTTTTACTATACCTCTAGTTTTATATATAACCACAGAATCATCCTTTGCCAGTGTTAGATTGTCCAGAATGCTCTGAAGGAAACCACAGCACAGTTCTGCTGTAATATTGGTAGCAGGCATGTGCAATACTGCCAGTTCTCCTGCAGAATGGGTGGGCTTCTGCTAGGTCCTAAACACTATGGATTCATCTCTACATAGCAAAGTGTCAGGTATGACATCTGTTCATGAGATATAATACCTTTTTTACAATGTATATCTCAAGATATATAAATAGTTGTACAATAAGCACACACACAAACACACACATGCATACATGGGCGCAGACACACACACACACACACACACACACACACACACACACACACACACACACACACACACACACACACACGCACACACGTGTATGCATATGCATAGTTTTTTATATGAAACTAACTGATCTTAATATGTCACACAATATCAGAATAAAACGCCTTATAATATTATGATAAATGGTTGAGCTGAAATTTAATACAACATAGTCGCCTATCAATGGAAAATGCTGTTGCTTATAAAATGACAATTTTTAATGAGACTCATGCATAAATGACATTTCCTTTATGATTTTCATGAAACCCCACACTAATCAGGGCAAGCTAAAAAAGGGTACTTTGCAATGCCAGGTGTCCATGTGCAGTGTAAGGATTCAGACTTTCACTGTAGCACAAAATGTTTTTACTTAAGAACATCCATTTGCCATTGCTGGTATTAGATTGTGTGCTGTGCAGTGATTTGTCATACTGATGACATGAAAGTTATCAGGGTGATAAAGCAATAATCTGAGCTGGATCTAAGAAATTGCATGCATGAATCTGGCTGAGTTGATGCATACTATGAAAAATGAGTAATCTGGTAGCATTGTTTAAGCCTGATTTTACCACACCTACTGCTTTGTTCATGACTTGGTTAGCTTTCCATGTATTTCCACTTAATACTAACATGCAGTTCTTAAAACCTATCTTTTGAACATAATGGATGGAAAAGCAAATGTTGTATGACCTTAACCTGGTGACTACATTCATCAGGTATTTTACATACATTGCTTTATTGTATGCTTGAGGAGATGAAACTATTAACATTTGTAAATCATTATATATTGACTTAAGCTCATGATATTGAGGGACTTTAATATTTTGATGCACATTTTTAACACATTCTTTATGACATTACCTCATTAACAAAAAGTAATGAAAATGTTTATACTTAGTCCAAAATGTGTTTTTATTTAGGGTTAAAATCTATTTCTGACTGGGATACTGTGGTGTATAAAAAAGCATCAATAGTAAGAAAGAATGCATTCCTATTACTTCTATAGCCAGTTTATGGGATGTGCTATGAATTCTGAAGAATTCACTTTAACAAAGATATAGAAGGGTCAAACCAGTTCAGAGGAAGGCAGGCTGACAGAAAAAATAAAGAAGCAACAACAGAACGATGTTGTATATAGGAGGTCAGCAGCACTCAGGTACGAGAAATCCAATAACACAAGCCAGAACTCCTAACACCAAACAAAATAAATTTATTAAAATCAGCAAAGTTTTCAGGTGATCTTAGTAAATCTATTTTATTTGATATTTGGAGTGCTGGCTTGTGTTATTAGAAAACATAACCCACAAAACAGAATTTAGAGTTCAGTGTACATAGGGCTATCAGAGAAATGTTGATACTTACTGTTACAGTAATCTTACTTCAACCTAATGAGTTGCTAGTAAGGAGTTTGTCAGAACAATGGAAATTGCATATAGGTATGTGCAGAGGCATGCTGGGAAGAGCAATACACATGCTGTAAGCACAGCATATTATATGCATAGCATGTGCTTTACCTGCAGTACATTCCCATTCCAAAGTGGAACACAGTAGGCAGAGCATGACCCTTGTGCACAGAGGCTTTGGCTACCCTCTTAATGTGAAGGATGTACCTTATTCAGAAGTGCACGACTTAGCACCCTTTGATATATGCATCTACTATACTAACACTACCCTGAATCGATAGAACTTTCATATTTACTTACATTTCTGTGTTTGATTAATTATTGAATACGATTCATTCTTTGCAAAATATGAACTGTACTTTTAACACTCTCTGTGTATTACATGTTAATTTCATTATATAGCACCTATTAAATCTGGGTACATTCATGCACAAACAATATAAAGTGAAGGGCATTAGGTAGATACTGTCTGTAAGAAAAACATGTTAAGTATACTGCACAGTAATAGGTGTTAGATCTAAACGCACAGATACTGTCTATAAGAAAAGCATGTTAAGTATACTGCCCAGTAATAGGTGTTAGATCTAAATGCACAGATACTGTCTATAAGAAAAGCATGTTAAGTATACTGCCCAGTAATAGGTGTTAGATCTAAATGCACAGATACTGTCTATAAGAAAAGCATGTTAAGTATACTGCCCAGTAATAGGTGTTAGATCTAAATGCACAGATACTGTCTATAAGAAAAGCATAAGTATACTGCCCAGTAATAGGTGTTCGATCTAAATGCATGGACTGTTTTTCTTCTCTACATTGCTGAGCATGGAGTTATGTTAACCCTATAGACATATTTTCATTAATACTGTTATCATTGGCAAGTTATGAGGATAGAAATGTGTGCACCCATGCCCTCTTTAGTAATGGGTGCTAACCGTAACACTGCTCCTTCCCCCGACCCTAAATCTACAACTTAACCACATAATACTGCCTTCCCATAATACCGCCAACTATTCAGACAAATTTGAGGCTAGTATTATGGGGGGGGGGGGGGGTTGTTTTAATATCGCGATAGGAAATAATTTTCCTCTCTCAATATTATTGTGTTTTTTTCTTTCGCTATTTTGTACGATTGAACTTATTATGCCAGTGTTTTACATTCGGCATTAGGGCGGTTCAGTCATACACAATAGACCCATACATACATACATATACACACACATATAGATATATAGATAGTTTGATAAAGCAGTAATTCAGACTATTTTTTGGATAGTAGGAGAAACCTGGAGTACTTAGGGAAAAAATGAGCCAAGGTGGGAATAAAGGGATGCAGACATTGACATCACATTAACTTTACGACCCACAGAGATATGGGAAGGAGTAAAGGTTCACAAAACAGAAATCACACTTTTTTTCAAGGAATTGTGACATTTCAGGCACGTTCTCCTTATCATATATGTATATTTCCAAGTCTGAAAAACTGTTATTTGTAAAGAGTATTATTTTAGTTTGTCTCTTAAAGCTGGAGTGCATGGTAATTAAAGTCTCTATGGATAATTTTAACAAAAAAACAAGAAATGTCTGCTTTGAAATTTCTGCAGTCTTAGTGGATGTTAGCAGTTCTTGAAGGAAAATGACAAGTTCTGTTTATGAGCAAGTAACCAAGAAACAGAACATTCATTTGCACGTACTGTTTATTTGGTACTTAAGAACAGAAGAGATAAGCATAATACTACTATAAATAGTTTCCAGTGGATCCATACCTTTCAGAATCATATAGTGTTGTGTCTTTTCCCTATTAGACTACTCGTGAATATATTGCATGAATGCATAATGCATTGAAGTCCTAATTTCTTTTCAACAAAATGCATAAGTTTTAGCATATGCATGTATTTCAAATTTGCTGACAGGGAAAGAAAGTCTCACATACATTTATAATTTGTATGAGCCAGGGATAAAATAAGCACCATTGTAATTTATTTATTATGGGGATGGCTGCTGTTGGAATCATTTGCCATGTGACTTCCTGGTTATGAAAGTTTGCAGACTTGTGATCTAAGGGGAGACAACAGATGAATCAGAAGCACCCAACAGAATAACACCTCAAAAAAGCAATCTATGTAAGAATATTATACTAAGTGGATATTTTAGTGGAAAAATCATAATATATATATATATATATATATATATATATATATATATATATACATATATGTGTGTGTGTATATATATATACATATATGTATATATATATATATATATATATATATATATATATATATAAAAAATGTAATTTTGACTGTCCTTTCTCCGACGTGCATTCGACGTTAAATGAAATAGAAGGAGGTGATGTCAGACACCCAGGCTATTCTGTTTAACATCTCCTAAACTTTTAATTTTACATCACAGGTTTTTTACTGTTTTGCATGGGGTAAGCCCCCCACACCCCCTGCAAATTACATATTCTAACTTCGAGATTGCACTACAGTGAGGAAAAGGGTAAATTTCCTATTCCCCACTATAGTGCAATCTATCAGAACATTGATCTCACATGAGCGAATGCACACTATCATTTGCAACTGTGGATTTGAACATTTCCAGATCAGCATTATGGGAACTGGGAAACACACATTTCATCTTCCCAGTTTCACGTAAGTGCCATTCCAGATTTTAATAGTAAACCATATCTATATATATATATATATATATATATATATATATATATATATATATATATATATATATATAGGTCTACTTCATATGACCTAAATTTCATTTGACTGAAATTCATTTGACTGAGACCAAAACAGTGACAGTTCAAAAGACTGAAAACCCATTTGACCGAAACTCATAACACTGACACATTAAAGTAAAAGGTATATGCCCTTTTCCCCACTGTAGTGCAATCCTGGAGTTAATATATATAGTTAGGGTGTGTGTGGGAGGGCACAGCCCCCCAGATTGGGGGGTGTGGGGGGCTATAGTTTAGGTAAATATTGTTTTTTGCAAAGTGTTATTCATTGCAGTTATAAATATCCACGTGTATGGTTTAAAATGTGGGGGACTAACTATGTATACTAACTCCAGGATCGCACTACAGTGGGGAAAAGGGCATATACCTTTTACGTTAATGTGTCAGTGTTATGAGTTTCAGTCAAATGAGTTTTCAGTCTTTTAAACTGTCAGTGTTTTGGTCTCAGTCAAACGAAATTTAGGTCATATGAAGTAGACCCATATATATATATATATATATATATATATATATATATATATATATATATATATATATATATTTAACAAAATGGGGGAGTATATGGTTTTAATAGCATTTTGAGAAGGTAATGGGTCAAAATTAGTGCTGCAATTTAAGAGTGAATTGGAACATATAGGGAAAAAAATACATACACTCCACCTCATTGTTTCAGATTTGGCTTGGTAGTAGTCAAAATATCATACTCAACTTAATATTCTTCCTTTGTTATGGATGCAAATGACACATACTCAAATTCCATTTGAATTCCAAAAAATGGAATTTGAAATGGAATTCCATCTATGAAGCTACAATATCTATATCTATATCTGTATCTATATCTAGATCTGTATCTGTATCTATATCTATATCTGTATCTATATATGTATCTCTATCTATCTATATGTATTTTCTCTCCCCAGTACCTCATCTGATGTGTCCATCACCTGTACCCAAGTGACCTTTTCATTCCAGAGCTGTTGAGAGCTTAGCATTTCCAGGCTAGGAGAGACCCCTATAGACCATTTGTTCCTGCTTTAGAATCCTGATTAGCCCTCCTTTTTCCAGTGAGAGTCAAGTGGTAGGGAGCAGGCAAGCTTGCTAGTCTTAGAGGGTGGCCTACCAATTCCCTGTGGCAGCACCCCCTTCCATTTATAAGTTCCTTTAAGTGCCACTATTGCCATCTTTCAAGGGGAAGTGTGCCTCTGCATGCTGAATTCCCCCTGGCTTCTAGTGCAATTAGAATTTGCCTTCATTCTGTGCAACATCTGGTGCTGGTAGCCATGCAAGGTGTCACCCTTGGGACAAGCCAGAGCCACCTCCTGACCAGGATGGGTGAGTCAGCTGTGGGCGTTTCTCCCATCCTCCACAGCCAGCTCCTATAGGCACCTAAACAACTAATCAAATTTGGGTCATCTGTTGCACAGTCAGGACTTTATCCCTCTGTGCCATGAATATGACTTATGAAGCTGTGATTTGGACCAGTTGTTAGGTTGTGTTGCATTTCTTACCAATTGTACCACCAGTTTTGTTGTCACAACATCCATTACTTATTTAGAATGTTGTCTTTATTGCATCTGTGTAACTCATTTAGTGTGCAGGGGTCTAGTGATTTCAACCTTCTATATAGTTATCTGTCATTATCAATTCTGTATGACTTGATAGCAGTTTTTATTGCTCTTGGGGGATCCTTTTGCTTGGGAATTGTTATGTTTTAATATTATTTGCCATATTTGAGTAGTGATTTGGTTAATTTGGTCCACATCCCCATTTGCACTGTTTTTATGAGTGACCAGATAGGAGTCTTCAATGACAGAGATATCTTGCTTACTCTCTGTTCATCTGACTCACTGATTTTAGATCCTTACATTTCCCTTAAATGAACATCTACTGGGAAGGTATAGGAATTAGCTCATGTCTTGCTCATTCTGATCTGAGGTGCTGCATCAGAATGTGGATTGATTGGTAACATTAATGGGTAAATAACCACTAGAATGGGGTCTTATATACATAGTGCAAATACTTCCAGGTTGAATATTAATCTTTTACCAATAGTTTTAGTGCCATATTTATTTAAAATAAGTCAGACTGTCTGATCAGCTCCATAAGGGTGACTTGGCTTTTAATAGAGAGACTTGGTTAAATGAACACTATAGCCCTATATCAGGATAGGGTGACCATTTGCTTTTTTGTTCTGATGTCAGATAAGGTTTGAATATGGAATATTTTACTCCTTTGAGTAAATCACATGAACTGAAGTGAAGTGCTGATTTATCCTGGTTTACCATACACGAGATCAATGGTGGCTTTTCTGCAAAACTTCACTGATTTCAAGATGGTTGCTCTTGGGTGACTTTAATGCATGATTTGATGTTGAGACTAGCAAGCTTGGAATAGAACTTTCTGCTTTTTTAGCCAGTTCTTTGGTTGGACCACTGCATAGTTCAGCATTCCCCAGTCATCTCTTAATACAGCGTTTTATCTGTTTTTGCAATTTATGAATTACCAAATCCTGGAATATATGACCTATATTAGATCACATCTTATAGGGTTAGAGCAGATAATTCAGATTCCTTAGTGATGGCCTATAATGCAGCCGTTTCTGGTGCTTTGGATTCTCTTGTCCCATTTTGTGTACATTCCTGGCCTGTCACATGGAGAATTACTTGGTTCAATCGTGATTTAAGACTATTGTAAATATGGGGGCAGATGGTGCAGGGAAGCTGATGTAGATATGAATTTACATTATCCCATATATCAGACATGCATCTCATGTCAGAATCTAACTTGTGTATTCAGTGAGATCACCTCTCTATTAAATTGTGCAGATGCACTCCTCTTAGTAGTGGATAGGGAGTGCAGCCTAGTCTGTCTTGCTGATTTAAGACATTTTCCTCAGACAATTTTTCATAGGTAAGATCTCCAAATTAGGAAAGTCTTTATCCACTGATGTTCCCACAAGGCATTGTGACGGCTCCTTTCATCTGAATTTAGTGTTGTTGATTATGATAAGGTCATGAAGACTTTTTCATTTGTGCAAATTACTTCTTCTGTTAGACCTTAGCCTCACAAGGTTGATAATAATCATGTCTTGAATCACTAATGTCAATTGTTTTCCAGATTATTGGATCATCGTTGAAGAGTACTTCTACCTGTGTTAAAAGAAGACCCATTCACCTAAATCCTAAAAAAAAAATGAGACTTAATCTCAACTACTTTAAATTACTACCTGTTTCCACTTTTCTTTTGTTGTAAATATTAATAAAAATGTAATTTTTAAAACAGATGTTTTCATATTTTAAGTCTCACTGTCTTTTATAGCTTTGTCACTCCTGTTTTAAACTTATCCACAATACTGAGATAAAAATAAGTTATATACTTACCATAAGGTTCCATGTGTGTTGTCCATCCATCAGATCCATCTTGGCCTTTTTCAAAAGCTCATGGGCATTCTACCTTACCCATAATGCAGTTCCCAAAACCCTCAGATCTTGTTTGCCCATAAGAGAAAAACATTATTGGAATTAAGGTTATAGGTAAAAATATTTATACTGTAAGAAAAATAAGTGGCTCCTGAGGCTATATAGTCCAAAGGATATCCAATTACTACTACCTGGTCTCCCAGGAACATAGGCAGAGGGTAGGAGGGTGGGGTGTGAGAATAAAGGTGGAGATGGACAACACACATGGAACATTATGGTAAGTACATAACTTCTTTATGTGATGTCATCAATCTCGCCTTTATTCTCATTTGTGGGACCGCAAGCCAAGCTACCTGATTCTTGGGTGGCTCATGGAAGAATATTCCTCAGAACCATAGAACCAAATGATGCTCTACTCCTGGAGGCCAAATCTACCTTGTAATGAGTAATCAAGGTATGAGGGCTTGCCTATGTGGCTGCAGCACAGATACTGTCCAAAGACAGCCTTGCTTGGAAAGCTCAAGAATTAGCCATTGCCCTTGTGGAATGAGCTTTGACTGATGCTGGGAGAGTCTTGTTCTTAGAATTGTAAATAAAGGAAATGTATTTAGAGAGCCATTTGGATAAGGTAACCTTAGATACTGGTAACCCTTTCTTAGTGTTAGACTAGGAAACAAATAGCTGATCTGATTTTCTGAATTCTGCAATTCTATGTAGGTAAAAACATGACTGTCTATGAACGTCCAATAGATGTAACAAATATTCTTTATTCTGAAAATTTGGGACGAATACTGTAACTCAACAGATTGATTGAGGTTACTTTCAGATACAACCTTGGGCAGAAAAGAGGGGTTGGTGTGTAAAGAAACCTTATGAAAAAATCAAGTATGGTGGTTTGGCAGATAAAGCTTGTAATTCTGAAACTCTCCTTGCTGAGGTGATAGCCACTAAAAACAGTATCTTCCAAGAAAGAAATTTGAAGTCACAGCTAGCAGAAGTTTCAAAGTGAGGATTGATAATATGTGACAACACAAAATTTAGATCCCAAGGTAGAGATGGGATTTGTAAGGAGGGCTTAGGAGTGTAGTTCCTTTCAAGAAAGCTTTACAAAGCCTGTTTGACATGATTCCATAGCCATTTTCTCTTATATGAAAGTCTGAAATTGGTGCCAATTGAACAGTAACAGTAGCTGCAGCAGCACCTTCATTGAAAGGTTTAGCCAAGAAATCTAATATAAAATGTAGGGGAGCCGTAAAGGGATCAATCTGATTAGAATAGAATTAGCCCATAAAACAAACTGCTTCCATATTCCCTTGTACAGTTTTCGTGTAGATGACTTATGTGAAGAAATTAAAATGTGCCTTGCAGGAGAGGAAAGGGAAGGAAACCTGGATATCCAGCGAATTGAAGCAGACATGCTGTCAGTTTGAGTTTGTTTAGATTGGGATGAATCATTCCTGATTGGTGAGTCAGAAGATCTGGAATGGGGTCCAGAATCCATGGTCCATCCCAAATACGAGGCCGAAGGAAAGGGAACCAGATTTGTTGAGGCCAATATGGGGCAATTAGGATCATTATCATCTTCAACAAACTTGCTTTCTGTAGTAGTTTTGGGGATTAGAGGAATTTTTGGATAGGCATAAAGAAGTCCTGGGGCCAATCATGAACAAGTGCATCCCTTGGGGACTCCCCCGGAGGGAGGAAAAGGGCAAAGTAGTTGCTGCATTTGGCATCGATGAGTGAAGCAAAAAAAGTTGCAGCAAGGCTGGCCCCATTTTCAGAAAATCTCTTCCACAATTTTTTGATTGAGGGATCACTCATGTGGCAATGGTATAGCTATGCTCAATTTGTCTGCTATTACTTTGGATCTCCCTGGGATGTGTGTTGCTATCAGAAAGGGATTGGAAGATGTAGCCCATTGCCAGACCCTTAGGGCTTCCAGACATAGGGGATAAGATTTGGTTCCCCCTTGCTTGTTTATGTACCAGACTACAGGCATGTTGTCCGATTGGATTGCTATCATTCCCAGAGGGAGGGAGTCTTGAAATGCTTGCAATGCTAAAAGCACAGCCGTAATCTCCAGGATGTTTATGTGCAAATGGGCCTCATGTTGATGCCAGATTCCTTGAACTATCTTCCCTAGATAACCCCCCCCCCCAGTATCCATGGTCACCGTGGATTGGGGTTGGGAAGGAATAAAGTGGCAACCTTGAGATACTAGAGGAGAGTGAATCCACCATTAAATATCCTTTTTGCATGAATTTGTTATCATGGTTTTGTGTGTCATTGGTAGTTCTAGAATTGACCACTGCATTGAAAGTAACCACCGAAGTATTCTCATGTGAACATGAGCTAAGAGAATGAGGACAATTCAGGCAGCCATTTTACCCAGTACATGAAGAACTAGTTTAGCAGAAGCTTGTTTCTTTCTGATCAACATTCGTATGTGATACCAAAAAGAGTCTACTCTGTCTTGTGGAAGTTTTGCTATCATCCTTCTTGTGTCTATTTCTGCTCCTACGAAGACCAAGTTCTGGCATGGCTCTAGAGCATATTTTTTATAGTTTATTGTTATCCCTACAGAGGAACAGAGTTGTAGCATGTAGTCCTTGACCTGCAGCAGAATTTGCCTTCGGGGCGGTTATGAGCCAGTCATCTAGATATGGAAACACCCAGAATCCTTGATGTCTCAGGTGAGATGCAACTACTGCCATGCATTTGGTGAACACTCTGGGGATTGTAGTGAAACCAAAGGGCAGTGTTCAAAATTGAAAGTGACTGACTCCTAGCCGGAAGCTCAAGTGCCTTTCCATCTGTATATATTAGTAAGCATCCTGAAGGTATATAGAGCACATCCAATTCTCTTTTCCCAAAAAAAAGTATTGATTGCAGTGTCACCACCTGGAAATTGCTGTTTTTTACTGATTTGTTTAGATTGCTGAGATCCAGAATGGGTCTCCAGTCCTCTGTTTTCTTTGAAACTAAAAAGAATCTTGAGTAAGTTCTGAATCCTCTCTGGTCTGTGGGGACTTCTTGAATGACACTTTCTTAGCAACATTTGAATTTCTAAGGTTGCTTGTTCCTTTTGTCTGAGTGGAATGTCTGGAACTGTTTTATTTATGGGAATGGGGAAGGAGAAGGGAATGACGTAACCCCTGGATATTATGTTCTGCACCCATCTGTCATTTGTTATTTTTATCTAGGTATGAATATGCAGAGACAATCGTCCCCTGACAGCCTCCAGAGGTGAACAATCAGACACTACCTCAGGAGCACTGAAAGGGACTACAAAAGAAATATTCCTTGGAGCCCATATTCTGCAAGCCTCCCCTGCCATGAAGGCAGTATCTTCCATTATTGTTCCCCCCTCTGCCTCTAGGGGAAGTTTCAGCCTATGTGTCTTATGTGATTTTTTGAACCACATCTTTCTACTACCTCTTTGACCTTTGGGAAAGGATCTGGTGGGTGTTGAAAAACGTACTCCAGTGGCAGTCTTGCCTTCCTGTTCACACCTGGTGAGTGTCTGTTTAACTTTGGGCACAAAGAGAGAGGAACCATCAAAAGGGGTGTTAATAAAGGAAGACTTGAAGGGCTCTGCAAAATCACAAATGTGCATCTAGGCCTACCTCCTATGTGAGATGCCTGAACCCGCTGCCTTACTCATTCTATCTGCTGCATATGAGATGAGTCTCATGGAAGAGTTTATAACCAAATTTAGGGTTCCTTTATCATATCCCTCTGTAGTCTAGTAAAATGAGTTGCATCATCGAGGTTGGTATCAAATGTGACTGACTCTTCTGGGGAGTCTAGATGCTTCCTCTTGCAAGTCCTCTTCCAAGGGACTTCCTCAGTGGGATAATCTAGGAAATTTTCAGAAGAGAGGGGGTGTCCCTTGATGGACATCCTTGAGGCCTGGGGGTTTTGCAGTCCTGTGGAAGGGGTATGTGAGTAAGCAAAGTTACTAGCCCAGAAATGGAAGGAAGATCCTAGAGAGAGACTGTATCTGAGACTGGGATGCAGCCATTACCCTCCTCATAACCTCAAAGGCACCCTGTGCCTAATCTGAAGAAATCCCTGGATCCAACAAAAGGGTAGTTGGAGCCAAAGGAATCTCTGGCACAAAGGACTGGAGCTCCAAGGCAGAAGTAGGATCCAAACTCACTTGTGCCAAAGCTCCAAGAGTCAGGGTCAGATCCAGTGAGATCTAAACCCTCCCTCTGGGTCCTGCTGGGGAGTGTTGGCTCCTAGAGAGCTCCAGCTCCAACAGAACAGAAGAACTCAGGGCAGACATCAGATCTGAGGAACCTTTGGGCCTGGGATCCAAGACTGACACCAGCTGGACATCCGAATCTTCCAGCTCCGATACCAGGGAAGGATGGGAGGAAGAATAGGCACCTAGGGAGGGGACTTTGTCAGATCCAATGCCTTTGGGCTTAGATCTAGTAATAACTTGGCCAAAGCCAGTGTATTCAAAAGCCTCTGCACTACCCTATCCACATCATTATCTGACAAGCTCCTGTTAGATTGGGTAGATAAGGTAGGGGATCTGGATTTTGTCAAAAATGGTGATGGGAACCAAGAAGATATAGGTTCCAATGATGGAGAATGGCTCCGAAGTCTAAACTCAGGGGGGAACTGAACATATCGGAGCAGAAGGTTCAGGTTGTTCTGATGACATCTTGGATTCGGAAGCTACTGACTGCTTCAAAGAATCTGTAGGAGCAGTCAATTTAGGTACTTTCTGTCTCGGCTCTGAGGATGATTTTGGAGTTGAGGAAGGTGATTTTTGAGTTTTATCTGACTTATTTGATCGTTTATAGGACTCTGGAGAAATAGCCTCAGAAAATGAAAATTTAAGTAAACCTTTTAATATAAGCTTATTTTTACGCTCCATAAAAGCCCTTTGGTTAAAGCCATGGCAAATGGAGCATGATTCCTGTAGATGTAAAGGCCCCAAGCAATACACACACAAAGAGTGTGCATATCACTTAGAGGCATCTTTTTTCACATTGTTCGCATTTCTTAAACCCTAAGGGCTTCCCATCCTGTTTTTGAGACACATTGCAAAATACAAATTTTAGCCAATAAAGTTCAAGCTACATAAGAAAGAGAAAATCAATGCACACACACACACACACACACACACACACACACACACACACACACACACACACACACACACACACACACACACACATACACACAAATGCCCTTTAACTAAAACGGATGTTAAAGGATTGAGGAAAAATAGAAAGTTTTGTTTTTTAATTATAGAGTTAAAGAACATCCTCTAACTTAAACAGACTTTGGAAAAGGAGAGGGAACAACACTCACACAGGGAAAGCAAATGTCCTCTAACTTAAACGGACATTAGAAGGGAAATGTTAAAGAGGGAACAACACTCAAACAGCCAGAAAAAATGTCCTCTAACTTAAATGGATGTAAAGAAGGGTAAGAAAATTGCTGAACTAGCTAATAGAGGAAAACTTAAGTAGAAATTATAAAGAATATATAAATAAATGTCACTTAGCCTGGAGCACTCTTTCACTGAGTGGCAAACGAGATCTGGGTATTTTAAGGTCGAATGCCCACAAGCTTTGCAGAAGGCCTCAAGCTTTTGAAAAAGGCTGAGATGGATCCAATGGATCAGATCCGACCCACAAGTGAGAATAAAGGCAAGATTGACAACATCACATCAATCATTTTAACAGTTATTGACCTGCTGATAATGAGGGATCAGATGTTGCATTCCATTCTGGCACTCTGATATCATGGTGACTTTGAATCATTAAAAATACTTGGACTGTACATTAATGACACATTAAGAACACTTGGACTGCAATTCTAGTGGCAGTAGAAAGGTAGCCTAGTCTGTTTGAGTTGGAATACATGCAGGTATGCCTAAGTAAGAATTATTTGATGAAGCTAGCTGTTTTATTTTTTTCTGACACGTTTTCATTTTTGGCTAACTAAGGTGAGTTTTTATGCTAAGAAGATTGGGCCTGAAATTCTAGTGAGAGTAGAAAGGTAGTCTGGTCTGTCCAAGTTGGGAAACACATAAGGTGGCTTAAAAAGAGATTGTTTCATTAGCCAGAGTACTTTTTAGAGACATAGTTGTTTAGTGTTAAACTGCACTTGAGAGCTACATTTGCCATGCTTTTACATTAGGAAATTCTAGGATCATCCATTTTCTGGCAGAAGGTATTTGCCTGGTCTCTCTGACTTGGGAAACACTCTAGGGTGTTGAAAGTGTAGTCATTTATTGGCCAAAGGGCATATGAGTTAGTTTTCAGCTTTTTTCTCTCTGCTACAAATTAGTTGTGAATGTGCAATATTGCTAACTACACAGGGTGTGTTAGCGGTATGCTGTAGAGCAGCACACAGTTTGTAAAATTAACATGTGAAGCTAATATTTAGGACTTCAACCTGTAAAACAGAAAGCTTTGCACAGGGTGGCTAATTAGTGCACCAAACAGCTTTAATACCAGATCATAGCATTATCTAACATCTAGCCTTAATGCTAGACACTGATTAGGTGACCCCTGTAATACCAACTCCCTATACCATAGTAGCCCAACTCTAATACAGGTCCATCCAAAATGGATATGCAATTTTCTAATGCCTCTGTGGCCAGATTGGTAGATATGGGCATCCTGAGACAATGTAGCTATTGTCTTGTGTACTCAGACAACCTTTTAATCATTTAAGGAACTAATATAGTCTGAAAAAAGTATGCAAGAGATGAGACCCAATTTTCTTGTTAGAAAGATGATTCATGAAATCTAAAAGAAAACTGGACCATAGTCTGAGGTCTAATGTCCTCTGATCTTGTTCCTAATTCTCACAATTCTCACTCTGTGACATTCTTGCGACCTCCTCGCAAAAGGTCTGCTATTGATCTAATGAACGTTATGCCAGGACTATGGCTCTGCATGCAAATTTATGTAACCCCAACAACTCTATAACCTACCTTATGGTTGCTGCTTAGCTGAAAGAAAATTATTCACTGCCTCCAACATTTTTAAAATGTTTTCTGCTGGCAAGTGAAAGCACTCCTGAATGATGTCAATCTCTGTACCCAAAAATGATAACACCTTGATAGGTCTTTCAATTTTGCCCTGTGCTAGGGGGATTCCTAAGGATTCACATAACTTTATAAAGGACTGAAGGCCTTCTCTTGATCCATTCTCACTGTTGCCAAGAATTAAGAAATGATCGAGATATTGGACCCCAAGATAAAAAGAGTTCTGTTGTTTCCAGCACCAGAAAAGAACAGTGCTAAAACATTCAAAAACTGAAGAGGCAATGTAGCATACCATGGGAATTTCAGTGTTGAAAAAATACACTTTGTTAAATTCCATGCCACGTGGCTTCCAATCTTTTAACCAGATAGATAGATAAGATGCAAAATGTGGATTGCATATCTTACTTTGCAATCAATGGGTCTGAAATTTCTTTTATGATTTCAACTGCATCATCAAGTGATGAATAATGAACTCTTCTATCTTTCTTTTCTTCATAGTTCAGTACTAGGCTAACTACCCTTGTGGGCTGTTTTAAACCAAGCCATGTACACCATATGAAAATCAAACGCTGCATCTTGTGTTTGTAAGGTAAACACCTTAACTATTATTCCAATCTCTCCTGCCATCATTAAATGCTTGACTTTCTGGATGAAATAAATGGTGTATGAGATGTTATTCAAGTGTTTTTTTTTCCATTGGACAAGTCCTAGTGGAGAAATAAAAAAATGGACCAAATGGCTGAGATTAAACTGTGTCCTTCATTTGTCCTTTTTTAGATAGCAGAGATTGTACTATAGATTATTTACATTTAACTGATGATAAATCTTTGCATTATATGGGAACAAATTATATTGTGAACTTTATAGCAAAACAACGAGTAAAGCCTTCAGTAAGAAATTAGCCACTGCTAGGTTGGGATAGTCTTTTAGAAGGTTTTTAAGAACTTCTGCATTATTGCGGAAAGGTTATATGGTTTATCAGGTTTATAAGTATTAATATTTATTCTGATAGAAATAGGTTTTCAGCCTACTTAGGTGTTCACCTGAAGATGTATACATGTTTATTAATATTATCCCTGGGATTCATGAAGCTCGGCGCAAGGACGGTGGTAGGCTTGCGCCGACAGTGTGGAGTGAAGATGGCACAGTAGTGCCAAATGCATATTAATGAACGCGCTCTGCCACCACAGCCACGTGCACATGAAAGGAGCGCGAGTGCATAGGGCGTGTCGAAGTGCCGCACGGAGGTGTGGAAATGCCAGCTCTCGACGTGCAACCTAAAATGCTTGCATATAGCAAGTTGCAAGATAGTAATCACATCTGTCAGTGTCCGTGGATACTGAAATATATTCAAAGCATGCAAGAAAGTTCCTGCAAACACAAAATGAAGAAGCAAACACAAATGCACGGTAGGGAATAACAGGTCCCTATCCCGCGAACAAATGACATGGAAGACCGTGTGGCCGTAGTCCAACGCAGTATAGATAGCTATACCAAGTGGAAATGAAGCACATCATATGTTAGCGAGCCGCCAGTAGGTACATCCATCCCAATGGTGAGGGTCACCAGCTGACCCATAATGTGAGGGAGGGTACACAAGCTGGGCAGATGTGTCCATAACAAAATACACGATAAATGTACATATCTAGCGACTGTATGTCCGAATCATATCCCACAAGGCATGTAATAGTCAAAAATAGAACCAAAAAAATC
>NC_056731.1:1396643676-1396748676 GCF_019279795.1 Protopterus annectens
GCGAAACAGCTGGTCAAAAAACTATCATAAACAACAAAAGTGCCAAAGGTATAAGGCTTACAGCTAGGAAACAAATGACTGTTCTAAACCTGCAGTGACCGTGGCTATGTGTTGAGCCAAACAATCTGGTGTCCGCAGTAGGGTTCTCATCTGTCCTGCTTTGCGAGGGATAGTCCATCGTTGGACAGTTGCATCCTGACAAAAGACACTGCAGATGGCAAATGTCCTGGGATTATAGGACATAATCATGTCCCATATGTTATGTAATAGTAGCAGAAAATAATTATTGCAGTATCTACAATACTTAAATGTTACAAGAAACAGAATAAGCAAATAAACTGCTACAACAATAGGCTTTAATGTAGGCAAATAAGTAAAGTTCTATCCATTGTACTGACCATGGGTATGTGTCGGCTTGTAAAACCTGGTGTGTTCCGAAAATGTCCCATCTTGGCCATTTGAAATGGTGCCAACCCTAGTCATCGGAATACAGCACACCCGTACATATGACAATGTCAATGATACCAATGGTCAGAGCATTCGCACAATAACTGGCCAGACCCTTAAAAAGTCACAAAGCCAGTGCCTTTTGGGGGAAAGGTGTTGAATGAGAATGACTACTTACAACAATGAGTTGAGTACCAGATGCATTTAATTGCAGACAATTAGTAGTATTACGAATCTGTCAACATGTTCCAAGTTAATAGTACTAATATGGTAGAAGTGTCCGTGATTGTCCCTGAGTTGTCATAGCCATGTCCCTGTCACTGTAGACACGAGTCCCCGAGTATCAGAGAGGTCCGTACACAGAAGTAGACCAACCAACTGTCCCAGCTATTGAAAAGACTTTTGCATACCTGTAGTGATTTCATAACAGATGTCCAGAATAATATTCATTGTATGTATAAATTAATGAAATAGTCAAATAGGAAGGGAAACCACCCCCCACCTGCATTATGTAGTGGAACCACTCCCCACCCTAAATTATGTAGCGCCAACCTAATAATGTGGTTAGAGGTGCCCAAACACCTGTGTCTGTAAACACAGGTAGAATGTTAAACTCTGGACTAACTCTGTTCATGTGCTACGTCTGATCTTTGAACAGTGCCTGGGCAGTGCTAGTCACCAGTCGGCCGAGCCTAAACCTGGACCAGCACATGAAAACCCTGACAATCAAACATGCGTATGTGCGAGGACTATAAGCATAGGGGTTATGAATATCCTTGGAGTGAGTAGACTCGCAGCACAGGTCCAGAGCAGTAGGAAACAGGGAATGTCCTAATTGTAGTACTGCAGTTTTCCCAGCAGGAGAATGGATGCCTGCTGTGTAAGGGAAGCGGTGAGGCATATGTCAGAGTAGCTATGAACCATGGGTATACATATAAATGAGCCAGAACACCAATAGTGTAGTGGTTACAGCATCCGCCCAACGTAAAGGCATTCCCAGTGCAAGTACAACTATAGCACATATTAATTGTGTAATGAATGCCTCTGTGCTGTAAAGCCAACAGTTATACATGTAAAGGTGACCGCGTTCACATGGGTCTGTTAACCAGATTCCATCAAAGTGGTACTGTCATAAGGAATAAGGCACGTGTAATCCTAAAGACGTGCCTGCAAACATATGTAACTCAGAATAAGTAGATGCAAGTGGGCTGCGGTATGTACGCAGCTATTAGCATAGCAAATGTATGTTGTCTTCTACAGCTGTAACTTTCATATATATATATATATATATATATAGATAGATGTGTGTATAGAGAAATATCCACAGACATAACAGAAATATGCAATTATATAGCTACATATCTATCTATATATACACACACACACACACACACACATATATATATATATATATATATATATATATGGGAACACTTCACATAATCGAATTACTGAAATCTCGAATTTCATATGGTCGAAAACATATGATCGAGATTTCAGTAAATCGAATATGTAAAGTGCTAAAAAATAAGACTTTACTTATATTAAAACGTTACGTGCACACAGAGGCAAGGATTCCTGTACGGTCTGTGAGCACGTAATGTTTTTATCTTTTCTGCGGTGTTGACAGGAAGTGTGAAATCTCCCTTTTTGAACGATCTCAGAGTTGGTATATTTAAGTAGGGGGGGTGTGAGGGGCACAGCCCCACATAGGGGTGCAGGAGGCAGCCCTGCAAAAGCGTGTTTGAGGGTTTTTTTTTACGGTTTCATTTCAAAAGTTCGAGTTTCCAAAACTCGATCTTTTGGTCTCGGTTATATGAAATTCGAGATTTTGGGGATTCGAGCTTCTGAAGTGAATCCATATATATATATATATATATATATATATATATATATATATATTTATTTATTATTTATATATATATATATATATATATATATATATATATATATATATATATATATATATATATATACATATATACATATATATATATATATATATATGTTAGGAATGCTGAAAGACGAAAGTGCTGCGTCAACACTGTAAACTGACGGAATGTAGGACATGTTGCAACCACCTACACTTGTAACCCGCAAATCGTTCGTGATCCATAACACCAGGAAAGGCACGTATGTGCAAATATGAATGGATGGTGAGCCTGTGAATACACGAGGCGGTACAAAATGTATGTAGGGCCCCAACGCTCATGAGAGGGCAATGTGTAAAGGTGTGTCATGGCTGTGATATCAGGTGTATAATGTCTGTTATGCAGGGAAACTCAACACGGGTGTGCAGAAGAAACCTTAGATATGCGAGTATGGACACAGGAGTGATAGGGTATGTTGCGCCGGGTGCAATGGAGCGGCCCGTGGAGGTCAGCTAGTACATAGTTGCGATTCCCAGATAGAGCATCATTTGCGTGGAGACATGCGTGAATGGGCGTATCGTTGTCGGGCGTTGTGCGTCAGGTCTGGCAGCCCGGCACATAAAACCTATACGCCACCCATGAGCGGAACGGAGTTCTGCTGTGACAACCCCAAACCGGGAAAGGCAGAAAGACACAACTACATGAAGACAACAATTTGTCGACGTACAGTCACAGTAACACAAAAACACATCCTATCAGCAGTAATAATATGAATGTGTACAGAAACAAACACAGTGGCAGGAATAATAGGCTGTGCATACGAGGCATAGGTCAAATGACACTATCACAACCCAGTTAGCAGCAGCACCCTAGACATGAAAAACCTGCAACATCTGTCCGCTGCATAACGTGCAATATACTGAGCACAAGTTCACCGGAGTGAAGTGTTGGTGTCAGAATGACTAAGGTAATAGTATGCTCTTGAAGCAGGGATAAAACCAATACGCATGTGTAAGTGTCCATGTCCGGGAAATGTATAGGTTAACGGACACACAGATGTATATATAGATATAAACATATATATATATATACACATTCTGTAACAAAGCCCAAAAAACAGCAGGCACCCCAGCAGAAACAAGCAAATGAAACACAAATCCAAAAAATATTACTGAGGTATGGTTCCAGATTCAAAACAGAATGTTCAATAAAAAGTCTCTTATCAGTACTGCCTTTATTTAAGCACAAGCGCTTTCACAACTTAGCTTCATCAGGTGCATGTAAAACAGTAAATGACACACCTTTTATATAGCATTCAAATAAAACACATGATCTAATTCTATCAAATCTTAAAGACATATCACTCAATACCAAATTTAAAATAGAATGAAAATACACTTAAAAATACATGTGTGTAAAAAATAAAAACACATAAAAACAAGCATATTACTCTGCATATAATAATCTAATATCATCTAATAAAACCTCTCTTTGAAAGTATTGGTTTCATGGGACACTTTCATTAAGCCCATGACCAAAGTTGGCCCTCAACATCACTATCCACCTGGCCTCTGCTTCTTCGGTCCTAGCTCTAATATCACCTCCTCTAACACTTTCATAAACCTTAGACAAAACTTTAAAGTGAAAATAATGTTCCTTCCCCATACTAGTAACATGTTTGGCTAGGGCATTACACTTAGTCTCTTTTTTAATATGATACATATGTTCTCTGATCCTTTCTTTCAGCATACGATCTGTCTTCCCTACATAAAAATGATTACAAATTGCACAATTAGCTAAATAAACAATGTGTGAACTCTCACATGTTGCTTGTACTCTAATATCAAACACCTTACCTGTATCTGGGTGTTTGAAAAATAAACTATCATCAATGCATATACATTGCACACATTTGCCACAAGACCTGGTCCCATTAATAAATTCTTCACCAGAAATCTCTCTATCCCTACATAATCTCCTTTTTAAATTCTTTTTGTTCCTATAAGTAAACTGGGGCCTCGAACCCACAATCCCAGAAATAAGGGGATCAGAAGTTAAAATTACCCAGTGACTATTAATAATATCTGTGTAAACCTTCACATCTCTGGAATATGGTATACATACTTTTAATCTATCATCACTTCTCCTGGGTAACTTATCTATAGTTGCAGAAAAATATGGTCTAACTCTAGTAGATCTCAAATGCCTGACCTTAGTTTCATTCTTTGTAACCATGCATAGAGCATCTAGGTTAAGTGCCAATGATGATGAATATGAAAGGAGGATGACTATGACAGGTGTAGAATTACTTCAAAGGGGCTATGATAGTACCATGGTTACTAACCTATCACACTACAGCAATATGCAGTTACAGAATGCGCTACTGAGATTACTGAATACAGCACTCCCAGAGGCATACTTCTAGGTGGGTGACATCATCCGCGAAGGCAAAGACGCCGATAGGGAATGTGTGTGGTGCGAGCCGTCTAAAAGCATTCCTCTGTCCCCAGGCAGCTGGAAACACACACACACACACACACACACACACACACACACACACACACACACACACACACACACACCTGGCAGGGCTGGGAGTCGAACATACACCTAACTACCTTATCACACTACAGCATTACGCAGTTACAGAATGCACTACCGAGATTACTGAACACAGCACTCCCAGAGGCATACTTCTAGGTGGATGACATCATCCGCAAAGGCAAGGACGCCGATAGGGAATGTATAGAGAGTGAGCAGTCTGAAAGCATATTAGTGTCCCAAGGTAGACGTAGACACACACACGGCAGTGGTGTGATCAGGGCAACTAAATATCTATGGAGCACTACAACAACACTACATAGATATGGGACGCGCCACAGACAGTATACCCTTCAAGACAGTCAACCAGTGTGTTCAATGTAGGCATCCATCGTGACATTGTAAATGGACATCTGTTGCCTGGATGACCACCATCGCTATACAGGATGTCAATGGCCATGCCCATACACAGAGGCACATCACCGACACAAGGTGTCACTGGCCATGCCCACATGCTTAGTATCACATGTCCGTTTGGAATGTACTGTGTGTCCATCTACACAACGGCGTACTGGGCATGCTCACACACTTTGCAGTTGCAATGGGCCGTCTTGCATGCACATGGATTCTAAACACAGAAGGGCGCAGTTTGGAATGTACTGTGTGTCCATCTACACAATGGCATACTGGGCATGCTCACACAGCAGTTGCAAAGGGCCGTCTTGCATGCACATGGATTCTAAACACGGAAGTGCACAGTATGGTGTTACTGTCTCCACATACATGAAGGCCACTCACATGTACTGACCAGTACACACTCAGGAGCCATCACAGATGTCTCAGGTGTAGATCACAGAGGTACACACCCCAGTCTACAATGTAGCCCTCAGACATCACCATGTCATTGGACCAGCAATACACAGCCATACATTACCACAACACTGTGTGACTCATGACCAGTGGACTGTACATAGGTCTACAGCAACTGTGCAGACTACACATGTACCAACAGGATTCCATCATGTGTTATGCATTGCAATGATACCACTGTAATAACCAGGTCGGCTCTACACATACCAGCGGCCCTGTGTCTTACACAGCTGTGACAGATGACTGTCACTGTACACCCAAGAACACACATGTTTGGATATGACATACATGTAATCGCAGTGGATATGTGCATGGACCACACACAACACATATGCACATAGCATAGCATTTGCTCTCCTCCATGCACTCAACTGGCTACAGCAATCACACACACGCAAATGGAAGGTGGGTCCATGGCTGTTGAATGCTAACAGTACATGAGGTAGCAATGTTGACTGAGGACACATTCCCTCTGTACTAGTTACCCATGACACCCATCATATCATACAACAGTCCATGTGTTATGTATGTCATCACACATGTCCACCAATTGCAATGCATACAAACATGGCTACATGACAGGCATGTAGGACCACACACATGTACAACTTGTAGTGCGCATGCAGCTACCATGCATGTGCAGTAGCTGATGTATGTAACTCATCTATGCCTAACTACAACATGCAGTTGCAATGCAGCCCCATCACTAACAACTGTATATGGTGACATACTGACAGTACGTTAGGATATACATCAGGTATGGATGGATGTGTGTACATAAAGTGGTATTCCACCTGTGCAGATGGATGTTTGCCGGGGATGGCTCACACGTGTGTCACATGCCATCCTACCATTACATGTGCAAACAGTACGCTATGTTACTGTTACTTGACGGTGAAGACATCAAACCTACACAGCGGTCAGGTGTTACTGACTGTACGTCACTTGACACCTGTAACACTTACATCCTCCCGTGTGCATATAGCAGCACAATTGCCGGACGTAGCGTTGGTACACATAATGCAGCCAATACTGCTGCATGTCTGTCAGATGTATCATCATATAGCAGGTGTATCATTCACAGTACTGCCATGTGTGTTTGCTTGTGTGACCACATATGCCACATATGGTGGGGAATACATCCCAATTGTTACACACCCCTGTACACTGTTGTAGAGATCTGTACATACTGCAGTGTGGAAAGCATGACATAGGCAGGGGTGGTGTGTGTATCACACACATCAGCTATCCGTATGTGTATGACATTTGTGGTCTCCACTGTGTGTGTGTGTGTGTGTGTGTGTGTGTGTGTGTGTGTGTGTGTGTGTGTGTATGGCTGTCTGGTGCATGGAGTGAGGGTGTATGCTACCATACAGAACACACAGGATCCCTAACCCCTCATGGTGATGCAGTCTACTACCCTGTTGATGCCATCGGTCTCAGCCGTACTGGCTACCTGTACATGTTCTTACTCAGTGTCGCATCATGTGGGTGCACAGTACTGTGAGGGTGATGACCACATAGGCAGGGGTCCTCACCTCAATGCTATGGGGTGTGCATCATAGTGTTGTTGACCCCGTGAATGTGGGCATGTTCCTGTAATGTGACAGGGTATTACTGCTACACAGTGAGGCCTCATGCTATCAAGTAGCATCTAACGTTATTATCGGCCAGACCGTTGTGTACAACTCCTGCACCATGTCAACATACCTGTGATGTGACCTGGTATGGATGTCACGTCTCTAGCCACTATAGACTATAAAACTGCCCACATGCTTCTGGATCAGTATATGTGTGGACATCTGTGGTATGTTAGCCTTTCCAACAGTCAGGTTGAGGCTACGTATAGCATGCTGATATTGCCATACGTGCCTGTGAGTACTCCACAGTTACACATGGGAGACTGCAAACACTGCTACCTGTAGGCACATGCAAGTAGACCATAAGGAGGGACCCAGGGCATCATTACCAACATGCTGTTACTGTTGTTACTGAGACACATACTGTGAACATATAACAATGCCTGCTTAACCTGTACTACATGGTATGATGTCTGGTGCATGTTAACAGTACACAACTAATGTAATATACACTTCTCTCACTATTCTGTTCACCCTGTGCATCAGACCATTTGAGCATGTCCCTGCACCGATGGTGTGGATGACAGGGATGTGGCACAAGCTTCATCATATGCACAGGGTGATAATGTTTGCCAGGGGCATAGGCTGCACCAATGGATGCCATCATGTGTGTGGGTAAGGGCCGGTGATATGATTGGACATGTCTGTTCAGTATGCATGTGGGTGTTGTGGTGCCCTACAGATGTGTTTGCTGTGTGTGTGTATGTGTGCACACAGATGTTCTTCGTCTTCCCTTGCTGCAGTCCTGACAATTGGGTATAGTCCGCGTCCCAGTGTACCAGAGTATAAGGCTGGCAAAGGCGTCATGGCGTATGAACTGGCGTCAAAGTACGTCAAGAATACTAATGCGCACTTGTTGGCGTCATTTCCTCCAGTCTTGCTTTTGCGCATTGGTCCGATGCAGAAGCAATTTTGCGAGTGCAGGTTGGCGTTCTGAATTTCGAGCACCCGGAGTTTTCAGACCCGAATACAGAGTTGGCTAAATGTATTTTGTTTTTCTGCCTTTTGGTTTTCTTGCCTCAGTAAAAAACTTGGATGCTGTTTCTTTGTGGGAACTGTATTTCTTGTAGGAAGCAGGAATTACGCGTAGGATTATCATACATTGTGGCCACCTTGTTTAGTTGTTGAAGCAGCGTTGTTGGTTGCGCTTGCTAAGCGCGCTATTAACAAAGCGCGCACTATTAGAGGGAGGCTTGATTGTGCTGAGTTGGTGTTTTGGGAGGCGTTACCCGAATTATACTATGCCGATGAGGATGCTCCGGCGTACCAAAAGCTCATCTAAGAGCAAGGACAAAACAGTGAGAAGTCTAGGGGTGAGGAACGGCAGTCCCGGACGTGGTCCTTTAGAAGAGCTCAGGGGAGCCAGAGGTTTTGCCAGGAGTCTCTATGGAGTCTCAGGCAGATGCTTTACTGTTACAGGATGTGCCCTCTCAGGGGAGGTAGGCCAGGCTGCCTCGGCTTCTCAGGTAACTGTTTCAAAAGCTCTTCCCAAGGTAGTTAGGGCCTCTCCGCCTTCTGTTGCCAAAGCTTCTTTGGATGATGGATGAAAGTTCAGCTTCTGTAGGGGCTTCTCCTGGCATTTGGGCTCCTGTGCCTAAGAAACATATGCTTAAGGAGGCAGAAGATTTGATTACTCTGATTAGGGTTTCTTGCCCCACCTGATAAGGGCCTAGGGTGGAACAGAGGTTTGATAGTTTTGAACAGTGTGTTCAGAGGCTTCAGTCTTCCTGATTCCTGAGGCGCCAGGATTTCCTACTTATTCTGATTCTGATGTGGATGATTCCACTCCTTCAGCCTACTCCTCTGAGACCCAGAAACTCAGAGACTCTTCCTCCATGAGGGAGCACTTTAAATGGGAGGCCAAGATTACTCTGACTCCAGAGAAAAGGCTTAGGGAATTCTTGTTTTTGCCCCAGCATAGGCCTTAGCTATTCCTCCTGTGTTGAATGTAGTGGAGGATGTTTTTGCAGAGGCTTCTCTGAACCCTGATTCCCTTGCCTCCTGGTCCTGTTAAGCCCTGATAGGTATTATAGGGTGCCCGAAGCTCCTGTAATGTGTTGTTTAAAGTGGGTACTGGACCCAGGAAACTTTGTTTCTCAGGGGCCTAAAGGTGTTAAAGCTTCTTCTTCTAACGTATTGTGCATGAGGATAAAGAGGCAAAGGGCTTTGGATAGGTGGGGAGTAAGAAAGTATATACTTCTTCCCTCTAGCCATGAGGGCGTTGGTGTCAATTTCATATGCTGAAAATGGAGAATTATCTCCTTTCACAATTGAAATCTAAGGTGGATGCTTTGTGGAAGGTATTGAGTGTAAGAATTGCTGGATTTGGTTCATGTGTCTGAACAAATTGGGTAAGTCAAGGGGTGGGTGTGGTTTTGATGCTGTTCAGGCCTCCTCGAGGGATTTTGGGCCTAGTTCTGTTCTTCCTTGAACATGCATGGTTGAAGGATCAGAATTTAGCTGAGCATGTTAAGACCAGGAGTTTGGATGCTCCTTTACAGTCTGACGTGTTGTTTGGACCGCCTGGAAGCAGTTTTAAAGAAAATGGAGGACAAGCTAAGTCTATGCAGACTGTTAAAGATTTTTGCAGGTGCAGCCTCGAGTTTAGTAGAAATTGTGGCCTGCTAAGGGGTGGACATATCCTCAGACAGTTCACCTGCTCAGACTTCTGGTGAGGGTCAGTCCTCTAAAGCAGAACCAATGACCTGCCTTTTCAGCTGCCAGTGGACTCCCTTTGGGAAGGAAGATTGTCTCTTTTCAAAGAAAATTGGGATTTAATCACTCAAGACAGATGGGTGCTGGATTCATCATTCGGGTACAGATTTTATTTCCACACAATGCCCCTTTCAAAGGCATGCCAGATGTTCCTCCTCCACAAAGAAAAGAGGCTCACAAGCAAGTTTCTCAGTTACTCCAGATAGGGGCTATTCAGCCAGTCCCTGTGTCAGAAAGGGTTTATTTTATTCGCCTGTTCCTAGTACCAAGAAGGGGAACCGTGGAGACCAATTTTGGATTATCTATCCTCAACACTTATCTGGACATTCCCAAGTTCAAGATGTTGGCGTTACAGCAACTGTTACCTCTGCTGGGCTCTGCAGGATCACTGGATGTGCTTTGGATCTCAAGGAAGCTTACCTTCATGTGCTCATAAGGCTAAGTTGCAGAAAGTATCTGCGTTTCTCAACTGGAGATTTTCATTATCAGTTCTCTGCATTCTTTGGCTTATCTACTATGCCCGAGTATTCACAAAGGTTCTGGCTCAGTGATAGCTATCAGCAGGCTTCAAATTTATGCATTCTTGGACAATTTATCCACTCACGGACGACTGCCTGATTCTGGCTCAGAAAAGGAACACCTTCTACAGCATCTGGAATATGTCATAGCAGTGCTAGGGTATTCAGAATGAGCGAAATAAAGTCCAGTCTAGTACCCTCTCAAGACATGTGTGCTTTCTGGGTGTGAGACTGGGCCACAACATGAGATGGCCACAACCCGGACAAACAAAAGAGTCTGTCACTTTACTTCCATCAACTATCTCATCAGTCCGCTGACTGCAAGGACAGTCCTTCAAGCATTAGGGTTCATGGCATCTTAGATTCTGGTGCTTCCCAATGCCAAACTGCATATGAGGAAGCTGCAATGGTATCTCAAAATGTATGGACACAGCACCTGCCGAGATTTGGACACTGTCATTCAAATAATACCTTGCCTTCAAAAGGAATTCTTGTATGGGGCTCAGGAATGTCACCTAAACAAGGGACTCTCTGTGATGCCAGAGGCTTAATCAGATTTTAATGGACAGATGCCTCGGACACCTTAAGAGCTCATCTAAATGGAAAGTGGATACAAGACAAGTGGCCTGCCAGACTACAGCATCTACATATCAACATGGAAAGGAGATGTTAGCAGTCCAGTTTGCATTGATGGCTGCTCAAGGAGTTACTTCTTCCAGGGCAGGTGTTGATTCTGACAGACAACACAACTGTCATGTGGTACATCAACAAGCAAGGAACACATTCTTATCCTCTATGCAGGCAAGCAATGATTTTGCGAGATCAGCCTGCAACTGACTCTTCAGGTAAGGTTTCTGCCAGGAGCACAGAACTCCTAGCAGATGTATTAAGCAGACAAATCATGGATCCCCACGAGTGGAAACTGGATCTTCATGTATTTCAGAAATTGACAGTGTCATGGGGAACTCCAGACATAGATCTGTTCGCTTCTCCACTAAACCACCAGCTGCCAAAGTATTGCACAAAGGGTTTCAAGGGGTTTCATCACACAGCTTGGAAAGTGGATGCTCTGTCTTTCAGTTGGAAAACCTTCATGTCTATGCCTTTCCACCCCACCTCTTCTTCCAAAGGTATTACTAAAGGTCAGACAGGACAGGCCAAGGATGATTTTGATAGCTCCAGATTGGCCTCGCAACACTGGTACCCACTTTGTAAAGAAGCCTCATGAGTAAGCCTCCATGGCGCTACCTCTGATTCCTCATCTGTTACTATTATCTGCTCAATGTCAAGCTTCCATCTCTTCATCTCACAGCTTGGCATATTCTGTGTTGAAGCATGGTAGGTCTCAGCTTCCTCAACAAGTTTTAAATGTGATTATGGAAGCTAGAGGCCTGAGTACTAGGAGAGTGTGGTCTCAACTTCCTCAACAAGTTTTAAATGTGATTATGGAAGCTAGAAGGCCTAGTACTAGGACAGAAAAATGGAAGAGATTTTTATTTTGGAGTACAGCAAAAGAATTTGGAGATTTCAGAGCCTAATTTGAGTGTGGCTCTTCAATATCTTACTGAATTATTGGACAAAGGTTTGTCTTTCTCTTCCATAAAGATTCATGCTGCAGCAATTTCAGCTCACTATGATTGTGACCCACCTTTGTTTTCGCATCCTTTGTTCAAGCAGTTTCTTAGAGGGCAAAGAATATAAGACCCCCCACGTGAGAGCTCCCACTCCTGCTTGGGATCTCAAATTTTGTGTTGGAAAACTTACTCTACAACCTTTTGAGCCTGCAGCTACTGCTGAATTGAAATATTTGTCATGGAAGACTGCTTTTCTGTTGGCTATTACTTCTGCAAGAAGGGTGTCTGAGTTGCAGGCCCTTATGGCAGTAGAGCCCTTTTGATTTTCCATAAGGACAGGGTATCATTGGCACTAATCCTTCCTTTATGCCTAAGGTGGTTTCTAGTGTGGCTTTAAACCAAACTGTTATTCATTTGCCTCGTTTTTGCAGATCCTCAAAATAAAGGGGAAAAGATTTTGCACACTTTAGATGTACACAGGCAATTATGCTATTATTTGAGCAGGACTAAAGATTTTAGGCAGTCTCAGCAGTTACTTGTTTCTTTTGCTTTAAGTTCACAGGGCAAGCCTGTGTCAAAACAAACTATTTCTAGGTGGATTGGCTTTTGCATTGCATTTTGTTATTCCCATCATGGCAAAGAGTTCCAGCTGGGATTAGGCCTCATTCCACTAGGGCTACTGCCACTTCAACAGCATTTCTAAGGGGTGGCAACTAAGGATATTCTGGAGGCAGCTACTTGGAGTTCAGTGCATACTTTCTAGGCATTATCACCTGCCTATATACTCTAAGACTAGAGCTGGTTTTGCCACAGCTGTTTTACAAGGCATGTTGTCAGCTCCTGCTACTTTATAATTTGCCAGCCTCCCTCTCTGCTTTGGGATTCTACCCAATTGTCAGGACTGCAGCAAGGGAAGACGAAGAACATAGTACAGTTTTGTACCTACCATAAATGTAGATGTTCGAGAGGATTCCCTGTTGCAGTCCACCCCTACCCTCCCTCCTTCCCTCTGTGTTCAGGGTGGTTGTGTAGGTGAGTTTACATGCTTATATTTTTTGTATATATTACTGTATATATTGTACATGTTTTTTGGTGCAGGTTGTTTTTGGGACTTGTCTTTTTGGGTCTTCTGACATCTGGGGCAAGAAAAGACTGAGGGAAATGACGTCGGTCATGCGAGATTACTCCCTGGACGACTGACGCCAGTCTAACGCCATGACCGACGCCAGCCTTATACTCTGGTATTCGGGCCGACTGGGACGCGGACTATACCCAATTGTCAGGACTGCAGCAAGGGAATCCTCGAACATCTACATTTATGGTAGGTACAAAACTGTACTTTCTGCCTTTTTGAGACCTACACAGGGGTATTATTGACAGCTCCAGATTGTACAGACCAGGTTGTACAGCTCACTTTGTCCGGCCATGGCCACGTGACCTGTGCCTGCCAGGGGTTGCACGGGCACTACCAGGCAGAGGTACAGATTGGCTATTGTCTGACGACACATGTCCACTGGAACTGTGTCCCCGCTGGGAATGTCCAGGGCCATGTCCACATGGCCTGCTGTGTCCAGGTTTGGACAGCACAGCACCAGCTGCACTTCTACGTCTACTGGCACTATGGGGGTGGGCATGTGAGGTGGCATGCTCACGTTGACCTTCACTGGATGGTGTAGCTGGCCTACGTCCACGTGGCCTACGCCTCACTCCTACCAGATGTTCCAGCACAGACAGCTCACACTCGTGGATTGTCATGCCACGGTCAAGGATTCTGACTATGTCACCCAATCGCCTGTCCAGAACATCAGCAATCTGCTGTTGAGCATTTGCCAATGCCTGGATGTTGTCATTTAGGGTACGGATAGCAGCCCTCTGCAGCCTCTGCCCTTCTCTGTTCTGCTGTTCAGCACATGCCTGCGCCACCATTACAGTCTGGAACATGCGTCTGGTGATACCAGCTGCTGCGCTCTGTCCTGCAGGTGCATGTCTGCCAGAGGTCCTCCTATGAGCAGCACTGGCCACATGCCTGTGTGGCACATCTGCAGTCATTACACTGACACCATGGTGTGGAGACACACCTTCTGTAGCCACCACACATTCCTGTCCCACACTAACAGACGCTGACTGTCCTTCCTCTATGGCCAATGGTGATGCGGTATGTGTTGGCAGCAGAACTGTGTGCGGGGAAGAGGGGGGCATAGCTGGGATGGCAACCATTGGCACAGATTCTGCCCCTGACAACCCTGCCTGTACCTCATGCATATGTTCATCACTGCTAGTATCTGTGGGGGCACTAACATCAGATGGACCGCAGGAGGGTAACGCACCTACATCACCTGTGAATGCAAAGAAAGACTCTAAATTACAATAGACACACACACACACAGACACACAGACACACCATGCATGTGATTTGACAGACAGCATGTGGCATGCCTGTGATACAGCAAAGGGCATGCAGCTCAGACATTAATAGTGTTAGTTAACATACCTCCCTGGGGTGCACACTACAGCAAGCAGGTGTCATATCAGTAGCCATGCAGTTCACACAATCATGGTAGTATGCATGCATCCCCGAGATACACCATGTGGACCAGAACAGGATAACAGTACACATGGCTGATGTGACCTTGACATGTAATCTGCTGACGTGTGCATTAACATGCATACATGTCTGACACAATGGTGTCCTGACACATGTACAGCATCGTAATGGGCATCACATTGCGGTGTTGTCTGTATGCCCTACAGATAGAATGCATGTTTAGCAAATGTGCATGAGCATGGAAGGTTAGTGTGAGCCATCTACATTGCTGTACAGTGTGAAGTACAGACACTGTGCCATTGCATGGCATCATGAGGCATCTATATTGCTATACAGTGCATAATATGTACACATTGCATAGCCATAACTGCATGCATACCCATGACATAACTGTGGATTGTGAGCCATGATGCTGAGGTGTATACACACCAAACCATGCAGTGTCATGTGACAGGTCACCGAAGGACCTACAGATGACACCCCTGCACAACTACTACAGAGTCTTAGCTGCCTGGCAACCATGTCCACACATAGCAGACTTGTCAATTCACCATGTCCCATATGACATTGATGTACCACACACACAAGGTGCACAGCTAATGGTGATGTCCTACAGCAGCAAGGGAAATGTACAGTATCTGTGGCCTGATGTGGTGTCAATGTCTGTGGAAGCTGTAGAGGTGACTACTGTCATGCTATGACACAGACGTGATGTTCAACACATCTTATATGGTAGACTTCAGTGACACCTCCACTAGCTGTGCACAGGCTTTTAGGATGTCCAGTGTACCACATCAACTGTATAATCAGTCAACTAAGACTATAATTGGACCATGTGTGGACAATGTGCAACAGGGTGTATACACATCACATCTACTGTGTGGCTACGTGCCCCAGGCCATCCCCCATGGCCATGTGTGCATATGTTTTGGCCAAATGTGTCTGATGGCCATCAATCTCACATGTCTATGTTGTCCCATATGACATACACCCATAGATGTCAGATATGTCACCATCTACAGGGCTATGCAGACAATGGGTTGTATGTTTGGTATGTGGGGTATGGATTATGGGATAGTGTGACAATATTGCAGCCAGAACACTATGTGTCTGGGACATGTCAGGTGGCACATCACAATGTGTGCACCCATTGCAGGGGTATATAACACAATGGTGACTCCTATGGGCTGCCCATATCACAGCTCACTGTGTGGTACTGTTTGCGTACCACATGTGTTGTTCCAATGTATAGTACTTATGCCTACATTGTACAACACCTCCACCATTGTATGCACAGCTGTCCACACATGTAGCAATGACAAACACTGTGGTTTCATGTCGGTGTATCATTTTGTTTGTATATATTACACATGGGTGGCCAGTGTGAATGATGGGTGATGCAACCTGTATATCATGACTGGACCGAACATCAAGTGTGCAGGTGTTAACTGGCCACATGGCAAATAGATCTATGCTTTAACATGCCTGATACTGATGACAGTCTCACCTGCAACAGACTGATGTCTGTGTGGCACACCAGAGGTACCTGTATAGGAGTGACACAGCAGTTTGAAC
The DNA here is from genome assembly GCF_019279795.1 of Protopterus annectens. Classification (NCBI taxonomy): domain Eukaryota; kingdom Metazoa; phylum Chordata; order Ceratodontiformes; family Protopteridae; genus Protopterus; species Protopterus annectens. The sequence goes on from NC_056731.1 coordinate 1,396,659,973, forward strand.
ATTATCCATGACTGTGTGACAGGCACAGGGTGCACTGTGCATGTTAACACATTCGGCTGTACAATAGCATATAGTATGCACATGTGTGTATACACAGGGTAGCATACTGTAGTATGCAGCATGTGTGTAAACATACCTTGCATATGATGTTACATTACATAATGAACAGTGACACATGCAACTAAATGGGATATAATAGCCATATGTACAGTAGTGACTCATCAGGCAACTCCAGGCTCATTGGTTGGGAGACATCCACCTCCACGATGGCAGCTAGTGTTTGTGGATGCTGTTCTGAGGGTGTCCCCAGACTGGCCAGTAGTTCCTCGGTGTGTGTGAGTGGGAGCTGGGTTGGTGGCCCACCACCTGTTCCACCTTGTTCCCTGGTGATTGCAGTGGCACGCTGTTTTGCATGTCATATCAAGTCCGTGCAGTGTCTGCACACCTGCTGGTAGGTGCAGTTATGGCCACCCACATCATTCACCCTCCTGCGAAGATCCTGCCACAGGTTGTCATGCTGCTGGGCATGCTGTGGCACATGGCTGAACAACACTTCGTATTTCTCATGGAGGTACGGGATGAGGACATCATCCTCCTGGCTGCTGTATGCTGGCAGGCGTGCACGAGGCATTATCTGTAAGACATAATGATGGTGACAGGTCACAGTATCAGAGATGTACAGAGATACTGCTGCACATACATTTCTAGTAAATCTAGTACATCTGCACAGTTATCTTTGCAAATCATCATGACACTGACACGACTGACATGTTTGTGTCACACACATGTAACACCCGTTATGCATTGGATATCATCACCATATATGTGTGTCACCTCATTACATTGTTCATACTCCATTTGAATGCTGTCTTGATGTGGGCATGTCTGTTTGCCTGCATTGGTGTTCTTACCTATCAGCACATGCCTGGATGTGTCCACGGTAATGCTGTTGACCTTGATGCTGTGTATATGTCACATATCAACACATACACTGCCTTAATGGACTTGAGCAGTGACAATGCACACATACGCATGGAAACCTTTACATGCATGTGTTTTGCCATATACATCTACACGGCACTGTACAGCTGTTCAACATCCTGCCACGGATCGCCTGTGTTGCACATGTGAGAGACATGAGACAATGGCTAGTCGGACGTCATTCGCAGGGATGTTTATCAACTATAGCATGTACGGGCAAGGTTTCCTAGCTGTATCCGACAGCCATTCTGCCACCGCGAGGTGCATCAGTGCCACATTACTTATCCAGACAGTTGATACTACATCTACCATGTGGCCATCACACCATGTATGACAGAGATGACGTGCAGCTTTGATGGACAGGGTTGCATGGTATGGCGGGAGTATGTCACATGTATGGCACAGGGATCTGTCCAGCATGTGGTGATCCTAGCAGTAGGATGGTGGCTGTCCATGACGTATGTCTTTCAGATCAGGATATGGATATGTAGCATGTCCAACATCATAGTGTAGCACATGTCTTTATGCAAGGTAGACAGCATGCTGCATAGTGGAGGTGAGGATTGTGAAGGCTGGTATCGCCCATCCACGCATGGCCAATACCCCTTAAAGGTGATATGTGACCAAATATTGGTCATGGATGGCACCCTGTCATGACATGGGTACCTCGTATGACTACCTAAGGGGCCTGGAGACATCACTAACTCAGGGAGGTGAACTGCACAGCACCATCCCTTACACAGTGTCCATAATGTTGACCACAGCCTAGGTGGTAATTAATGGGTACAGGGATATTCACCTAGTGGTGACAATGCTGATATCATCCATCAGAATGTGCACATATGTCACACACCTCACCCACAAAGCCCATTCTGTATGTTGTTCACAACACTGAGACAGCTATTGCTCATAGGTCATGGCCATTCACATCCTTACATACACAGATGCCTCACATTTGTCTGTGTGGTATGGGCTACAATGAGGGTGGAGTACAACACATTAACCCTGTTTTACTGTAGCTGGCACTAGTGTGATATGCACATGTCACTCTGACACCTTTTGTAGTGTTGATTCTGTCAACAGGCCACTGGCAGAACACTCCTATGACATACGAAGGTATATGTAGTCAAACATCCGCTGTCATGTACATCTGTACTGCTAACATCTACATTGATAATGGTTCATGGACTTGCAGATCATACTCAGCAGGGTTATAGTGCGGTGCCATCAATTATGACTGTCGTCACCACTTGATATTATCCAACACCCTATCTGTATTGTATTTCCATGCCCAGCACTTGTTCAGAACTTGTGAGCACTTCATGAGCTACTGATTAATATAGCACCCATTCCACACCATTTCTCACAAGTACGCTGTCTGTCCTTACATTTCCAGCTTGCTTACAGTACAACAGCTGTTGTACACATGTAACTCACATATCTTGTGAGACATGGTTGTATATACAGGCATGTCCAACTGTCACGTACCAGTGCTATTGCCTGTCTATATAATGAATATGTTGTACATGTGGCAATAGAGCAATTGTCTCATGTACACAGTCAATTCTCACCTCCCAACATACAACACTACAGCCTGTGGGAGATGCACATATGCAGCCCTGTTGGGGGTAATGCTGTCACCAACCCTGACTGCACCTGACAATCATGTGGGGATGTGTAACATTCACAACACACCCCACTCATCACATAGTCTCACAAGATCTCCACCACCACAGGCCATACATACGAGTACAACTTGTGCAGTACCTCTCTATACTCTGTGTAGGCACCAAAGGCAGCCCCCATCACCAAACACAACAACAATAACTTATAGCCCACAGACTCATGTGTGCCCATCACATACAGCCAATAGGGTGTTATAACATACACAACACACCTGTCATAGGTGACTCTGTAGGCAGTCACACTGATGTTCCACTCAGCAGTCTACACAAGGCGATAGTCGCTTACATCTTGCTGTCTGGTAACTGGTTCTGCAACATAACCTATGCACCCATGCCACACCTCACCAGGTACAATTTGACTGTCATTCTCCATGTTAGTGTGACTGCCCTGAGATGCAACTTCACAGACTATGTGTGCAGGGACATGCAATAGCTCACCGGTCTTATAGCCCTGAAGGTGTGGGCCAAGCCCTGGGGAGCATTATGTATTCATCCGGACCTGATACCACTGTACAATGACTGACTGTGTCACTTCAGCAGTTGCCTATGCTTTTGCTGACATTTCACAGGCATCTGGTATCTGTCCGCTTTGAATGACATGGTCAACAAAACACGATGCTTTGGCACAGATGACCTGCAGCTGTCAGCCCTGGGAGTACAGATAACATGTAAGGCTCTTGCTGCTTCTATACTGCCTGTCTTGCACAGTTTCCAATAACATTCACCACCAGAATGGGAACAGGCAAGCAAAACATGGGGTTATGTGATGCAATGCCTGACATCTTCATCTCTGACACACACAAGCAAGGCACTCCTTATAATGGACCACTTCAATATCTCTGCAGTGACTGGGACCTGCCTCTAGGCTCTGCAGAGCACACCTGCAATGACAGGTTATACACAGACCATACCTTTCAGTCATGTAACCTGGACCGGCACACCCACGGCTGAGGTGTTCCCATATTCCACTATGTTGTACACACATCCTGGCTAGTTACTTAGCACAATGCATCAGAGGTGTTCCATGTGCAACTAACTGTGGCCAGAACTGCTATACACATTGTAACAAGCTACGGATTCAACAACATACCCCACGGTTGCCAGACCTCATTTCTTGGTGTACTGGACAGTAGGGCTCAGACAGGTACTACTGATGTGAGACTGACACTACCCCACACTTAACTGGGATAGCCACTCATGTACCGACACATTAGGCCAACGCTGTCCAGGATTCATAACCTCCACTCAGCTGGATCAACCCATACACACCACCTCCAAGACCAACAATATCCTTGACATGGACACTACCAACATGTGACTGGTGTTCCACACCTGGGGTTATCCCCTCAATGGTAGATTCCGAACATATGCTAATCACCCTTGTTATCCACATCCTGGCACCACACCCTTCATGGCATACACAGTACAAGAGTACTACAACACCTACTACAGACATCTTATGACAGCAGTAGTTAACGTCATGACACCCGTGCAGATGGACAATGCACATACAAATGCTGAAACATACCCCAGTGCACTTCATTAGCACTTACACGACTGCATGGATCATGCTATTCCACACAGAGCCATGATGGTACCTACCAGATAATGGATGCCACTCTGGGGGTCCAGTTCCATGGACATAATTTACAACAATAGGTGGAGGCTGTTGCAAAGTGGAGTACAATCCCATGGGTGGGGTAGCTCACTGGTCAGCCTCAGTAGGGCTACAGGATCCCTCATCACATACTCCGAAACTAGCTATGTAAACATTACTGCAACACATTCCAGGGTGTACCACAAGGCATTATGGAGGTATGTCAGTAGTCAATGGCAATACCCACATCTGCTCTGACATACAACAGTTACTCAGGAACATTACAGAACCAGGTGATGTTGGCAACATGCTGGCAGATGGGTTCAATGCTAACATTACACCCTCTCACTCCCTACAGGGCCACAATCCATGCAAAAACATTGCGGTATCCCTGCAGTCACACCTACACAGTACTAACCTGCACTCTGTATGGCCTGGAACACTGGCCCCATGTGACCGTCCAACATCCCAGGCTGTGATTTACACAAACCTCTGAACAACATGTCTCCCCACTTGGCCACCATATTCAGTAATAGTCTTGTATCAGACATTGTGGCCCCTGAATGGAACACAGCAACAGTTATCACACTCCACACAGGTGGCACCACAATGCACGAGGGGGACTATTGCCCTACACACCTGACTGGACTGTTCTGCAAGGCTATGGGGCACATCATCATGGAAGTCATTCACAGAGACATTGGTGGGCTCCGGTCCTTTGATGCCACCCAGGTTGGACTTGTTAGGGCCAGAGCATGGCTCCTACACCTGGGGGACTCCTTTCATACAGTTACCAGGGTAGTTGATGATGGTAAGGGGGTCCACACAGCCTACATTGTCCTCTCATTGCCTTGCAGCACCGTTCTCCATTCTGGTATTGACAACATACACATCCACCTGCACATCAACCCCTATGTCTCAGGATGTTATGCAAAGAGGCTCACGGACAGGACACACACAATGAGGGTAGCATACCATAGTACTTACTGTATTTCAGTTACACTTGGCGTACCACAGTCCTCAGTCATAGGGCCCCTCATGTTTGGTATATGCTTCCCTGAGGTACAGGCTAACACAGAGGGACTTTCCCTGCCTAGCTTTACAGACAACTGCATACAAAGTGCCATGATTGATCCACCAGCTGATACTGACCCCTCCATAAGGGTGTCACTGTGACGGATACCTGATATCAATATCATGGCCTCAAGCTGCATGACACAAGGTGCATGAACATCCCCTTTGCATTACACTATTCACCCACTGACTATCACATAGGTGGTAGTCCCCTACATACATGTCACATTGTACATGCTCGTAGTACACACGTATGTCGCACCCACTCCTTTGATAACCATATTGCCACTGTAGCGTGGATATCCTTCTACGTGGCCACACTTATCTGTACTGGGTTTGTAGCTGGAATGTAGGCACCCATTGTACCTCTGAACTCCAGACGTATACACACATTCAAGGGTACAGCACCCCATTTAGGGTGTACCTTACACAACAGCTACGGCTTTACATACCACAACATTAACATGCCATGATGTTTATTGAGCTCCAATGGTTGAAGTATGAGGCAGAACTACAGACATCACATCTGTACACATTTGCATACTACATACTCAGGGGTGACCTCTGCTGAACAGACAGGGCCCATGTCCACAACAATTTTCATAGATATACTCCACATAAGCGACATAAGCAAAAGCCACTGTGAGCAACATGCTCATGGATATGTGCACACACGCAACGATGAGTGGGATGTGCTTGAGAGTTACATTCCCAAACCAGACATTCACCATGCTTTGGAACATGATTCCTATGTACATCACGCAGGGACACTCAGTAGCACTGTTCATGTGATACCTCACTTGGTGGATGGGAGACACATGTATGCCAGGGATCACTGCAGTTTCTGTACTGTGCAGAGGTGCAGGTAACACATGGCTCTGCTGTTCACAGACAGGACACTACCCTAGAGAGGTGCCGCTGGTGTGAACACTGTGGTTATGCTTACACATAGACTTGCCAGACTGCATAGTACCCCACTATGAACCTGCGAAGCTATTACATGTCCTTTGTGCATGGTTAATTGAGTAGCCCTTCCATTTAGATTAGCTATCATGCTATTACAGTGTCCTGTGACTACAAGCCATATGTGTCCTGTTATTGTATATTGTACATGCCAATAGATGATACCTTTGGTATGCATGATATGCCTGTTATGCTGTGTAGAATATCTGACATATCTACCTACAATACTGTACATTACACATATTTTACATAGTATCCCATAATGCAAAGCATACTTGCATAGCGGGACCACCTTCGACATGGCATTGTCGTTATATGCCCATACACATGCCTACTGTGACGGTATATCAATATATACTATTCCCTGCTATGGCACATACTCATTGGACATACCCTACCACTGACAGCGGGTGGTATGGAATTGTTCTGTTTAAAGCCCTCATGTAGCATCCCTTGTGGTGTCTGTGATGTTTACCTTGTGGCCCACTGCAGGACACACAATTTCTACAAGCATTACTATGCTCAGCAAGACATCACTACATAATACCTTTTCCCACTTTATGCATTGCGAACACTTTTAATTAATACAAAACAGGCTATACATACACTAACATAATTAATACAAAACAGGCTATACATACACTTACATACCGAATGTTCTACATACCTTGTTATTGTTCCGGACTTTCGTAACTATCTCTCTTACACTGTTTAAACAGTTCTATGGTATGAGCATATGGTTGGAATGTCTGGCAAGTCATCTTTATATACGTCGATACCTGTAACATGTGGTTTCCTGCTGCCAATTGGTGTTCCTGAGTGACTTATTACTTGCACATCAGCTGTGCAGCTACTCCATTCACCAATTACGCGGCAACAGTGGGGTATAATTGAATTCTCCACATGGGCATTGCCCATTTGCCCTACCTTCGGGGAGACGGCCTGTATTATGTTTTGTTGTGTGTAATTGCAACTGCTATGTGTAGAGACACGTATAGTTTGGATTCATGTCCCCCGTGGATTGTGTGTGACGGCTAGAGTATGTGGTTCTACATGTGAGTGTACCTGTCATCCCAACTGTCTGATAAGGGACTATTGCAAACAAAACCTGTAACATCGCCGTTTGTTCCATTATACAACGGCTATGATTTCACATGGTGCCTTTAAATGTGTCTCTCACAAGGTATGTTAACGCCTCTGCAGATGTAATTGACTGACTGGATGTTTGTGCTGTAATTACAGTCCGTATTGCTATAGTTTCGTGTGTGGGGGATGTAGGTGGGTGTACGTAGCATATACAGTTTTGTGGGGCTTGCATTTCTACATATTCCATATATGTGTGTGGGCTCCTTCCCTAATTAAAGAGCTATCAGTTAGTAGACTTTTGTTACGGGATTATACATTGGGCCGTTGTTAATTGGTTTCTGTATAGTATGCAGGTGAGGTTGATACTTCCATACCTCTGGAATTACAGCGATATATAAAGGGATGTTACTAACCGACAGCTGTCCCATGTATTTCTGTCCCAGATATTTGCAGTCATTGCAGTTGTGTTGGTAACTGAACCTCTTTGGCATGGGTTGCCACCTTTTCAAATGGTCATTGTGGGACACTTGCGAGACACACATCAGTGTTTACAGGCCGACACATACCCATGGTCAGTACACAGGATAGCACATACTTTTATCCTCAATACATACTTATTGTTGAATCTGTAACCACTCCCTTGCTCCAAATAACCTGATTATATATACATAAGGAATGTTGTTGATGCTTTTCATTATACGCAACTAGGATCGCTTGTTTGTGTGTTTCAATAAAGGATTTTAACTCAACTGTGGACTACCTACTATTTTCTATTTTATTATTTTCTAAAACGTATTTTATAATTCAATTTTTAATTGTGAACTAGGTGCATAACATAATTCAAGGAGTGAACTTCACACCCTCCATTCAGCAAAGTTTCTTCTTGGTTTATAAGCTGGAATTGAGGACAATGTTACTTTAAAAATAATTTTCACTCAAATAAAGTTAGGAGAAGGTGTGCTTATTGCGTACTTGGGTGGGCTGTTCCTGAAACATTAAGCTGTAAGCTTTTAAAATAGATGATGAAGTCCTAGACTGAATGCCTTGTGTTATTATATATTTTTTATGAGTGCAAAATATTGTGGTTAGCAATGAAAGGGAGCCATCTACAAGGAGGAAGGAACCATGAGGACATTACCTCCTTAAACCAGGGGAAAACTGTGGAATAAGATATGGTGCAGTGGTTAGTATTGTTGCCTCACTGCAAGACGTTCTCTGGTTCGATTCTCAGCTGAGGTACGTTTTGTGTGGAGTCTGCATGTCCTACCTGCTGTCACGTGGGTTTCCTCTGGGTGCTCTAGTTTCCTCCCACATTCCAAAGACATGCAGTAGGTGGATTCGTCACTCTAAATTGGTTGTAGGTGAGACTATGTGTATGTGAGTGAGTGGTACAAATGAGCTACTATGGCAGGGCTAGCCACCCGACGGTGTAAACCTTGGCTCAAGTTGATTGCCGCTGGTGAAACATCACCCTGACTCCATATGCAAAATGGGAAAAGGGGTTGAGGATGGATGGAACCAATTCAGTGTTAAGTAACTGAACATAGATGGAGGCTTAGTATTTTGAAATGAGAGGAGGGCATAGGTAAGAAAATAAAGGATGCTAGGAAGCCTGTTAGCCACTGTATTTAAGCTATTTACCTGTGAAGCTTTAAGCCAAAAGCTCCAAAATAGTGCTAATTTTTACTTTTATTGAAGTAAAATTGCTCATGAAGTGCGTAACTGAAAATGCAACTTGCAATGGAAGGTGCCCTGGCAATATTCACATAATGTGTGGAAATGGTAGGCTCCCGGGGTTACTTTTTATTATGTTTTTTTAGTTGGTTAGTTTTGATGTTGCATGTTTGCTTTAGTGAAACAGACATGGGGAGGATGAAGGAAATGATGGCCTGATGATGACCATTGCTGGTTTAGCTAAATTATAGAGCCATACTGACATACATAAAAGCATGAAAACTTGACTTTTCTTCCTTTTCTTTTAATCTGTAGCACTACAGCAAATGAAATTTATTATTATACTAAAGAAAGTTCCATTAAGAAGGGACAGCACTAAATAACAGCACCAAAATAAAAAATACTACACATTGATAATCTAGCGTTTTCTTTTTCTTTTAAACAGATAAATGTAATTAAGGTATGGCAAGGCCAGAAATAAATTAAATGAAGTTCACACTCACCCGACAGTTGCTGGACAGAAGCACCAATTTCTTGTTGTAACACTGTCTGTCAAAGTGACCACTGTAGTGAGAAAACACTCATTTAACTTGGGAGCTTGAGCTCTGCTAAGCAAAGGAAAGTGGAGTGAGCAAACTTTCTTGTATCTAAGACTGTTAATGGCCTTTTATATGTTAGACTAAGATACTATATCTTTATACTTTACTCATACTTTTATGCAATTTTACAAATTCATTTACAACTTGCATTTTCTTTTTTTTATAATCCATTCCAAGTTAATCCCACAAGCATAACATGAAAATTCATTTTTATCAATGTTATTTCCTTAAGCAAAATTTTTAATACCCTGTCAGTGTCTCTTCATTTTTTGTCTTACATCTTATGTAATACATATATCATTCTATAACAAATGAAACCCAATTTGCTATATCTTGAGTGCTATTAAATAATTTTACTACTAGTTTTTAATCAATTATATTACTTGTCTTGTTAAACATATCATGATAAACCTGTCATTTTTACCCTTAACAATAATGCCTGAATACTATGAGCAGTGATGTGATTCTGCAAAATCTCTTTTGATTGCGTCCAGATATTGTGCTTACTGTAGAAACTGTCTGGTAATATTAGAAATGTATCATACTCTGCATTTGAAATAGCTGTGTTTTCTGCTGGCAGGTATTTAGTAAACCTTTATGCACTCTGTGAACTTGGTAAGGCTATTATAAGCACTGACACCCTTATGTTTAACATAAGAAAGTCACTAAATCAGTTTTAACAAATGAGATAGGGTTTGAGTCAATCTTCTTCTTCTTTCGGCTTTTCCCAGTTAGGGGTCGCCACAGCGGAACTCCGGTCCACTAATGATTGGCAGTAGATTTTTTTTACGGGTACTGAGGTGCCAGCTCGACGCCCAACCTTCAATGAAGGCACGCCCATTTTACACATGTCTTTCAAACGCCACTCGACCGCGGGGAGGATATGCAGACACCACACAGAAGGCGCTCTTGCCGAGAATCGAACGGGAGAACCTCTTGCTGTGAGGCAACAATGCTACCGCTCCACCACCGCGGCTTAATTGCAGCTACTAAAAGTATTCCATATTTCTGGGAAGAAGCATTAAATGAACCAAATGTCATGCAAGGTGGACTCTAGTGCACAGATCCACAAGGAACATGCAAAAAAAACAAAAACGATCCAGCACAAAGGAGAAAAGTGCCTAAATCAATTTATTTGTGGCAAATATAGAAACATAATACTGCAATAATGCAGCAAACCGGTTTTGGCTATATATCCAGCCTTCCTCAGTGCAGAAATAAAGGTCTAGATGACACATCCTGGTATCTTCTTATATATCCAAACATTTAAAGGTGTATGCATGTTCAAAAAATTATATGCATGTTCCAAAAAATTGGAGATACATGCAAAACAGAATTATAAATGTAAATGGAAAATATAAAATATAAAACATCACAAAGTAAATTCACTGACAAAGAAATTACATATATAAAATATTTAAGTGCTGGCTACATATGACTAGCAAATTTCATTTAAGCCAGGTTTGAATAAAGCTCCTAACCTGGTAATCCATGAGGATTCCATATTATTTAGTCTGTCATGCCAGCCTGCTTTTATATTTCTGTGCATGTCAATCTTGTCAATGATAGTAAATTTGAATTGTGCGGTTTTGTGAATCGTGGTATGTTTATACAAGGCATTTGTGATTTTGTGGGTTCTAATAGCGCTGAGATGTTCACTGATCCGATGTCTAAATGGTCTGGAAGTTTGACCCACATAAAAAGACAAACATGTACACGTTGCCAAATAAATCACCCAATCCGTACTGCAATTACCAAAAATTTTTATCTGATATACCTTAGGGGTGTTGCAACTAGCAAATTCTTTAGTCTTAAAGATGTGTCTGCATGCACTACAATGGCCACACGGAACACAACCTATCAAAAGCATAACCAAATAAGGTAGTCTGGATGGGTGTAGAAGGATTATATCTTTTGTAGTGTGTCACATAAGAATTGATAGTCCTGCCCCTCCGATAGGAGAAAGAGCATCTATTTGGCAGTATGTCATTTAAATGTTCATGGGCACGTGAAATGTCCCAATGATTATTAATTATGTCTATAAATGAGGATGTGTTGCTGCCATAGATAGTGACAAATCTAATGGGTTGACGTGTTGATGTATTTGATCCAACTAGGGTGTGTTTGTATTGTAAAAGTTGTGATCTGGACATATCTAACCTGATTGATAGTTTGGGTGATTCGACATCTATTGTATCCTCTGCTTATGAGTCTATCGCTCAAATCTTGTTCACATTCTAAATGGGATTTCTGAGAAGAACACATACGTTTCATACGTAAAAATTGAGATTTGGGAATATTGTTGATGATGTGACGGGGGTGATTACTAGATGTATGCAAAAGTGTATTGCATTGTGGAAACTTTCTGTGTACCCGAGTAGCCAAAGTATGGTCAGTCTGTCTAGATACAATTACATCCAGAAAAACAATTTCCTGATATTGCATATTCAAGGTGAACTGAATATCCCATGTGTTATTGTTCAAAAATTTGACAAATTCCTGTACAGAGGTTAAATCCCCCCGCCACACCATCCAACATTCATCTAGGTATCGTCTCAATATATCCAAATCTGCCAAGAAGATGTTTTTATGAGAATCATATATAAATTGTTCTTCAAAAAATCTCATAAATAAATCAGCATATATGGGAGCAAAAGATGCTCCCATAGCTGTAGTTCTTACTTGCCAGTGTGCTTGACCTTCAAAATAAAAAAATATTTTTAGTCAACACGTATTGAGTCAGTTCAATCAAAAAATTGTTAAATCCCCTAGTATATAGTTGTGAGCGATCTAGCCAGTATGCTATAGTGGATAAATCAGCATCATGTGGTATGCTGGTATATAGGGAAGTAACATCCAGAGTGCATAACCACCAATCTGATTCAAGTTGCGTATCCCCAATGATATTTAAAAATTTGGTAGTGTCTTGCAACCTGGATCTGACCATAGGTAGTAATGGCTTTAAATAACACATGAGAAATGCTGATAGTGGTTCCGTAAGAGAACCCCTCCCAGAAACAATAGGTCTACCAGGTGGACAGGTCGGATGTTTATGGATCTTTGGAAGTAAATATAGAAACTGTGGAATGGGATTGGAAACTTTGAGTTGTTTATAAATATGTTTATCTATGATACCTTTTTCGGTGGCCAAATCCAAAAAGGAATCAATATGTATTTTAAAATTGGGTGTAGGATCAACCACCATATGTATGTAAAACCGGGCATCTGATAGTTGTTTAAGGGCTTCCGTTTGATACATAACCCAATCCATTATTACAATACCTCCCCCTTTATCTGCTGGTGCAATGACTATATTGCGATTGGAACTAAGTTCCCGTAACGCTTGTTGTTCTTGTGAAGATAAATTATGTCTGATGGGCTAGAAGCCACTATTAAAGTGTAAATCCTTCATCACACACTCCTTAAATATGGCTAAGTGTTTGTCCATGGGAGGTTGAAAATCAGATCTACCAAACTGGAACCCAGTGGATCTTTGAGAGTTATCAGAATCTGCAAAAAATATCTTTAAATTAATCAATCTACAAAAGTCATTAAGTTCATTGGCAAGTATATGTTCAGATACAAAAGATGTCGGCACAAAGTTTAAACCCTTATTTAAAAGTTTTTTATGGACAGGTGACAATTTAAAAGAAGAAATGCTGTTTACATTATTTATTAACTCACAATCTTCTGTAACAGCTGTTGTAGACTTTGTGTGCTTACTCCTGTGCTTTCTACCCCCTCTGTCTGTCCTGGGCCTAAAGGGTTTGTAGATTGTTTACGTTTGGCCACTGGGGACCCCTGGTTGGAAGGACAGTCATAATCTGTGGCAGAAGATGTCTCATTTTCTGAGGTGCCACTAGTTGACTGAGTATTTTTCCTCAAAATAGATATAGGTCTTTTTCTCCTGTTATTGGCTTTATTACTGGAGTCAAAAAATCGTACATTTTTTGGGGGGACAAAGGGTTTGCCCTTGTCATAATCGGCCATATCTCGTTGGAATTTTTGTGTTTTCTTTTTAATTAATTGCACTTCTAATATAGCTAGATCCTTGGCCAAACATGTTAAATGATTGTGATAAAAATCCTCAGCCTCAAAGGTTTGAGCCTCTAAACAAATATTATGAATTTCTATAACCTGTGAATCAATCATACGTTCATAATAAAAGATAAGGGTATCAACAAACAACATTGAGCTTGGTGTTGCATCTGTGCCCAATCCTTAGACAACTGTTCATCAATCAAACCCACCAGGGGTTGAATGCGGATTCTCAATCCACGGGGTGTTATATTTTTCATCTTATATGCCTTAAACAGTTTTAGGTGCCAAATGTTGGCTCTTAAGGATCTCATATTTTTGGTTATTTTGAAACAATATGCCACAAAGGTGTTTGGCATCCCCCTTATTTGTGTTTAAATCATTGCTACCAGATCATTTCAAAACAAAAACATCCAAATTGTCCTTGTCCGCAGATAGTCCTTGTAAAATACCTTTAAGATCCATTTTACCACTCATGCTTGCAATATACTAAAACAGAACTACAATATATAATATCTGTATCAAAGGCAGTACCTCAAATATATGTAAAGTGCATCAAAATATAACCAATCCAAAGCTTCTGTTTATAGATATAAATGCATCAACGGAGCTGAAATTGTTATGCATACAGACTCATGGTCTATAAATCAATGATAACATAAATAACTGACCTGTAGTTACATCAAAAAATAATATGATCAATGTATTAGAACCGAGTGCAACACATCAGGCCACAAAATCACCTTATATTTTCTAAAAAATATATTTGTAGTGAAATGTTCACAATAACTGATATACACAGCCGACCATCGTCTCAACTGCTATCACATGAAAATAATGCAGTCCACCCCAATTTGAAAGACAATACCAATATGTAGGAAAAATTACAGACCAATTTCCAATATTTGATATGGTCAGTGTATCCCAGTTAGACAATAATCCCAAGGAATCAATAATTTGTACACCCAAGTGAGATATATATTGGCCTAATCGCTTTTGACCAAATCATCTGGTAAACTTAAATCAGTTTGCAATATACTGGCAGAGACATAGGTCGGCCAATTCCTTTTTTCCTTTTTTTAATTTTTTCCTATCACCATTTATGCTGTTGCAGTTATATATATATATATATATATATATATATATATTTTTTTTTTTTTTTTAACTAGTCTATATAATTAACTATTTTTGTCAGGACACAGTAAAACAATCTTTAAATCTGAAACTCATGTAATTTGTTACACTGTGAAACAGTATTACAAAACTGAACTACTTTTAGTCTGTTGTGCAAAAGATAACCTGCCATATATATGAATATTTTAATTAGAATTTTAACCCACCTGGCAACAAGCCAACATAGTAGTTCATGCTACTTTATGGAAACCTGTGAAAATGATTGTTGTTTTTTTAATTTAACTTTTGCTCCCTGAGTTTTATTTTATATTAAGCAAAGAAAAGGAAATAACGTATATAAGCCAGAGTTTCTTCATGTGTAAATAGAAATCAAGGATGTGTTTATTCTTAGGTTTATCGGTGTATGCTAGAACATGCATCTGAAATGTAGCCTATAAGTGATCTCAGCCTTAGACTTTATTTAAAGGGATATATATATAAATATATATATATATATATATATATATATATATATATATATATATATATAAGCCAGTGTATGATTTACAGACTGTCTCTCTCTCCATTAGAGACATAAGCACTAGACCTGGGGTGAATTTCTGATTTCTCATCCAGTAGTCCAGGTTACACTTAAATGGGAGGAAGAACCCTGTTTCACATGGATGGGAAGCCTATTCCAGAGGAGGGGAATTCTCTGAGAGACATACTTGTCCCTCCAGCATGTCCTATTTATATCACAAGCAAAGTTCAAGTTCCTAGATCAAGTAGTTCTGATTTTATTGATTTTGCAGATGTGCAAAAGATCCTACAGAGAGATATTCAGGGATGCCTTGTATGCCATGCACAGATCACTTCTCAACAATCTGTAGGAAACTAAGCATAGGTATTGGGCTTTGAGATAATCTGCACAGAACATGTTGTTTCACCCTGTATTCTTTTTGTAAAGGACCTCTATGGATGTTCCATTTGCTATATGTCCCTGGTTAGGTATATACCAAAGGAGTTATCGTACTCAATAATGGGTGTCATGAGGGTCAAATACAGAGGAACTATGACTTCTTTGGATCTAGATACCATGCCCTTGCTTATAATTTGAGCAACACAGAATGATTTCCTTAAACGTTAGACACATGTTGGTTAAAAGCCAGGTTACTATCCACATACGTCCTCAAATCCCTGACTACTGAGTCCACAATTAGGGGTGTTTTATAAGGGATGTAGTTGCTTAGAGTAGCCAACTTCTCAAAGGGTATTACTCTTAACTTCTTGGCACTGAGTTTTAAGCCCTGGCTGTGGCACCATTCATTTGTCTGTGTCTGTACTTTGTATAGGATGCTAGTGTCTTGGGGTGATTCTATGATTGTTCCTAGTTTGCAGTCATCTGCAAAGCTGGTCATCCAGAGGCCTTTGGCATTGGCTTTGATTTCTGAGACATAAATACCAAAAAGGAGTGGGATGCAGTACAGAGAGTATGTAAGAAGTTTTGACTGTGGTGGGAAGCATCTCTGTCAATTTCTTTGGTCAAAAACAAAGGAAAAAAAACTAAAATTCATGAGGGCCAAAAGCTCAAAATCACAGACAGTTTATAAATATTAATCTAATTCACTTATTGAGTTAACAGAATAACCGGCATTGAATCAGTTTGCACTCTGGATAATAGGAAATATGAAACTCTGATAAATATGTTGGCAGGTGTATGATGTGTACACTAAAAAACATACACATCTTCAGGCTGGTCAAACAGTATGACACACAAGAGACACTCCAGGTGCAGTTACCCATTGACAAGACCACTATTCAAATCATAGGTAGCTACAGGTACTCAACTTTGACTCAAGATGCCCACTCCACCTATCTGGACCTCTTCAAATCTATCAAGATTCAACCCTTTACCCTGATCCAGGGTGACTTTAACTATCCAACCCTAGACTAGAAGAACTAGTCATACCAAAACACAAATGCCCAGAGATTCCTTGATTTCATCAGTGCAAATGCCTTGGACCAGCTGGTTGACATCCTGACAAGAGGTGATAATATCTTGGACTTGGTATCGGCCAACATGAGTAATCACTGCAGCACCCCTACAGTGTCATGCTCCCTGGTAAGCCCCAGCTAGGGTGAAACAAAAAACTTCTCTCTAAGTTGATTACAACCTCCTGAGGGAAGGTATAAACAGCTTCTCAGCCCTCTCCCCCACCATAGGAACAGGCACATATGTCCAAACCTACACCAAAGTACTATACGAGTATTTATATAGCTGCATGGAATCAGGAATACCAGACAGGACTAAATCATCCTCCGCAAGGAAGAGTAAAACTGTCTGGTGGAAACTTGCAGTAAGTTAACTCTATAATAAAAGGAAAACATTGCTGTCCAGGACCAAGAAGGAGCAGGTGCCTAATTGCAAGCAATCTCTCCTTAGCTTGAACAAGCAAATAAGAACACTAGTGAAATCCTCCAGAGCAAACCTCGAGTCCAAACTGGCCACATCTACTAAAGACAATCATAAGGCCTTCTTCACTTACGTCCGCAATCTCAGAGGAAGCACTCATATCTGCTCAGAACTAGTAGTCAAGGACACTACATACACAAACACCATAGATATAGCAAACCTGCTGGCAAACAGGTTCAGTGAAAACTTTACCCTTCTTCCCCATCAATAAATCAAGACATCCACAGCACCTGCTCCCCTCCCCTTATCTGTAGGGAGCAAATCATCACTGCCCTCTCAAAAGCAAAAAATACAGCCTCTATGGGACCTGATAACATCCCAGGCTGCATCCTACATGAACTCAGGCAGGAACTTGCAGCACCATTAGGCATCCTATTCCACCAAAGCCTGAGTGTTGGCTTCTTCTCATCCAAGTGGAGGACAGCCACTGTCATCCCTTTGCACAAAGGTGGAGTGTCCACTGATCTAGGAACTTATAGACCCATCAGCCTAACTAGCCTGATCTGCAGGGCCATGGAATGGATTACCATGGACCTCATTAACAAGAACATTGGCAACCTCCAAACACTCGATCTCACACAGTTTGGTTTTGTGAAGGGGACTTCATGCCTGTTAAATTAGGTCAACTTATTTGAGATAGTTACCAAACCCTTGGCTGCGGGGAAGACAGTGCACACCACCTTACCTTGACATGGCCAAAGCCTTTGATACTATTCTCCATTCGGGTATAGTAGATAAACTCTCTCAACTAGGCATCAGTCTGTATGTTCAAATCAAGAGGAGAAGGGAAATACTTGCATCACACCACCAGTCTCACATAGACCCATTAAACCAGCACCGGCAAAAAACACACATAAATACATGAAACCATACTTGGAGGCTCTAAATAAAAATCTACAAAACCGACAGAGACCTCCAAAGCAAACATCCAAGCAACCGCCACTCCCAACACAAACCATGAAACACATACTTCACAAAACCAGTGTGCCATGCAGTCACAGCCCTTAAAGCAAAATAACATACCCAACATACTAGTAATAGGTGACTCTATAGTCAGGAACACTGATGTCCCACTCACTAGGCTGAATAAGGAGAAGGTTACTGTTAGCTGCCTGTCGGGTGCCAGGATCCACCACATAACACAAGCACTCAGGTCACTCCAGAACAAGTACAAATATGACTCTGTCATTGTCCATGTTGGTGTGAATGACCTGAGCCATACCTCCTTGGACTACATGAAAAGAGACATGGAAGAGCTCTCTGATCACGTAGCCCAGGCCGGTATGAACCTGACCCTGAGTACCATCCTGCCCTCACCAAGAATGATACCACGGTATAAAGAAAAAATTCATAATTTCAACAATTGGCTAAGTTCTGGTGTCATTCAAAGGGCATCCGGTGTCTGTCCACCTGAGATGACATGCTCAACAAGCCACGCTGCTTCACTAGAGATGGCTTGCACCTGTTACCCTTAGGCTTTCAAATACTGGCCAAGGCTCTTGCCACCCCCATAGTGCCTTTTTTAGGCAATGCTCAAAAGACAAACCCACCACTGTAAATAGCACAAGTAACAAAAAACTGAGGGCAATGCTACTCAATGCCAGAAGTCTAAACCTCAAAATGCATGCACTCGAGGCACTCCTCAGTATGGAGAAAATCGATATATGTGCAATAACATAAACCTGGTTTAAGGCCCCAGAGAGCACCCCAGCACTACCAGGCTACAACTCATACCATACATTTCGGCCACAGAAACCAAACCGAAATACAAAAGGCGGGGGGCATATCCATATTCATCAAGGATACCCACACATCCAGGTTAGTGGCACAGCACGATGCTTCAGAGATCATCCACATGTCACTAACAATGGGCAAAACTGCAATTCAAATTGTAGCTTGCTACAGATCACCCACCATGCACCAGAACCCCCAGTCTGCATTTCTGGAAACACTGGGAAACATAAAGGTCCTACCAAACACCCTAATATTGGGTGATTTCAATTACCCAAACATTAACTGGGAGAACTACTTAAGTACTAACTCCCTTGCCCAACATTTCCTAGAATTTATAAACTCAAACGCCCTGGTTCAACTAGTCAACACTCCCACCAGAGGTGACAACATATTGGACCTGGTCATCACCAACAAGGGCGACTGGTGTTCCACAACGGAGGTCAACCCTTCGCTGGTTAGATCTGACCATAAACAAATCACTTTGGATATCCACATTCTGCCCCCCACCCCTGGATAAGGAAACCACCATGAAAAACTTTTCAAAAGCAAACTTCACACTACTTAAGACCGAGGTGGAATGTTTCAAAGCCCCCATGCTAAAGGATAGCGCTATCCAAGCTGCAAAATACTTTACTATTGCATTCTACGGGCACCTACAAGAATGCATGGATTGTGCCATCCCAAGCAAAACCAAAACTCACTCCTCCAAGAAAAGGAAACCAGTCTGGTGGACTCCTGCCATAAACAAGCTATACAATAGAAGGAGGAAACTAGTACAGAAAAGAGTAAAATCCCAAGAAGGGAAGACATTCCTGATCAGTATCAGCAAGAAATTACGATCCCTCATAAAATCATCCAAGGTAAGCTTTGAAAAAAAATTGCCAAGGACTCCAAAGATAACCACAAGGCATTCTTTAGCTATGTCAAGAATCTAAGTGGCAATGCTCAGATCTGCTCAGAGTTAGTGCAGAATGGCACAAAATACACTGAACCGATCGATATCGACAACATCCTGGAAGACAGGTTCAGTGCAAACTTCACCCTTCTCTCACCTCCAAAAGGGCCCATAACCATACCAGAAGAATGTAGAGTCCCAAATCACAGACACTCAGGTTAAAACAGCCCCCTCCAAAGCCAAAAACACAGCATCAATGGGACTGGACGGTGTCCCAGGCTGCATCCTACACGAGTTCAAAGACGAACTAACTCCTCACCTAAACACACTGTTCAAAACTCAGCCTCTCCACAGGCTACATACCCATAGAGTGGCGCACAGCAACAGTTATTCCGCTCCACAAAGTGGAGCCACAATACACTCCGGGAACTATTACCCTATAAGCCTGACTAGCTTGGTCTGCAAGGCTATGGAGCGCATTATCATAGAACTCATTAACAGAGACATTGGGAACCTCCAAACACTGGACCCTACGCAGTTTGGCTTTGTTAAGTGAAGATCATGCCTCCTAAACCTGGTGGACTTCTTTGAGACAGTTACCAAGGCTATAGACAAGGGAAAGGTGGCACACACAGCCTATCTAGACCTTGGTAAGGCCTTCGACACCATTCCCCATTCAGGTATTATAGACAAGCTCATGAGCCTGAACATAAACCCCTACATCACAAGATGGGTTGCCAACTGGCTCATGTACAGAACCCACATGGTCAGAGTTGTGGGAGCTAGGTCCGACTCTAAACCGGTTACAATTGGCATTTCCCAGGGCTCAGTCCTAGGACCCCTCCTGTTCAGCATATACTTCTCAGAGGTACAGGCAAGCACAGGAGGACTATGGCTGACCAAGTTCACAGACAACTGCAAACTAGGGGCTATAATTGACTCTCCAGCTGACACAGACATTTTCCAAAAGGGTCTCACTGAGACAAATACCTGGTGTCAAAATCATGGCCTCAAGCTAAATGCCAAAAAGTGCATAGTCATCCCATTTTGGAAAAAACAAAGTACCTACAATCTACCACATAGGTGGTATTCCTTTAAATACAGAAGATGTAATAAGGGATCTGGGGACCCAAGTAGATAGTAATCTCACATTTGATAATCACATTGCCAAAGTGTCTAGAAAATCCTTCTACATGGCCCACATAATTACAAAAGGGTTCGCATCCAGATCAAAAGAGGTCATTGTGCCCCTCTACTCATCACTCATCAGACCCATCATAGAGTACAACACCCCATTTGGGATGTACCTTACAAGACACCTGCAAGAGCTGGAAAGACCACATAAGTACCTCAACAACAGGATCACTGGCCTCAAACAGATGCCCTATGCAGCTCGACTGAAGAAACTCCAGCTGTTCGGTTGCATACTGCCTACTCAGAGGTGATCTCTGCCTGACATACAAGGCCATGTCCAACCCAGAATTGATGGACATGCTCCACCTAAAGAAAACCTTATCCCCTCGAGCCACATGCTCTAGGGATCTAAACCTCACCACAACAATAAATAGGACATGCTGGAGGGATAGATTCCAGTCCCAAAGACTTCCCATGCTTTGGAACAAGATTCCAATCTACATTAGCACTCTTCAAAAGAAACCTTGACGAGTGGATGGGAAACAGAAAGTTTACCCCTGGGATCACTTCAGTGGCTCTGCTGGACAAAGGCACAGGGAACTAATCTAAGGGGGCGGGGAAAGTCAACACATTCTGGCTAGACTTATAAATGCCTTCAGGCAGCTAGCCTAGTACCTACCTATGAACCTATGAATCTATGTTACCAGATGGATAGCAAACTGGCTCACTGATAGAACCCACCTAGTCAAAATAGGGGAAGCCACCTCAAGCAGTTGACCTGTAATGAGTGGTGTACCCCAGGGATCAGTCTTGGGGCCTCTGTTGTTTGGGATATACTTTTCTGAGGTGTAGACCAAAAATAGTGGGCTATGGCTGACCACGTTTGCAGATTACTTCAAGCTGGGCACTGTCATCAGTTCCCCTAGTGATGTGGACATTCTCCAAGAGGGTCTCACCCAAACAAATGACTGGTGCCAGGAACATGTCCTCAAACTGAATGCCAAAAAATGCATCATCATCCCTTCCGGGGAGAGTGACGTCCCCACAAATTATCACATTAATAACAAGGTCCTAAGTATGCAATCAGTTGTGAGAGACTTGGGCACCCAGGTTGATAGCAAACTAACTTTTGACCACCATATTTCCTCCATTGTATGAGAAGCTTTCTACATGGCCCACCTCATTAGTACGTGTGTCTCATCAGGGAGAAGGAGGTCATAACATCCTCATATTCTTCCCTTATAAGACCCATTATTGAGTATAATGCCCCTTTTGGCATGTACCTCACAAAACACATGCAGCAGCTGGAGAGATCACAGAGGTTCCTCACCAGGAGAACCCAGGGCCTCAAACATCTACCTTAACAGATAGGCTAAATGCCCTGTCTTTCTTCTCAGTCTCATACAGACTCCTCAGAGGTGACCTCAGTCTGGCATACAAAGCAATCTCAGACCCCACCTTGATGGGACTGCTGCATATCCATAAGTCAAGCTCCACTCAAGTAACTTGCATGTGTGACCTCAACCTGGTCTGTGACATCAATAGGACTTGTTGGCGGGACAGATTTGTGTCCCAGAGACTCCCCTTTCTGTGGAATAGACTCCTTCTCCACATTAAGCAAAGTACCACATTAATCCTTTTTAAGCGCAACCTGAATAACTGAATGAGGAACAGAAAATACACCCCTGGTGTTCCACCTGTGTCCCTGTTGGACAGGGGCATCAGGTCCTGACTTGTTGAAACATGGGATAAATTCTTGGCTAGGCTTGTAAGGGCCTCAGGGCCAGTAGCCTAGTAACTTCCTATTAACTTCCCATGAAATTATACATATATCAACTAACAATAGCAGCAATTAAAGAAAAGAAAATGAAAATAAATGTCTAACTGCTGGCAATTCACTTGCCCATCCAATTCCCTTCTCATTTCAACGAATAATATCTGGCAATGAAACTCTCTTCTTCACATCATTTGCAGTGCCACCTGAGTTGCAGCTTGTAAATCTGACTGTTGTTTGCCTCATATAAAATCCATGGAGACTATTATGTTGTAGCAAAGCAGGCTTATTTCCAAACAGATGAATAACATCCTGAAGATGATAAAGAGCATTTATAAAAATGGTTGAAAAATGGATAACTTGTATACACATTCAAAGTAAAAATCAGCAGTATCTCAGCTTAGGTGCTTCTTTTTCCAATCTCAGTTCTCATTTCTTAGCTTAGTATTACATCATTCAATAAACTTCCCTTTCATCCTCTAAATGATAGCTACTATTCTGGAAGGTTTCTCATCTCATGTTAATAACTGCTTACCGTCCCACATCCGGTAAATTTCTTTTTGCTTGACTATACTATATTCATGCAGAACATGTTATAAAAGCAAGTTCAAAACATAATGGTAGTCTACTTATCTTATTTGTCTATACAATCCTCGGGATTCACGAAGCTTGATTTTCCATGCAGGAACAGTGTAACTACTCCTGCACGGAAAATGGCCGCTTTGTGATCCACATACGTGCCGTTTTCATGTGCACGAGTGGCCATACACTGTTCCTGCATGAAAAAGCATGTGGGATGCAAATCACCTCACCTGCTGGTAAAATCCATCCAAATGAGGTTATTTTGCCATCCACAAAGCTGCCTGGACTTTGTGCAGGAACAGTGTCAGAGCAGAAATGTATTTGGCTACTAACTGAATACATTTCTGCATCTGACAAATGGGGGCATGACAGCTCGTGGAAAGCATGTATTATGTTGAATAGATGAGCCAATGGCCAAATATAAGGCCATTGGCATTAAAAGCTGATTAATTTTTTTAAAAATAAAACTTTTTTTTTTGACCGATCTTGGCCGTTTAAGCTGAGGGCAGTGGTGAGCAAACACAGGGGTACCAAAAAAAAAAAAAAAAAAAAAGGTAAAAACTGCATTATATGAGAAATCTGCATTTTGCCATTATAGTCAATGGCAGGCAGAATGTAAACAAGACAAGGGAGCACTGGTTGTCAAGAGGAAAGGGTGTGCGTGAGACTTGTAACTATGGACTTACATGCTGGGGTTTGCAAATGAGGGGACTTATACTGAATCACAGATTTCTCCCAACTGGCAGCCTGCACCTAACCATGTAGGTGCAGGAATAGAGAGCCATGGAAGCAAAACAAGAGGATGACTTCAGTAGGGGGTGTGTTATGGTTGCTGTAAGCTGATTGGAGTCCTGCAGCCCATGTTTGCCCTTAGCTAAGAAAAGCTAAGGAAGGGGGGGGTGTCAGCACTGTTTACATTGCCTAAACAGGTGTGCGCGACGTGCACCAGGCTTTAAACACTAAAAAAAAAAAAAAAACAGAGGAAATAGCAGCAGTGTTGAAATTGGAGCACTGTGGATGCATGGCTCACCTTGGGGCTTCAACTACCATGAAACTGGGAAGGGGAAATAGCAGTAGGTAAGCAATCCAGGAGAATTAGCATAGCTGGCAGGTGGAATGTATCAGAATCAGACAGATACACAAGCAGTAGCCCAGCAAACTACTATAAACTGTCCAAACTCCCTACAGACTGGCTTTTCCCACAAACTCTACACCACCGGTGTACACAGACAGGGGATTTTTAACTGACAAAACTAAAAATGTGGCTACTGCTGCTTTACTCCATCAGTATGTGCTGGAGACTGAGGGTGGTGAGGAGGAGAATGCTGACAACTGACACACAGTGAGGAGGAGAAGAGTGTACAGACCCCAGGGTAACTTACCAGGGCTACATGAGCTGGAGATAGTGGAGCACTATAGTGTGGACAGGGACATTCTACAGCAAATCGGTGAGCTGTGCTGGCCACGCCTCACACACAGAACTTATAGAGGGGAACCCATCCCAGTGAACACCAAGGTATGTCTAGGCTTAAGAATACTAGCCACAGGTACCTTCCAAAGACCAACTGGGGATATCATGGGGGCCTGTAGATGTCAGTAGTTGATTACACAATACATTACACTGTAAAACAGTACATATGTCCAAAAATCTATGCTAAAACAGAACATGTTACACAAGCAGCACAGACAGTAATAGGAAACTTAGTTACACACAGTATCCTCCCATGTTTGGACCAATTGTGTCTCCATATTGGCAACCTATCTACAGATATCCTGCAAAAATAGCTTGCTAGGTGTAGCTATAGCACACAAAACCCTGGACTGGAGTACAACTCTCCCTGGAATGGATCCCTACACTCAATACAGAAGGTCATACTGGGCATGCTCCTACACTTAGTGGATCCCCATATAGAAGCTCATACTGGGCATGCTCCTACACTCAGAGAAATAAAGCCCCTGTCTGACACCACAGTGAACCATAGATATATGTTATCTGCAGATGTCTGTGCACACACACCAAAATGTAAACTGTTTGGTCTTCACACACACACACACACACACACACACACACACACACACACACACACACACACACACACACACACACACACACACACACACATTGGAAAGGAAAACCCACAGCCAGCTGTAGGTGGCAGATATGTGGTAAATCTCCATCTGTTTTGTGTGATATGTACATATATCTAAGGTTAATATACTACAATAATTTAAACATACACACACACACATACACACACACACACACACACACACACACACACACACACACACACGGGGAAAGGAGACACAGACAGTGAGAGAGACAGTACCATTATGAAGCCTTTGCCACTCAGTACACATCCCATAGCCTCACTCTACACTATCTGCTGATGTATGTCACCTTAGATGTACCTTTGGACACACCTCAGATTTATAAGCTAAATAGTGTGTACGATAAATGCATAACTTACAAAAGTAAATAAGTAGTTAGGTAGGGTTTTGAATCTCAGTCCTGGCAAGTGTGTGTGTGAAAGAATTATTGTTTTACTCCATCCCCACCCAGTACACATCCCATTAATCAATATCAGAACATGTGCTGCAGTCAGACTCTGTACAAATTCCTTTTGTTAGCCCTCAGCCCTATAGGCTCTGTTGTGCTTGTGATAACTGTGTAACAGTAGAGTAAAAATAACTATTTATGTAGCAATCCTAATCACAGTCCTGTGAAATGTAAAGGTGTGCCTGTTTGTGTGTGTATTTGTAGGTGAATGATTTTGAGGCCATTCCCACTCGTTTCATTTCACGTTGCCCTTCTTTATCACTGCTGCTGATGTCACTCACCTTTAAAGATACCTTTAAACAGCTCTTAAATATGTAAGATTCTTGGTGTGTCTGATAAATGTGTAATACTATAGTGCAGTAAACTAGTTAGGCAGGAGTTCTAATCTTGGTCCTGGCAAATGTAAAAGTGTGTTTGTTTGTGTAGGAGTGTCTGTAGTTGTGTAGACATGATTTTGAGGCCATTGGCACTTACTGCACTTCCTTTTCCCCTCCTTTAGCACTGCTGCTGATGTCACTCACCTTTAAAGATACCTTTGGACAACTCTTAAATATGTAAGCTTTGTGGCATGCCTGACAACTGTGTGATACTACAGTGCAATAAAGTAGTTAGTTAGAGGTTTGAATCTTATTCCTGTCAAGTGTGTGTCTCTGTGGTTGTTTTGTTAACATTGTGATCCATTTCCACTGGGGGGGATGGGGTTTGCAACATTTTGTGTGGTCCACCCAGCAAACTACCAAATGTTCACTGTGCAGGGCCCACTTTTGTGGTAGCTGTGGGCACTCTTCAGTCCTATAATCTGTTTGTCATGTGATATTACAATAGAACAATATGGAGTCCAAAATAAGATATGTGGCCCTTGTAGTCCTGTGATACAATTCTACACTCAGGAATCATAGGCAAACACAGTCATCTATTCATTAATCCCTATGTCACTAAGTGGTCTGCAAACTGGCTCACAGATAGAACTCAGAGTGTGAAAGCAGTGGACTCCATGTCAGACTGCAAAACAGTCATGAGTGGTGTCAGACTACCAAACAGTCATGTGTGGAGTACCACAGGTGCTTGTCCTGTGTCCATTCTTGTGTGTTATGTGTGGCTCTGATATCCAGCCTAACTGGAATGAACTGTGGTTAACAATGTTTGCAGACAATTGCTAATTGGGGGGGGGTCTGTTTACATCCCCAGATTATGTTAACATCCTGCATAAAGTCACCACTGACACCTCCAACTGTTGTCAGAACACTGGCCTTAGTCTCATTGTCAAGAAATGTGTCCCAATCCCCTATTGAATCAATGTGTTGTCCACAAATGACCACCTTGATGGTAGTCCAATGGAGACAGATGTCCTTATAGGAGGTCTGTGAACACAACTTGACAGCAACCTCTCTTCTGACCACCACACTGCCACTGTGGACAGAAAGTCCTTCCATGTGGCACACTGCATAACTAAGGGTGTGTCATCCAGGAAAGAAGAGGTCAATGTCTCCCTCTACTCCTCGCTCAATAGTCCAATCAGCAGATCCAGTGGCCCATTTGCCACGTATCTCAGTAGACATCTTCAACAGCTGGGTAGGTTGCAAGTGTACCTGACATGTACAACCCTAGGCATGAAACTGAAACAACTGTCTGATATGAAAAAAGGCCAAAGCCTCCAAGTGTTCCCGGTCATATCTTGGCTACTTGCAGGCAATCCCTGCTTGACTGACAATGCCATGTCTGCCCAACTGTGTTACAAATGCCACAGCTAGGAAACCCCAGTCTGTATGTACCACATGCCATGGATACCTCAACCGCATTACCATATTCAACAGAACATGCTTGGGGACAGGTCCATAACCCAGACACTGGCCACGTTATGTGATATATGTTGCATACATGTTAATCAAAGCACCTCGCTGGCCCTCTTCAAGAGAAATTCAGATGAGTGGCTGGTGAATATAACTGTCACCCTGGGGATCACTCAAGTGGCAGTAGTCGATAGATGGCATGCTGACAAATGTCAGGTGCCATGATACCAGTGTACTCACATGCCCTAATCTTCTCATATCTACATGGACATTAGCCTGGTATACACCCAGGGACACCTGCATCAACTGACCTGAGTACTGACAAATGTGTCTGTGTGCATTACTGAGTATAACAGTGTTTGTGAGTTTGTAAACTTGTAGTTGAAAATACTTTGAGGACCTTCTCACCCACTACACCCCCCACTGCTATACTTAGAAAGGTCTGCTGCTGTACTGCACTATAAAGGTACCTTGTGACACCCTTCACCCTATGGGCTACCTTGAGCTTGCAGTACCAGCATAACACTGTTCTACCAATGAGTAGACAGGTGTGGTTTATCCTCTGAGGCCTGGCATATGAGTGTGTGTGTGTGTGTGTGTGTGTGTGTGTGTGTGTGTGTGCGTGTGCGTGTGCGTGTGTGTGTGTGTGTGTGTGTGTGTGTGTGTGTGTGTGTGTTTGCAAGTGTGTGGGAGTGTGCATATTTGTAGGAGATAGCATTCTGAGGTCCCATTCTCCAAATACACTGCACATTGCCATACATTACAATGGATGGTGATGTTGCTCACATTATGAGAGCCATGGAACAATCTTCACCCTATAGGAGAGCCATGAAGCAATCTTCATCATATTAGCTCTGTGGCACATGTGATAAATGCATATCAGTGTAATAGCAATAATTAGAGATGCAGGCATAGGTTTGAATCTCATTCCTGGTAAATTTGTGATTGTGGGTTTGTCATAGCATTATCATGGTTATGAGTGAGTAATATATGCAATGTGGGTGGGTTGCTGGGTGTAATATTTTTACACCATGGTACCCCCAGTACATGTCCCAAGGTCCACTGTATGAGGACTGCTGTCACCATCGACCGTAAAGTAACTGATGGCACTCTTCAGCCCAATAAGGCATGTGCTGTGTGCCAAAACTCTGTAACAGTATAGACTGAATGACGAGATAGGCAGGGCTGCTAACCGCAGGTGTGGCAAATGTGTGTATAGCTGTATCTGTGTTGGTCATTGTGTATATTTCTGTACTTGATAGTATTTCCTGGCCATTCCCACTCAGAACATCTCCCATTGCTATACTGTGCAAGGCCAGTGGGTGTTGTTCACCTTAGAGGAACTGTGGAGCACAGTTCACCCTACTTTCTTCATGGCATGTGCAATAAATGCAGAGCACTTTAATAGCAAGACCTAGGTAGGTAGTGGTTCTAATCTCAGCCATGCCAAATTTCTGTGTGTGAGATCAGTATTCTGACTCTGTGTGTTTGAGTGACAAATATGGCCATGGTTTACAGTTTTACACCATTGTACTTTCAGCACATGTGCTGTCCTAAGTCCACGTGGCTGATGCCTAACTCCTGCCACATGCTGTGGCACAGACATCCCACAGTCGAGGATTGCCACCATCTCACCCAACCATCTATCTATGACCTCAACATAATAATGGTGGGCATCTCCAAGATCAAGGATGTTGTCACACATAGCATGAAAAGTTGCATTTGTGACCCTGAGAATATGTCCAGTGTTAGATTTGACATGTGCCTGTGCCTCCATGACAGTTCAAAAGATGTGTCTGGTGACACCTGCTGTGGCACTTGTGGCAGGGCCATGATGGGCCACAGTCCACCTATAAGCACCCCTGCCCATCCACATGTGTGGAATCTTGCCTGTTCTCTGGATATGGAAGGTGTATACACACTATATAGTTATTTTAGATTTACACGACAAACATGTGTATCATACCCATATTAGCATAGATATGCACAATATCCCTGTAGCTGGCCTAGCAGTGGCACAGTCAGTAGTGTTTGACAGACACCCCAGTGTTTGTCATATGTGAGCTGTCCTTTCATGGGGTGAGTTAGGGTCCTGAGCTATGTTTTATGTCACTGCAGAGAGAGGCAGATGCTATGGCATAGGTGCTGTTTAGCAGGACATCACTACAGCAAGTCTTGCTCAGACATAAATCTTTCAAAATCCTATTTCCCATTAGTAGAAAATGCATACTACATTCACTTATATGCTGACTTGTTTCACATACCTTTTTATTATTTCACACTGCACTGGGTTGTATCAGAAGGTTGCTCCACATCTTTTTGTTTCTCATCATGGAGTACTGGTAGACAGATGTTTGGAATAGGTGTCTGCGTGCCCTTTGTAGGTAATGCTCTTGACCAGGTGATGGCCTGTGCACCAATTGGTGTTCCTCACTTGCTAACTGCATGCAGAGCAGGTGGGTAGTTCTTCCAATAGCCAATGTCATGGCAACAGACTCCTATAATTGAATACTTAATATGGGAGTTGTCCCTTTGCCTTGGATGTGAGGAACACATCCTGGAGGTGTATGGCTAGTGAGTGTTACATATAGCAGGTGGGAATAACTCTTACAGCAAACTTGTGGAGACAGGCCAATTAAATGGTGGAGAAGGTCACATACTTATGGACTGAATGTGAGTATTGCTGTTATATGGTGTGAATACTGCTTGTTTTACGGGCTTTGTGTGTACATGCTACTTCTACATGGATGTCAGTCTGACAAAGTTATGTGTCTGCATAGTTCTGAACTGTAGGCCTATGCACATAATGGCCAGAGGCTTGCCTGTTATGTTTGGTGTGTTACCTAGACATGTGTTGTCCTTGGCAAATCACTGGCATACTCTGGTCATTGCTGCCAGTAAATGGCAACATCCATTTGTGTTTCTGACTTCATATCCCTCAGAATAGAGATGTTGCAACCAACCCTGTAACACCAGCAACTTTCTCAGTGTATAACAGTAATATTTCAAATATGGCCCTGTGTGTGGACCTCTGTCCTCCACTTAATTGACAGACTTTGTCCAGTTGTCATGCAGTAGAAGATTGATAGGTATGGTCTAGCATTATTTAGTGCTGACATTCCTGCTATCATCCCAGTGATGTTGTGGAATAAGACACATTAAGTGAGGTAGGTGCCATACATATGAATGCAAAGACTGTACAGCATGTAGAACCCTGTACAGTCAAGAGGTTGGTCTGCGGAATAGTAGGACATGCCTTAGAATCAGTGTGTTAGAACATGTGAGACATATTAGTTATTACATGGACAAACATTCTATAGCTGTTACTTTTCATACATTTCACCATGGGGACTGTAGTGGGTTACAATGTACTTTTCTGGAAAAAGTCTGTTTTTCACTTTGATTGAACACTTATAACAGCACCATTGTTATTTGAAGAATCAATTTACATTGTATCATTTGATACTGTATCCCCTATGGGGTTAAATGAGGAGTGTAATTGGAGGCTGTTTACGAACATATGTAATTAAGTGTCAATTGCTTCCTGTATTTAAGGCAAATATGTTTTGTAATGTTGTAATACTTGACAGCAAAACACATTAAAACATTCATGTGTATTTGATGGCTGGTTGTCTGTTGTTTTACTGTCTTCAGTCATTTTAGTTATATTGCTAAGAGGTCAGTGTATATCTAGCCATTGTGTATGGCCTACCCTGAATTTGTAGCAGTGTAGTGTGTACTTATTAGTTGTACTGTGTAGGTGGCAGCAGATGTCAGTGGCATGGGTCCCTTTGTTTCATTACCAATGTGATTGTATGTCCATAGACTGGTCCCCCAACTTCATCTGGGGTGGTCCAGAATTGTACTAAGGTGCTCTTGGCTCTTACAGTGCTGCAAGTTATTGACAACTAAATCATTACTGATTCCACAGTCTTCCTTCCCTATTATAAACCAACTGCACTGCATGCTATGGTTAAAAACATCATAAAATAGTACAGCTGAGATGGCTTAGTGGTTATATGCTTTGACTATTGTGTACAGGTTCCTGGGTTCAAGACCTGCAGGGGCTATATATTTTGTTGCAGGACAGGTGTATATTATTTCCTTTACATAACATGCCTATATGTGCTGTCATTACAGTAGCAAGGCGTGTGAGTCTACTGTATGGGACATGTGTATACATGGGTGGTTGCACATGTGATATGCACTCACACATCCATTGTACACCAGCTACACTACCATGGAGACAAATATAATATACCAGACATTTGACTATTAAAATAGTACTAATTAGTTACCTTTCCTGTAACTAGTCTAGTCCAGATACAGATTTGCTGTATCCAGGACTTTATGTTAGTTTCTGAGTGTTGCCCAAGTCTGCTCCTCAATTTGTCACTTAGATATGCTAGTTCTATCCTCTCCTGCACTTTCAATAGCTTATTACTTTAGCACTTTACCAGACATCTTGTAGCAAATATTTTAGCACACAAAAGTACTAACAGTACTAAGAGTTGTACGAGGAAACAGCTCCAGTAATTATTATTAATGGCTGCCCCTCCAGGCATGTCTACAGGTCAGTTCCCTGTGCTTTCACCTATTAAGCTGGTAAACTTGCCATCCTGAGGCAATGTAACAACTGCCTCATGTACACTGGCAACCCTCACCTCTTACTTCTCTACACTCAGACTTGCAAGAGATGCAGTTATGTATCAAATTTGGAAGCCACACAATCTCCAGCCAAGACCAGAATAGTTGGTCAAGAGGATATGGTCAACACATGCACCACACTACATGGAACACATAGCCCTCCACAACACACACAAGCACTGCCTTCATATAAAAACACAAACCACACACCTACCTTTGCGGAGGCTCTCAATAAAAAGCTGCACAAACAGCAGAGACCTCCAAGGCAGACATGCACTCCCCACCACCACACAACACTAATCACAAGACACATATGTCTCCTAAACAGTGTGCCAGTCAACCAAAGTGTCTAAGGCAAAACAGCATGGCCAAAACACTAGGCATAGTTGACTTGATAGTGAGGAACAGTGATGTCCCACTCACTAGGCTGAAAAAGGAGAAAGTGACAGTCAGCTGCCTGTCAGATGCCAGGATATGCCACATAACACACACACTGAGGTCCCTCAACAACAGGTACACATATGACTTTGTCTTTGTACATGTGGGTGTGAATGACCTGAGACGTACCTCCCTGGTCTATATGGAAACAGACATGGAGGAGCTCTCTGACTATGTAGCCCAGACGGGTATGACCCTAGCCCTGAGCAGCATCCTGTCATCACCCCGAATTATACCACAGTACAAGCTGAAAATGATTGATTTCAACAATTGGCTACGTTTCTGGTATCATTTTTAGGGGATCCACTATCTGTGTGCCTGGGATGACATGTTTGACAGACCGTGATCCTTTGCCAGAAATGGCCTACATCTGTCACCCCTGGGCTTCCAGATACTGGCCAAGTCTCTTGTTACCCCTATAGTGGCTTTTTTAGGTAGTGTTCCAAAGGCCACATTACCACTGTAGCAGCTGTAAACAAATGTAATCTGAGGATCATGCTGCTCAACACTAGAGGTCTACATTTCAAAATACACTTGCTCAAAGCACTCCTTAAACTGGAGAACATCGACATTTGTGTTGTAACAGAGAACTGGTTCAAGGCAGCAGGAAGCACACCTGCACTTCCAGGCTA
Source organism: Protopterus annectens (assembly GCF_019279795.1). Taxonomy (NCBI): domain Eukaryota; kingdom Metazoa; phylum Chordata; order Ceratodontiformes; family Protopteridae; genus Protopterus; species Protopterus annectens. The sequence goes on from NC_056731.1 coordinate 1,396,693,442, forward strand.
TCACTCATTACACACCTGTTTGGCCCTGAACTTGGACCAAAGCTGCAAAGGTGGTGGTGTTTCAATATTCATAATGGATGCACACACCTACAGACTGTTAGCACAACATAATGCATCTGAAATACTTCAGGTGCAGCTAACATTGGGTAAGACAGCAATACAGGTCATAGCCTGCTGTAGGTCCACAAACATGGCCCCAAGACTCACACTCCCCATTCCTAAGCACTCTGGGGAATATTAGGTTCCAACCCAACACTCCTGACATTAACTACCCCACCATTAACTGGAAAAACTACTCATGTACCAATACACTTGGCCAATGCTTTCTGGAATTCATTAATTCCAATGACTTGGACATGCTCATTCTTACTCCCACTAAAGATAGAAACATCCTTGACCTGGTCATTACAAACATGGCTGAACATTGCTCTACACCAATAGTCAACTGCTCCCTGGTTAGATACTAAAAGAAACTAATCATCTTGGAAATCCACATCCCTCCCACCACCCCACAAAGGTAATCACCATGAAATCGTCTCCAGAGCTAATTTTAGGCACCTACAAACAGAGGCAGCTAATTGCATGGCACCCATGCAGATGGAGACTAGTTGCATGATCACAGAATCTTACACCAATGCACTGTATAAACACATACACAAATGCATAGATCTCACCATATGCAATACAACCAAGATGATCTCCTCCGAAAAAAGGAAGCTAATCTGGTGGTCCCCTGCCATAAACAAACTTTACAACAGAAGGAGGAAATTGATATGGAATAAGGTGAAATGCCAAGAGCAGGAAATACTCCCTTATCAGCCTCAACCAAAGATTGAGATCTCTCATCAAATCCTGTAAAGGTAGCTATGAAAACATAATTGCAGCAGATAGTGAAGACAACCACATGGCCTTCAATAGTTATGTATAGGATCTCCACAGCACAGTACCATAACCCTCAGATTATGTATGCTCATATGTTTAAAGGTGGTTCATTCTTCTGGCTTCTGGACATTAGCTATAAAATGCACTAAGGTGATATTTCTGTCAATATATGTTAGCAGGAACAGTGTTACTACAACAACCTTCTCAACTTATCTACTCACATCATTTGGATATATCTCTATTGTCATGCCTATGCCCCCCCCCGCCCACGTTGTCTGGCTTGTTCCAGGTTCATTGCTCTAAAGGGTTGTGAGCATACCTCTCCACGGCCAGGCTGTTTGAAGACTATCCAAGTGTTTGGCCCATACTTTGTTTCTGTTCCACAGTTTATTTGCATTTCTCTGGGTAACACTGTTATGATGCAAGGATTTATGTCAGTGAAGAATGACATACATGTCAAATCCCATCCTCATATCATTCAGACAGTTCTGCTGATACAGTTCCTGTTGCTGTACAACTGTTCAGTTATGACAGCAATATTCTGATTATGTTCATATATGTGGCCCATTTCCCACCCTTTGTACAGCCTTTGTTCATTAGTCTTGCACTACGATGTTGATATGTATGATTCTGAGGTATGTCTGCACTGCATGTTATATGACTACATACACACACACACACACACATATATATATATATATATATATATATATATATATATATATATATATATATATATGGGTCAACTTCATATGGCCTAAATTTCATTTGGCTGAAATTCACTTGACTGAGACTAAAACACTGAATGTTCAAAAGACTGAAAACTCATTTGACTGAAACTCATAACAGTGACACAATGAATAACTCTTTGCAGAAAACAATATTTACCTAAAAAATGCCCCCCACACCCCCCAATGTGGGGGGCTGTGCCCCCCCACACACCCCTAACTATATATACTAACTCCAGGATCGCACTACAGTGGGGAAAAGGGCATATACCTTTTACTTTAATGTGTCAGTGTTGAGTTTCAGTCAAATGAGTCTTCAGTCTTTTGAACTTTCAGTGTTTTGGTCTCAATCAAATGAATTTCAGTCAAATTAAATTTAGGTCATATGAAGTAGACCCATGTCGGGGATCTGTACGGATCCCATACATACATATATATATATATATATATATATATATATATATATATATATATATATATATATATATATATATATATATATATATATATATATATATATGTATATATATATATATATATATATATATATATATATATATATATATATATGTATGTATGGGATCCGTACAGATCCCCGACGGCACTTTTTGCCGAAGCAGAAATCACTGAATATACATAACTGAAAGTGCTGTTCACTGAAGCAGCACTTTCAGTTATGTATGCTGGTTGTGCCGGTCGCACTATGGTGCGGTTAAGGGAGAATTCCCTTTTCCCCACTGTAGTGCGACCTCGGAGTGAGAATATAAAAGTAGGGGGGGTGTGGGGGGGCACAGGGGGGCTTGCTGCCCTGCATAAAAGAAGATTTAGTGTTTTTTTTTTTTTTGAATGGACTTTAAGGAAAGTGCTTTTTCAGTGAAAGTGCTTTTGTTAAACTGCGTTCGGGTATTGTGGATTTGATCTATTGAACTTTCATTCAATAGTCCTAGATCTTTCTCTCTCTCTCTCTCTCTATATATATATATATATAAATATATATTCATCTATAGCTACATACGTTCATAGGTAGATACTAGGCTATTGGCCCTTGGGCTCATATAAGCCTAGCCAAAAAGATTCACTGGCTTTCACCACCTAAGACAAATAATTTCCTGTGCCCCTCTCAAGCAAACACACAAAAGTGAATCATGGGGTGGATTTCCTATTTACCATCCAAATGTCAACATTTATCTTAAAGAGGGCTAATGAGGAGCTTTGTTTCACATAAATGGGTAGTTTGTTCCAGAGTATGGGAAGGGTTATTGACAGTAATCTATTCCTCCAGCATGTTCTGTCTATTGTGGTGACAAGGTTTAGCTCCCTGGAGCATGTGTTTTGGAGGGACTGGGATTTCTTTACGTATAGCATGTCCAACAGCTCTGGGTTTGACATGGCTTTTTATGTTAGGCAGTGATCAGCTCTGAGTAGGTGATATGCCATGTATTAAAGCTGGTGTATTTTGAGACAGTTTGCATAGGGCACCTGTTTGAGGCCCGTGATCCTCTTTGTGAGGTAATTCTGTGCACTTTCCAGTTGTTGTAGATGTGTTGTGAGGTACATACCAAACAGGCCTTTGTACTGTATAATAGGTCTAGTGAAGGATGAGTAGAGAGGAACAATGAACTCCTTTTTTCTGGATGAGACACCTGTTGTAATGTGATGTGCCACATAGAAGGATTTCCTGAGTACTGTGGCAATGTGGTTATCAAAGGAGAGACTACTATCCACCTGTGTATCTAGGTCTCATCACACTTTCAGTGTTAAGTGCACTAGCAGCTATGTGGTAGTTCATGGGCATAGAGTTTTACCCAAAGGGGATGACAATGCATTATTTGGCGTTGAGTTTGCGGCCATGGGTTTGACACCAGGCATCTGTCTCAGTGAGGCCCCTTTGTAGACTGTCCACATCTTTACAGGATTCAGTAATGGCTCCCAGTTTGCAGTCTTCTGTGAAGTTTGTTAGCCATAGACCCTCTGTGTTAGCCTGAACTTCAGAGAAGTAGATACCAAACAGGAGAGGACCAAGGACTGAACCCTGTTGTACTCCACTTGTCACTGGTCTGGAGTCAGATTTGGAGTCTGCTACTTCACAGTGTGGGTTCTGTCTGTAAGCCAGTTAGCAACCCATCTCTTGACATAGGTATTTATGCCTAGTTTAGTGAGTTTATCTGTAATTCCAGAGTGGGAGATGCTGTTGAAGGCATTGGTAAGGTCTAGGTAGGCTGTGCAAACCATCTCGGCCTTGTCCTTGGCTCTGGTGACTGCTTCAAAGAAGTCAGTCATGTTTCGGTGACATGATGTACCTTTCACAAACCCAAATTGGGTGGGGTCCACAGTTAGGAGGTTAGCTATGTCATTGTTTATACGTTCCATGAAGATACACTCCCTGGCCTTGCAGATCAGGCTTCTCAGGCTGATGGGGCAGTGGTTCCCAGCATCTGTGGTGGCTCAACCCTTGTGGAGTGGGATAACCATTGCTGTGTGCCATTCAGCAGGCACAAAGCCTGAAGTGAGGCTATGACTGAACATGGTACTTAGGTGGGGTGCCACTTCATTCTGTAGTTTGTGCTGAACACAGCCTGGGATGTTGTCTGGTCCCATGGATGCTGTATTCTTGGCTATGGAGAGTGTGGTTTTTACCTGTGAGGCCGTGATTACATGGGGCTTTACATTCACCCAGCATAGAGATGGGCCCTTTAGTGGGTGATGGGGGGGTTAAAGTTAGCACTGAATCTATCTGCCAGGATGTTGGCAATATCAATTGGTTCTGTATATTTACTGCCATTGTGCTGTAACTCAGAGCAGATCAGAATGTTGCCATTGAGATTCTTGACATAGCTATAGAATGCTTTGTGATTATCTTTAGAATCAGTTGCAATTTTGTTTTTGTAACTAGCTTTGGTGGATTTTATGAAGGATTTCAGCTTCTTACTGAGGCTGATAAGGGAGTTCTTAACAATTATGGGAGTTTAGTCCTTTCTTGCAACAGTTTCTTCCTTCTGTTGTACAATTTCTTTATGGCAGGGGACCACCAGATTGGCTGCCTTTATTGGGAGGAGAGCATTTTGGTTCTATTTGGGATGGCACAATCCATGCACTTGTGTATGTGTTCATTCAGTGCATTAGTGTAATATTCAGCAGTCGTACTTCTATTTTCTGTCTGCATGGGTGTCATGAAATTAGCCACTTCTGTCTTAAGAAGCATGAAGCTGGCTTTGGTGAAGTTCTTTACAGTGGTTTCCTTAATGGGGGATGTGTGTGTGGGCGGTATATATATATATATATATATATATATATATATATATATATATATATGGATCACCTTCAGATGCCCGAAACGCCAAACCGCCGAAACACAAATCACCGACACCAAAAGACCGACAACAAAAAATACCGACAACGCAAAACACCGAATACCATTACACCAATACACTACACGCAAACAACACAGTACACTACATAACATATCCACTAGCCCTAACCCAAACCCTAACCCTAAGGTCCGACACTACCGCACACTTACCCTACCTGCACCCTAACCCTAACTCACTTACCCACCCGTAACCCCAAGATCCGACACTACCGCACACTTACCCTACCTGCACACTAACCCTAACTCACTTACCCACCCCTAACCCCAAGATCTGACACTACCGCACACTCACCCTACCTGCACCCTAACCCTAACTCACTTAACCCACCCCTAAACCCACAGTCCCTCACTATCGCACACACACCCCTACCTGCACCCTAACCCTAACTCACTTAACCCACCCCTAAACCCACAGTCCCTCACTATCGCACACTTACCTGTCCGCTCCCTAACACTAAATCCCTCACTCTATCGCACACTTACCGAGTCCGTCGGGTTCTCACCTTGTCGGTCATCTGCGTTGTCGGTGTTTTCGACCCGTCGGATTCCGTGTCAGTGAAATGCGATTTCGGGCATCTGAAGGTGATCCATATATATATATATATATATATATATATATATATATATATATGTGTACTAGGCTAATGGACCTGGAGCCTTTACAAGCCTAGCTCATCGGATTACCCTGGCATCATGCTACCTGATCGTAATTCCTAGTGGATCTGTTGAGTAGAGCCACTGGGGTGATCCCCGTGGTGAATTTTCTATTTTCCATCCACTCATCAAGATTTCTCTTGAAGAGAGCCAGTTAGGTGCACTGCTTCACATGTGAGAAGTCTATTCCATAGTATGTGCAGTCTCTGGGTTATGAACTTGTCCCACCAGCATGTTCTGTTGATTGTGGTACTGAGGTTGAGGTGTCTGGAGTGTGTGATGCGGAGGGATTGGGATATCTTTAGATGTAGCATTTCCAACAGAGCTGGGTTACACATGGCTTTGTAAGACAAAGCAGAGATTGCCTCTAAGTAGGCGATATGAGACAGAGAATCATTGGAGTTTTTTGAGTCTGTCCATTTAGGACAAGTGTTTAAGGCCTGGGATCCTCTTTGTGAGGTACTTTTGTGGCCTCTCCAGTTGTTGCAGGTGTCTAGTGAGGTACATGCCATTGGGGCATTGTACTCAATGACTGGCCTAATGAGGGAAGAGTAGAGGGCGACAATGACCTCTTTCTTCCTGGATGCAAAACCCTTATTAATGAGAAGTGCCACATAGAAGGACTTTCTGACCCCAGTGGAAATGTGGTAGTCAAAAGAGAAGTTGCTGTCAACCTGTGTTCCAAGATCTCTCATAATGCTGTCTGTGTACAGTGGACTACCATCAATGTGGTAATTCAAGGAAACTGTTTTTTTCTTGAGGGGGATGACGACACATTTTTTGGCATTGAGCGTAAGGCCATGGTTCTGACATCAGTCACTGGTCTCATTAAGGCCTTTCTGTAGAATGTCAACATCACTTGGGGAGTTAATAATAGCACCCAACTTGCAATCATCTGTGAACTTTGTCAGCCACAGTCCCTTCATGTTGGTCTGGACTTCAGGGGAGTAGATACCAAACAGGAGAGTACCCAGGACCGAACCTTGTGGGACTCCACTCATGACTGGTCAGCAGTCTGACTTGAAGTCAGCTACATTCACACTGTGGGTTCTATCTGTGAGCCAGTTTGCAACCCACTTAGTGATATAGGGGTTGATGCCTAGCTTAGTGAGTATTTCTGATTCCTGAGTGGGGAATGGTATCAACGTCCTTGGACAAATCACGGTAGGCTGTATGAACCACCTTGCATTCATCCACAACTCTGGTGACTGACTGAAAGAAGTTGACCAAGTTGAACAGGCATGATCTACCCTTTACAAAACCAAACTGTGTAGGATCCAGACTTTGGAGATTCCCTATATCCTTGTTTATGAGGTCCATGATGATGCATTCTATAGCTTTGCATATCTGACTCATCAGGCTAATGGGGTGATAGTTCCCAGTGTCTGTAGTCACTTCTCCTTTGTGGAGAGGGATGATTGTAACAGTGTGCCATTCAGTTGGGGCAAAGCCTGAGGTGAGGCTGTGATTGAACAGGGCACACAGGTGAGGTGCCAGTTCACTCTGTAGTTCATGTAGAACACAGCCAGGGATGTTGTCAGGTCCCATAGAAGTTGTATTCTTGGCCTTGGACAGTGGTGATTTAACCTGTGCAGCAGTAATACTGGGTTCCTAGCAATCTACTGGTATTGTGATTAGTCCTTGGGGGGAGTAAAGTTGGCAATGAATCTGTCAGACAGTATACTGGCAATATCTGTTGGCATGGTATAGGATGTACCATTGTGCAGTAGCTCAGAGCAAGTCTGGGTATTGCTGCGGAGATTCTTTACATAACTATAGAAGGCCTTGAGGTTGTCTTTACTATCTGCTGAAATTCTGTTTTCATAGCTGGCTTTAGAGGATTTGATGAGGGATGTCAACCTTTTGTTGAGGCTGATAAGGGTGTTTTTCCAGTCTTGGGACTTCATCTTATTCTGCATCAGTTTCCTCCTTCTGTTGTAGAGTTTGTTTATGGCAGAGGACCGCCAGATTAGCTTCCTTTTTGTTTGAGGAGAGCATCTTGGTTCTATTGGGTATGGTGAGATCCATGCATTTCTGTACGTGTTCGTACAGTGCATTGGTGTATGATTTGGTGGTCATGCAACTATTCTCCATTTGCATGGGTGCCGTGAAGTTAGCCACCTCAGATTTTAGGAGCCCAAAGTTAGCTTTGGAGATGTTTTTCATGGTGGCTACCTTTATGTGCGTGGTGAGAGGGATGTGGATTTCCAAGGTGATTAGTTTGTGGTCGGATCTAACCAGGGAGGAGTTGACTATTTGTGTAGTGCAACAGTCGCCCATGTTAGTAATGACCAGGTCAAGGATGTTGCTACCTCTACCCCCACTAGAGGTAGCAACATCCTTGACCAGGTCAAGGATGTTGCTACCTGTAGTGGGGGTAAGAACGAGCTGGTCCAGGACATTGGAATTTATGAATTCCAAAAAGCATTGGGCAAGTGTATTGGTACATGAGTAGTTTTCCCAGTTAATGTAGGGGTAGTTGAAGTGACCCAGTATGAGAGTGTTAGTTTGGACCCTAATATTCTCCAGAGTGCTTAGGAATGTGGAGTGTGCATCTTGGGACATAGTTGGGGACCCATAGTAGGCTACGACCTGAATTGCTGTCTTACCCAATGTTAGCTACACCTGAGGTATCTCAAATGCATTATGTTGTGCTACCAGTCTGGAGGTGTGCACATCCTTTATGAATATGGAAACAGCACCACCTTTGGAGCTTTGGTCCAAGTTCTGGGTCTGAAAGGTGTGGAATGAGTAATGCAGGGGTGCTTTCTGCTGCCTTGTACCAGGTCTCTGTTACAGCACAAATGTCGATGTTCTCCAATTTAAGGAGTGATTTGAGTGAGTGCATTTTGAGATTTCGACTTTTAGCATTAAGCAGCATGACTCTCAGATTGTCTTTGTTTGTAGCTGTTATGGTGGTAATTTGGTCTTTGGAACACCGCCTAAAAAAGTCACTATAGGGGTTGCAAGATCCTTGACCAGTATCCAGAAGCTTAGGGGTGACATATCTAGGCCATCTCTGGCAAAGCATCGAGGTCTGTCATTCATGTCATCCCAGGCAAACAGATACTGGATCCCCTTAGAATGACTACTTATATATGTGTGTGTGTGTGTGTGTGTGTGTGTGTGTGTGTGTGTGTGTGTGTGTGTGTGTGTGTGTGTGTATGTGTGTGTGTGTATATGTGTGTGTGTGTGTGTGTGTGTGTGTGTGTGTGTGTGTGTGTGTGTGTGTGTGTGTGTCGCTATGTTTCCATAAATATGTTTCAACACACACACACACACACACATATATATATATATATATATATATATATATATATATATTTATAATTATGAAGATAAATAAAAAAATATATATATATTTATATATATATATATATATATATATATATATATATATATATATGTATATAACATTCTACAAATATATCATAGGGTCTATATTAGATCACCGAATGCTTAAAAAAGCGAATGGTGATTAATCGACCTTATGTAAGCGAAAGCTTACAATTTCGAACTGTCAGAACAGCAATTTTTTTCCTAGGGAAAAAAATTGCTGTTCCAACAAAAACCCCCCCCCCACCCCCCTACTTAAATATACCAACTCTGAGACTGCACTACAGTGCCGAAAATGGCAAAGTAATGAAGCGGACAAGCAAATTCTTTCCCAGGGAAAGAATTTGCTTAAAAGCCGCTTTGATATTTTGCCGTTTCAGGCTTTTGAGTTTGACCAAGACACATTCGAAAGAATGCGTCTTTGGTCCTCTAATAGGGAATCTATATCACATTATGAGATAGATAGGTATAGATATACATGTATAAAAATGAAGAACAAGCACAAACCAAAGCCGAAATAAAGAAACCAAGTGAAGTAGCTGGATTGGACCCACTTAGAAGTAAAAATAGTCTATCCTTGGTGAACAATTCACGTGTTTTTGTGGAGTAAATAAAGTGGATTTAATTTACTACAACAGAGTCTTTCATCTATTTTTACTTGTGAGTGGGTCCAATTCAGCTACTTCACTTGATTTCTTTATATATATATATATATATATATATATATGTATATGTTTATATATAGATATGTATATATGTCTATATACAACATATGAATATTTCCACAGAGCTTTCTCATTATTTTTCTATGCCTCTATTGCATGATATGTTTGAAAAAGCAAGAGCAATTTACGCAGGTCAGATGGTGGAGTGGCATGTTCTCTGACTGTAGTGTAGGATACTGGGTTCAAGACTTGGAGCTGACATTTTTTTTCTCCATTAATGTTAAATAACCGGACTGCATGATATGTTGGGAAAAACATCATAAAATAAACTTCTGTAGTTTATATGGCTTAGTGGTTAAGTGCTTTGAATATGGTGTACAGGCTCCTGGGTTAAAGAGTTGGGACTGACAGTTTTATTTTCATTAATGTTAAATAACCGGACTGCATGATATGTTGGGAAGAACATCATAAAAGTCTACATCTTGCATAGCTTACTGGTTAATTGCTTTGAGTATGTTGTATGGGCTCCTGGGGTCAAGATGCAGGACTGATGTTTCTTTTCCACTAATGTTTAATAACCAGAGTGCATGATATGTTAGGAAAAACATCATAATATTTTATATCTTAAATGGCTTAGTCATTAAGCATTTTGACTATAGTGTATGGGGTCTTGGGTTCAAGACATGTAAGGGCTGTTTATTTTGTTGTTACACTTTAAACTTTATTGCAGAGGGGGAATAAAAATGAAAAAAAATATGTATTTTGATTATTTTACTAGGGGTATGGACATTGCTTTCTGCATCATTATCTGTGTGGGGGGGGCTGTGTGAACATTGATAACATGACAGGGGCTTTGTATTACCTTGTACTTGCACACATTCTGGGGAAAGCATATAATGATGGGGGAACAAATAGAAACAGATTTTAAATATTGCTTTTACATACTTAGGAATGTATCGTGTGTGCTTTACTGTTTTACTTTTTTTTTTATCCACGGACACACACTCTCCCTGCTGTTGGCTTCCGTGCAGGGGGAGTGCATATTGTGAGAACTTTGCTCTCAGACACACACCCCTGCACTCATACACAGATCCGTGTCCATGTAAGAGTTGAGCAATGCGCCTTCATTAATATTCAAGGGGCGCTGCTGCTCTACACGGACACAAATCACTCAATGTCGTAATAACGCTATTCCAGCACAGAGCTTCATGAATCCAGGGTATGGAGTTTTGTCAGTCATGTCATCCCAACAGACAGATACTGGATCCACTGAGAATGACACAAAACACATAAGCCAATGCTGCAGTCAATCATCTGTTGATAGTACTGGAGCATCATTCTGGGTGATGGCGGTATACTGGTCAGGGCTACTGTCACACCTGCCTGGACTACATTATCAGAGAGGTCAACCATGTCTCCTGTCATGTAGTCCGGGATGTGTGCTGCAGGTTATTCACATCCACATGGATACAGAGTGATACTTGTAGTTGTTGTGGAGGGCCATGTCTGGCTGTGTCATGTGCTGGATGCTGGCATGTGATAGATATTTGGCTGTTACCTGCTCCATATTCAATGGTTATATGCATGCCTCAGTAGTCAGTTACCCATGAGCACTGTACTGTGCAAGGTGGTTAGCCTTAGGCACTTAGGTTGAGGGGCACACTGTGTAGGTTAAATATGTGTCCCTTGGCATGTGCCATGTCATGGTGTCTGAGTGGGTGTCTGTCTTGCTGGTCTGTGCTGTTTGGGTAAATGTCCATTGAGTGCCTCTGTGAAGGTGGGTGTGTGGCTTTTCACTGTATGTCATGGCTGTCAAAGTGGGTGTTATGGTGAGCTATGTGTTCCACATGGTGTGGTACAGGTGTTGATCTTATCCTCTTGACCTGCAAGTCCAGTCTTTGCTGGAGAGTGCATATGTCCACATTGGGTGATATAAGGGTAACTCCCACAGGTCTGAGTGTTTGGAGTTTAGAGGGGAGGGTTGTCTGTGTACATGTGGTAGTTGCAACAGTGCCTCAGAATGGGCAAGTGCACCAGGATAATGGGTGACAGCACAGAAAACTGCCCTGCAATCACGCCAGGAGGGGTGGACATAACTTGTAAGTGCTGGAGGTACTTCTGTGACGGATGAGTACTCCAGATGGCTCCCAGCTGTGTCACACTTATTGATACATTAACCTGGTGAAGTACCAAGCCATAATGCCATTTGAAGTGCAGTTATCAGCAGGTTTGGCCATGTGAAAGTTCAGTAATCCTTGTAGCGTGCATGGTAACTGTGAAACACTATAATAGGCATAACTAGATTCTCAGGAGTTCTAATCCCAATACTGACAAGTGTGTGTGTGTGTATATGTGTGTGTGTGTGTGTGTGTGTGTGTGTGTGTGTGAATCATGTACTGTATGGGTTATACCATTTTGATTTGTGTACCACCCTGTAATTGTCCCATCACCCTACTTTACTAAGCATGCTGATGTCATTCACTTTAGAAGTTACTTGGGACGAAGAGAACTCATATAAGCTTGGTGGTGCATCTGATAACTGTAACACTGTCGTAGAAATAACTAGACAGGTAGGGATTCTATTCTCAGTATTGTCAAGTGTGTGTTCCTTTGGCCAAAGATCATATCCTGTTTGGCTGATAGCATTTTTATTGGTGTACCATCCATGCCTGCTTACCACCTCCAAATGGCATTACCTTATGTAGTGTGGTAATGGCATCTGCCTCACATGCAGCATGTTAAACCATTGTGCAGGCCATTCCAGTCCTCTGTAAAGATGTCTATGGGATATCCAGATGTTTAGGTTCATAGGTGTGTACTAGGCTAATGACCTTGGAGCCTTTACAAGCCTAGCCAGAGGATTACCCTGTCATTGTGCCACCTGACATTATTTTCCAGTGCCTCTGTAGAGTAGAGCAACTACAGTGATCCCATGGTGAATTCTCTATTTCCCATTCATTCAAGATTTGTCTTGAAGAGGGCTAGTGACGTTCTCTGTTTGACATGTATGGGACATCTAGTCCATAGCATGGGTAGTCTCTGGGTTATGCACCCATCCCTCTGGCATGTTCTGTTGATTGTGGTAATGAGGTTGAGGTCTTTGGAGCATATGGTGTGGAAGTATTGGGATATCCTTGGATGTAGCATTTCTAACAGAGCTGGGTCAGACTTGGCTTTGTAGGGCAAGCAGAGATCGTCTCTAAGTAAGCAATATGAGACAGAGAATAGTTGGAGTGTTTTGAGTCTGTCCATATAGGACAACTGTTTCAGGCCTAGGATAATCTTTGTGAGGTACATTTATGGCCTCTGCAGTTGTTGCAGGTGTCCATTGAGATACATGCCAAATGGGGAATTGCACCCAATGATTGGCCTAATGAGGGAAGGGTAAGGGGAGACAATGACCCCCTACTTCCTGGATGCAAAACCATTAGTAATCAGATGTTCCACATAGAAGGACTGTCTGCCCACAGTGGCAATGTGGTGGTCAAAAGAGAGGTTGCTGTCAACCTGTGTTCACAGATCTCTTATAATGCCTTCTGTGTTCAGTGGACTACCATTGATGTGGTGATTTATGGGAAATGAGTTGTGCACAAAGGGAATGCTGACACATATTTGGCCATTGAGCTTCAGGCCGTGCTTCTGACAGCATACGTTGATCTCAGTGAGACCTTTCTGCTGGAAGTCAACATCACTTGGGTAGTTAAAAATAGATCCCAAAACGCAATCATCTGCAAACTTTGTCAACCAGAGTACCCTTGTGATGGTCTGCACTTCAGTGAAGTAGATACCAAACAGGGGAGGACCTGGGACCAAACACTGTGGGACCCCACTCGTGACTGGTCACCAGTCTGACTTGGAGTCAGCTACTTTCACACCATGGGTCTATACGTGAGCCAGTTTGCAACCCGCCTAGTGATATAAGGGTTGATGCCTACCTTAGTGGGTTTTCTATGATTCCAGAGTGATTAATGGTATCAAAGGTCTTGGCCAGATCAAGGTAGGCTGTATGACCACCTTGATATCATCCACTGCTCTGGTGACTGACTCAAAGAAGTTGACCAGGTTAAGTAAGCATGATCTACCTTCCACAAAGCCAAACTGTGTGGGATCCAGACTTTGGAGATCCCCTATATCCTTGTTTAGTAGGTCCATGATGATGTGTTCCATAGCTTTGCATATAAGACTCATCAGGCTAATGGAGTGATAGTTCCCAGGGTCTGTAGTTGCTCCTACTTTGTGGAGAGGGTTGATTGTAGCAGTGCACCATTTGGTAGGGACAAAGCCTGAGGTAAGGCTGTGATTGAACAGGGCACACAGGTGTGGTGCCAGGTCACTCTGTAGTTCATGTATAGCACAGCCAGGGATATTCTCGGGTCCCATCAAAGATGTATTCCTGGCCTTGGACAGTGCTATTTTAATCTGTGCAGCAGTAATACTGAGTGTCTGGCAATCTACTGGTATTGTGATTGTTCCTTTGGGGGGGGTGACAGGGGTCAGGTTGGCACTGAATCTGTCAGCCAGTATATTGGCAATATCTGTTGGATCGGTATAGGAGGTACCATTGTGCAGTAGCTCAGACCACATCTGGGTTTTGGCATGGAGATTATTCACATAACTATTGAAAGCCTTGTGTTCATCTTTCCTATCCACCTCAATTCTGTTTTCATAGCTAGCTTTAGAGGATTTGAAGAGTGATCTCAACCTTTTGTTGAGGCCGATAAGGGAGTTGTTTCAGTCTTGGGACTTCACTTTTTTCTGCATCAGTTTATTTTTTCCATTGTTGAGTTTGTGTATGGCAGGAGCCACCAGATTGGCTTCCTGTTTTGGGGGACAGCATCTTGGTTCTATTGGTCATGGTGAGATCCATGTATATGTGTTCATACAGTGCATTTGTGTATGATCTGGTGGTCATGCAACTATTCTCCATTTGCATGGGTGCCGTGAACTTAGTCACCTCTGTTTTAAGGAGCCCAAGATTAGCTTTGAAGGTGTTTGTCATGGTTTTTACCTTTGCAGAAGGGGTGGGAGGGATGTTGATTCCCAAGGTGATTAGTTTGTGGTTGGATCCACACCTCAGTATTTTGATGTGTGGACCCAACCAGGTCATGTATGTCACCACATACATCAGGGAGAACTGCATCCAAAACCCTGAGTATTTGTGTGTTGTGGTGTTCATTATGTGCCTGTGCATCCATGACAGCCTGGAACATGCACCTGATGCCTTCTATGGCACTTGCACCAGTGGCCCAGCGAGCAGCATTCCTTCTGCAAGCATCCCTGTCCATCCACCTGTGTGGGACCTTGCCTGCACTCTGGCTATGGCCAGTATCTACTCTCACACCTGCCATAGTCACCACACTAGCCTGTTCAATGCCACCACCTGCCAACTGTCCATCATCTGTGGCCACTGGTGATGGGGTGTATGGGGGCATTATCACTGTATGCAGTGATGGTGTGCACAATGGTGGGATGCCAACTAATGGCACAGATTCAGCCCCTGATAACCCCACCTGTACCTTAGTATTCCTATCATCACTGGCAGAGTCTGCAGAGATATTGACATTGTTTCAAAAGGGGGGAACACAGTCCCTATCGCCACCTGTGGAGAGGAGGACAACATATATATATTAATACCTGCACTTTGATGCTGGCTGGTATACACACACACACACACACACACACACACACACACACACACACACACACACACACACACACACACACTTACAGGTGAGGTAGCACAAATCTGTTAGACCACACATTACCCACATGGTGACATGCATGACACATGGCTGTCAACATCATGCATTGCAGTCAGTTTTACAACATGCAACTGACAATATAGAGCTCTGGGATACGTGATTGGTGTTAGTGCATGATGGTCATTCCCCAGCACAGACTGCATCCATGTACACATCACTGCTGTCCACCTGCATAGCACAGTGGCAAGTACTACAGGACATACCTCACAACTGTACCTATCCTCACAGGTTGTGTAGGGGTCTGGCTCATATGTCTGCTCTATTTCTCTTAACCTCTGTGTTTCTCTGTGACATACATGGGGTGATCTGAGGAGTGACATCACTGATTAATGACATACATGTGAGTGTCAGATCTGCAAATGAGCAGTGAATGTATGGTCACACAATCCCTGTTACACCACCAGCCTTTTAAGCTTACAGTGAATATGATAAGTGTACACAACTATGTTAACATGCCATGTTCTTATAATATAGAGGATGAGACCACAATAATGCATTCAAATATGTCACCCACCTTCCATGTGACATATGACCTGTGCAATCCAAATGATAAACACATGTGATATGTGTAAAATATGATGACTGCAATATGTACAATATGTTGATTGCATACGTGTGCACACTCTTAAAATGATAAGTTGTTGAAGCACCTTGTAAGTGGCTTACAGCATTCATTCTTCTTGTGAAAGTGTCTATCAGCATGGCACATCCTGGCTTGGCATTATTTGGCCACTAGGTTCATAGGTTCATAGGTAGGTACTAGGATATCTGCCCGAAGGCATTTATAAGCCTAGCCAGAATGTGTTGGCTTTCGCCACCCCCTTAGATTAGTTCCCTGTGCCTCTGTCCAGCAGAGCCACTGAAGTGATCCCCGGGGTAAACTTTCTGTTTCCCATCCACTCGTCAAGGTTTCTCTTGAAGATTGTTAGCGAGGATCTCTGCCTAATGTAGACTGGAATCTTGTTCCAAAGCATGGGAAGTCTCTGGGACAGGAATCTATCCCTCCAACATGTCCTATTTATTGTTGTGGTGAGGTTTAGATCCCTAGAGCATGTGGCTCGAGGGAATAAGGTTTTCTTTAGGTGGAGCATGTCCATCAATTCTGGGTTGGACATGGCCTTGTATGTCAGACAGAGATCACCTCTGAGCAGGCGGTATGCAACCGAGTACAGTCAAGCTGCATAGGTCATCTGTTTGAGTCCAGTGATCCTCTTGGTGAGGTACTTCTGTGGTCTTTCCAGCTGTTGCAGGTGTCTTGTAAGATACATCCCAAATGGGGCATTGTACTCTATGATGGGTTTGATGAGTGACGAGTAGAGGGGCACAATGACCTCTTTTGATCTGGATGCAAACCCTTTTGTGATTAGGTGGGCCACATAGAAGGATTTTCTAACCACTTGGGCAATGTGATTATCAAAGGAGAGATTACTATCTACTTGGGTCCCCAGATCCATTATTACATTTTCCGTATTTAGGGGACTACCACCTATGTGGTAGTTTGTGGGTACTTTGTTTTTTCCAAAGGGGTTGACTATGCACTTTTTGGCATTTAGCTTGTGGGCATGATTTTGACACCAGGTGTCCGTCTCAGTGAGACCCTTTTGGAGGATGTCTGTGTCAGCCAGAGAGTCAATTATAGCCCCTAGTTTTCAGTCGTCTGCGAACTTGGTCAGCCATAGTCCTCCTGTGCTTGCCTGTACCTCTGAGAAGTATATGCCAAACAGAAGGGGTCCTAGGACTGAGCCCTGGGGAATGCCACATGTAACAAGTTTAGAGTCAGACCTAGCTCCTGCAACTCTCACCATGTGGGTTCTGTCCATGAGCCAATTGGAAACCCATCTTGTGACATAGGGGTTTATGTTCAGGCTGGTGAGCTTGTCTATAATACCAGAATGGGGAATGGTGTCAAAGGCCTTTGTGAGGTCTAGGTAGGCTGTGTGTATCACCTTTCCCTCATCTATAGCCTTGGTAACTCTCAAAAAAGTCCACCAGGTTTAGGAGGCATGATCTGCCCTTAACAAAGCCAAACTGGGTAGGGTCCAGTGTTTGGAGGTTCCCAATGTCTCTGTTAATGAGTTCCATGATGATGCACTCCATAGCCTTGCAGACCAAGCTAGTCAGGCTTATAGGGCAATAGTTCCTGGGGTCTACTTTGGCTCCACCTTTATGGAGCAGAATAACTGTTGCTGTGCACCACTCTATGGGTACGTAGCCTGTGGAGAGGCTGAGTTTGAACAGTGTGTTTAGGTGAGGGGTTAGTTCATCTTTGAGCTCATGTAGGGCGCAGCCTGGGACACCATCCAGTCCCATTTATGCTGTGCTTTTGGCTTTGGAGGGGGCTGTTTTAACCTGAGTGTCTGTGATTTCAGGGGCTCTACATTTTCCTGGTATGGTTACAGACCCTTTTGGGGGTGGGGGGGGGTGAAGTTTGCAACCTGTCTGCCAGGATGTTGGCAATATCAGCTGGTTCAGTGTATTTTGTGCCATTCTGCACTAACTCTGAGCAGATCTGAGCATTGCCACTTAGATTGTTGACATAGCTAAAGAATGCCTTGTGGTTATCTTTGGAGTCCTTGGCAATTTTTCTTTCGAAACTCGCCTTGGACGATTTTATGAGGGATGGTAGTTTCTTGCTGATACTGATCAGGGATGTCTTCCCTTCTTGGGATTTTACTCTTTTCTGTACTAGTTTCCTCCTTCTATTGTATAGCTTGTTTATGGCAGGTGTCCACCAGACTGGTTTCCTTTTCTTGGAGGAGTGAGTCTTGGTTTTGCTTGGGATAGCATGATCCATGCATTCTTGTAGGTGCCCATAGAATGCATTAGTAAAGGATTTTGCAGCTTGGACAGCATTATCCTTTAACATGGGGGCTTTGAGACTTTCCACCTCGGTCTTAAGTAATGTGAAGTTTGCTTTTGAAAAGTTTTTCACGATGGTTTCCTTGTCCGGGGGTGGGGGCGGAATGTGGATATCCAAAATGACTTGTTTATGGTCAGATCTAACCATTGAGTGGTTGACCTCTGGTGTGGAACACCGGTCGCCCATGTTGGTGATGACCAGGTCCAATATGTTCTCATCTCTGGTGGGAGTGTTGACTAGTTGATCCAGGGTGTTTGAGTTTATAAATTCTAGGAAATATTGGGAAAGGGAGTTAGTACTTGAGTAGTTCTCCCAGTTAATGTCTGAGTAATTGAAATCACCCAATATTAGGGTGTTTGGTAGGACATTTATGTTTCCCAGTGTTTCCAGAAATGGGAAATAGGGGTCCTGGGACATGGTGGCTGATCTGTAGCAAGCTACAATTTGAATTGCAGTTTTGCCCATTGTTAGTTGCATGTGGATGATCTCTGAAGCATCGTGCTGTGCCACTAACCTGGAGGTGTGGATATCCTTGGTGAATATGGATACTCCCCTGCCTTTTGTATTTTGGTCCTGATTCTGTGGCCAAAATGTATGGTATGAGTTGTAGCCTGGTAGTGCTGGGTTGCTCTCTGGAGCCTTAAACCATGTTTCTGTTACTGCACATATATCGATTTTCTCCATACTGAGGAGTGCCTCAAGTGCATGCATTTTGAGGTTTAGACTTTTGGCATTGAGTAGCATTACCCCCACATTTTTGTTACTTGTGCTATTTATGGTGGTGGGTTTGTCTTTTGAGCCTTGCCTAAAAAAGGCACTATGGGGGTGGCAAGAGCCTTGGCCATTATTTGAAAGCCTAAGGATGACAGGTACAAGCCATCTTTAGTGAAGCAGCGTGGCTTGTCGAGCATGTCATCCCAGGTGGACAGACACTGGATCCCATTTGAATAACACCAGAAACTTAGCCAATTGTGGAAATTGATAATTTTTTTCTTTATACCGTGGTATCATTCTTGGTGAGGGCAGGATGCTACTCAGGGTCTGGGTTATACCAGCCTGGGCTACGTGATCAGAGAACTCTTCCATGTCTCTTTTCATGTAGTCCAGGGAGGTACGGCTCAGGTCATTCACACCAACATGGACAATAACAGAGACATATTTGTACTTGTTCTGGAGTGACCTGAGTGCTTGTGTTATGTGGTGGATCCTGGCACCCGACAGGCAGCTAACAGTAACCATCTCCTTATTCAGCCTAGTGAGTAGGACGTCAGTGTGCCTGACTATAGAGTCACCTATTACTAGTATGTTGGGTATGTTATTTTGCCTTAAGAGCTGTGATTGTGTGGCACACTGGTTTTGTGAAGTATGTGTTTCATGGTTTGTGTTGGGGGGTGGAGGTTGCTTGGATGTCTGCTTTTGAGGTCTCTGTTGCTTTTGCAGATTTTTATTTAGAGCCTCCAAGTATGTTTTTATGTATTTATGTGTGTTTTTTGACGGTGCTGGTTTAATGGGTCTATGTCAGACTAGTTGTGTGATGCCAGTATTTCCCTTCTCCTCTTAACTTTTTGATCCAGTCTTCGGTTGAGAGAGCATAGCCTCCAGTTTGGCTGTATAATTGCATCTCTCGCATGTATTAGTGTTTGGTGGTAGGAGGAGAGGGTTGTCTTTGTACATGAGGCAGTTGTAACATTGCCTCAAAATGCCCAGATTCACCAGTTGGACTGGAGAGTACATCTGAAACTGCCCTTTAGACATGCCTGGATAGGTACAGTGAACTGTTTTACTGAATGGTTGGTAAGGTTGAATAGAGAGCCTTGTCCTCTGTATAGTATGGGGGGGGGGGCGTCTAGTGCTAGGGTTTATAAGTGCTTGTTATGAGTTTTGAGCAAGTGCCGGGCTGAGAAATGAATGGCTTGAGTGCTTAAGTTTAAAGTTTGTCTAGTTTCAAGGGAAAAATTGAAGAGGAGAATTTGTGGAGCCGGGAATAGTTATACCCTAGCTAACCGGCGCTGACCGGTGCGCAAAACCGGGCAAATGCGTTTTTTATAGCAGGGAAAGAGATAGAAATTAGCCCAAAATAGTCAATAAACTACTAATTTCTGGCCTGAAACCACTCCTCCAGAGACAGATAGGCTGCTCAAAGCTCCCCTTTCTCACAGGTGAACAGAGAAACTTCCTTCTATCCAAGTAAGGTATGGGTAAACGCAGAGATTTGTAACACAGCCTTGAATTCAGCACTAACCTGAAAACTGGACTATACTAGCTTAGAAAGGTGGGAAACAAGTATTTATTTTTCAGAAAATAAAGCAGATACAACCAAAAACACTTTAAATGCACAGAAAAGGATGCTTATTTTAAATATATATCAGTTCAGAGTTGTAGTCAATGCCCCTAGTAATAAAGTAGGAAGAAACACAAATACAAGAAAAGCAGATGAATAACGTGCAATTTTTTTATACATAAAACAATATAAAATGAACAAACTGATTTAAACAAGTTACACAATTAACCAGAAAAAAGCTCTTCCATGCAAAGGTCACCCAACTCTGTGAGAATGCAAGAGCAGCTCATGTGCGCAGCCCTCATCAGGTCACACTGGGGTTTTCTATCTGGTGTAGGTCTAGGCTCTGTCTGGGCCAATCCATACCCATGTTTGTGTTCAGGTGGATCCATTCTTAGGTAGCTTTGGATGTATGCTGCAGTTCAGTTCTTTGTCATGTTGAAGGCTGACACACCTCCTCATCCTCAGCGATCTTGGGCAGAAGTGGGTGTTATTAAGAAATGTTCAGACTTCCCACCACCGTGACTACAGGCCCTGTTCTGTCTGTGGAACAGCAGCCCCACAGCAGGCTGCTGCCACCAGTGTGATTCACCATGAGGATGTCGGTGTTCAGGTTATGAGAGGTGTTGTTTGTGCGCCACACATACCTGTTGGTATTCTGGCTGTGAGGTCAATCCCTAGTCTCATTACACCATAACACATTTTCACACCTGCCTTTGGGAGACATGATATGCTGTATTGCAATTTGTATCCACCCCTAGCTGTTTTTGGTGTGTGGCTATGCTTCCATCTTCTGACCCTACCCCATAGGCCAGACGTATGCAGAATATGGGAGAGTGTTCTCACAGGTAGTACAGAATGCCAGTACTAGCAAGGGGTTCCTACAACTCCCTCAGTGTTGCTGTATGTCCCCTGGAAACCTCCCTGGGCAGGTCTTGACATGTGTTGTCATCATTTTTGGAGTGACATCAGGTTTTTGTCAACAGCACTATTGTCCCATTTTCACTCCACCTTTTGACAACTGTCTCTACTATGTTCCATGGTGTATGCACTGCTGTGGTAATATTGTTGTACCCCACTCTTGACTGATAGCTTTCAAATATGAGATCTCTTTGCTGCTTTGTACGCTGCCTGCAAGCCATGGCCGTTGCTGTTGCAGGCAACTGAGAATATGTCATGGTTATCCCAGTTGGACAGCAGTCTGTTATTTGATGTTAGTTAGAGTGCCTTTACTTGATGACTGGTGTGTACCCAAGCAGTCTGTTTGCTGTCAGTAAATAACAAACTGCTGCAATAACATATTCTTTGAAGGGTGTGCACACATATGCATCCAGCACATTGTGGGGTTTGTATACTCCATATTTGGTGGCCAACAGGTTGATTGTTTGTACATGGAATTGTTCAAGTCATAGGTCACATTACAGTTTGGAAAAGATGAGTACTGGCATATCGTGGTCTCAATTTGTATAGACATCACAAACACCTGGCATCTTAACAGGGTTTGTACACTGTTTATATCCACTATATGACAGTAATGTTTCACACATGTCCCTACCTTAGGCCGTTTGTCCACCCATTGTCTTGCTCTCTGTCCTAAGTCTTGCACTGACAGGCCATTTGTTATGCTACAGGGATGATACATTCTCATCAGATAGGCCCCTGTGGTGACCACTGTGATGCAATGCAGTTGACTCCAACAGAGGTGAAAATGCACATAAAGCAATATGGCTATGAGTGACAGTTGTGTGCATGGTACACTGCATGGCCTTCACATGCCTGGGGTATTGGCAAACCACAACAGTACAATTGCATACTCACCAGCTGCAGGCTGCTGTCCCACATGCAGACAGGAGGCACCTAGGTAGTTGTGTGAGGGGAGTATGGTCAGTAGACCTACAAGTGGCATTGGTACAGGATGGATGCAGCAGGTGTGCACATGTACAGTACAGCACTGAATACTACACAATTTGCTGTCCTTCACCATAGATGTGCACATCTCTGCATTAGAAAACCCCATTCACAACTGCTATCTCACCTGACACATGTAAGTAGATACTCTACAATTACAAGTATGTCTGCTGCACTAGTCTATTGAGCTACACTGGGGCCTTATGTGCATACTCCTTATCCATTGTCTGGATGCCAACCACTTCCAGTATGTGGGGGGGGTCTGTACTCTGCTGTTGTACTGGGATGGGTACCCCAAGGTACCCATGGGGCTCCCTGGTCGGTGCCAGTTTGTCTGCAAGACCAGACCCCTGTGCTGTCCCTGGCCACCGCAGCAGCCCTTTGCCAGGTATGGCATATGAGGTCACTTTCACGATGCCAGACTTGCTCGTATGTACATGCGTGCAGGCCAACATCATTTACCCTGTTGACAAGGTTGTCCCACAGGCCAGCCCTCTCCTGCAATTGTTGCTGGCTCCAGACAAACATTATGGCATGGTTGTGTAGTATGGCTTCTATGATTATATTTGTCTGAGCCGCTAAGAATGTTGATCTTTGCTGATGAGACCTTGCCCCTGGGAGACATAACAAGGGAGACACATCATAAGACCCCATGCATTTGACAAACATATGTACAGAACCTGCACATCTACATTGAATACCATTAGCCACTACTCACAAACACACCATACCCCTGTCACATAGTGCTGTATCTGCATGCATTGCACTGCTGGCCCTGAGGTGTCAAATTCCCCCCAATGAGGTCTACTTCATTTCCTACTCCAGTACTCCTCATTCATGTCTGTGTCAAGGGACGACATTGGCCAACTTCTATGTGGATGTGGTGTGGATGGTGGCAAGCTTTGTTGTGACTACGGTGTGTAATGTTGCTGGGTACACATGCCTGATTTCATGTAGGATGCAGACAGGGATGTTATCAGGTGCCATGGATACCTACATTTATTGCCTTTCAGTAGGCAATATGTACCTGCTCACTGGTGATGAGGGGAGGGGTGTGGGTGCTGTGCATATCCAGCTATAGTGCTGCTGATCCAGGGGGTGATATTTGCCCTAAACCTATCTGTAGCAGGTTGCCTGGTGCTATGTTTTGTGTATATGTGGCCTGATTGACCACCATTACAGGGTGGGCTGGTATGTGGCCTCAGAGATTGCAGACATATATGAAGATGGCCTTGTGATTGGCCTTGGTGGATGTATCCAATTTGTACTCATCATTAGCTTTACAGTACTCCACCTGTGACCTTATATGCTTGATCAGACAAAGGCTGACTTGATGCCAGGTTGGTGCGTGCTCCTGATTTTGCCTGTACAGCCATTCTAGGGACCAAGTCTGTAGTTTCTATTGCTGCTGTCCACCACAAGCATTCAGCCTACCTTGAGGGGGTTGATGTTATCCTGTCGGGTATTGCTGAGGCCATAAAGCTATGTAGATTCCCACATAGTATTGTGTTGTAGGCTGCTATTTCCAACATATGGGATGACCTTCATGTGGGCCTTGCCCATTTACCTGGCCTGTGCAGGGGACATTACGGAGGTGTGGAGGCTACAGCTTCACATACAGTACATGGAATTACCTCACAGGACAGGACATGTGGAGACAGCCCAGCAACATGGGGGACAATGCTCCAGAGTTTTGTACAGCTTGTATGTCATTAGCATTGTTATACACATAAGGGGTTGCTACATTGACAGGGTTTGTCTAAACATGCATTTACTGGCTGACTTGACATCTGACAGTGATATGCCTCTGACATAGCTGTCAACTGGCATGTTGTCCACAGACTAGGGTTGCCACCTTTTCAAATGCCCAAAGTGGGACATTTTTGGTACAAACGTCAGATTTTGCAGGGTGAAATATACCCATGGCCAGTACAAAGGACATAACTTCACTTTTTTGCCTAAATAAAAGCTTATTCTTGTAGCATTTTAGTTGCTTATTCTGTTTCTTATAACATTTAGGTGTTTCGGATACAGAATAACTATTTTATGCAACTGTTACATAAAATATAGGAAATAATTTTGCCCTAAAATCTCAGGACATTTGCCATTTCTACATTTTTTTTGCAGGACACAACTGCCCAAATAGGGACTGTCCCTCGCAAAGTGGGACAGGTGGTAACCCTACCACAGACTGACCAGATGTTTGCCTAGTATGCTTGATCTGTTCCTATTTTTGTGGGGTTGGTAGAATCATGTGAGGATTGTAGTCAGTACATGTTGTCATCCATTGGTGTTCCACACATCATTTCCTTCAAGGATGTGATGTTACAAAAACACATATAACAGCAGCTACTGTCTCAATTTGTAACACCAATATGTGTGATATATCCCTCTTTCCAGCCCTCTGTCACATACATATGCCATGTGTTGTCCAGATGTCCTGCACTATGAGGTGCAGAGGTATGGTATAACAATTACCAAATGCACACCAGTTAACATAACAGTGACCTGGCAGACTCCTGGCCATGGTATGCAGCGGTAGCCAGGATTATCCCTCCACGCCCTGATAATTCTGTGGAAATCTGCACATATGACAGTATGTCTGTCTGGTCATTGTGAACAGACTGCCAAGGTTTTGTAGCAGTGTTGTGTGTTTATGTTTTTTAGGCTGGGTAGAGGGAGTAGCAGCTGTGAATGCCATACATCCTTTACCTATCGAACTCTGCATGCTGCTACAGCTGCTGGTGGTCTATCAGGTCTGTATGCTTGTAGGGACTGACTGTAACATGTCATGTAACACCTCTGGATTCCCAGTACACTGTGGATTGGGGCAGTATATGTAGGGGTAATGTGTGAGTGGCAAACAGTATGTGGTTGCTCTCAAAGTATTACACTGTCATGTTCAGTTTGCTTACTGGTATGTTGCTGTCACTGTCGTGCACTTGATTGGGGGTATGCACTTTCACACCAGTGTCTGTGTTCCACTACTATTACATCCCTGTACTGCCTGTTATATTTGCTACTGCATGTGTACAGCCCCAGAGCTGGACCTGGGTAGTGTTATGTCAGTCTGATTGTAGTCTGGACATTGCTCGGTAGCTCAGTGTAGTTTCCCTACTGTTGTATGTCCACATATTCATAGGATGTCCAGTTGTATGGCCAATATCTTTGGTCTGGTCCCCATAACTGTTATGTATGCATGACAAATCAATGGGATGATGTGGGGGCTGAGGTCAGTCACTAATGTGAAGCAATTGAGTTCTGGTATTGTGATATTTCAGTTGCTATATGTTAGGACATACACTGTTACTACATGAACATTCTCAGCTTATCTACTGACGTATTTTGTACATGTCCCTGTTTTCATGCTTTTGTCCCCCCACCTTGTCAGGCTTGGTCCACATTCATTGCATTAAGGGGTTCTGAGCATACCTCTCCACAGCCAGAGTTTCCACAGAATGTCCAGATGTTAGGTTCATACTTTTGTTCAGTTCCACAATTTATTTCTATTTGTATGGTAAATCACAGTGATGATCCAAGGATTTATGTCAGTAAATAAATGACATGACATGTCAGTTCCCATCATCATATCATTCAGTGATTGTCTGCTGAAACACACACAGTTGCTGTAACATGTCTTCATTTGTAACAATGATTTTCTAACTATGAACGTATATGTGGCCCATTCTTCCCCCCTTTTACAGTCTTTGTACAAGTTCCTTGCACTAACAGATTGGGAGGGGTTGCTCAGAGACATAACTGCACTGCATGTTTTATACATACACACACACACACACACACACACACACACACACACACACACACACACACACACACATATATATATATATATATATATATATTTTTTTTTTTATTTTATTTTCCTTCCGTTATATTTAATATATGTATATCTTTATTATGACTGTACGTTTGCATATGTATGTTTCATATATATATATATATATAGATATATATATATATATAGATATATATATATATATATATATCTATATATATATATATATATATATATAGATATATACATACACATACACACATATATATGTGTGTGCGTGTGTGTGTGTGTGTGTGTGTGTGTGTGTGTGTGTGTACGTGTATGTCTATATACAACACACAAAGGGTGCCACAACACTTTCCTCCTAATGTTGTATGCCTCTATTGAATGATATATTTGAAAAAGGAGCAGTAATTCCTACAGTTCAGTTGGTGTACTAGTACATTCTTCTGATTAAAATGCTCAGGGTCATAGTTTCAACACTTGGGACTGCTGTTTTTTTTTTTTTATTAATGTTAAATTACCTGTCTGCAGGATATTTTCGTTTAAGCAGGAAAGCACTTCACAGGTCTGATGGTATAGTGGTATGTTGGTGTGATTGTTGAGGGCATTGTCCTGGGTTTGAAACTTAGCTTGGTTGACTGTTTTGTTGCTGGGCAGAACAAGGTCTGAGTGATACCAACTGATTAAGGCACATTTATGCATATCATACGTATAATGTTATATTTTAGCAATAACCCACAGCTGTGTGTGGGTAATGCTGGATTTACCCACAGTTGGTGTGGTTTGGTCATGAGGGCAATGGCCTCATGACCATACAATGCCAACCGTGGGTAAGTCCGTCATTGCCCACACCCAGCCATGGGTTATTGCTATTATACGATGACATTATTTAAGTAAACAATACTTACCTTTCTTAAATAATGTCATTATATCCTGCCTCCATGCTGCCCTTCCACGGTTTTCCAGTATCCTGGGCCATTTCTGATGTATTGCACATGCATAAGGGATGTGTTTCCACACTTACACACTACATCAATGCTGTGCAGAGGTAGCGAGAGAGATAGAGGGATCTTGATTGCTTTTTTTAACATATCTCGATATGTTATACAAGGTGATGAACTCGTATAACATAGGGAAATATATTAAAAAGGCAACAGAGATCTTCCTTTCTCTGTTGAGAGGAAGATCTCCATTGTATTTTTTTATGATATCTTGCTATGTTATACGTGTTCTTCAACTCATCACACATAACGAGATACGCTCAAAATACAGCGGAGATCTTCATTTCCCCATTGTTATCTCTGCAGACTGGGAATAAACACAGGTGATATATAAATGAAAATAGTCCAGGCATCTGGACCTTTTTCCATTTGCATACTCTTGGAGTTACAACGGGCACTCTGGGCTGGCCAATTAGCATACTCATTTCTGTATGTTAATGGCCAGTCATTGTATGATATAAAATTAAACATGTGCATACACATTTATACTTTTACATTTACCTTCCATGACATCTCCCTATGTGCTTTCATTACATTATATTCTTGTGTGATTATACTGTATGGGGCATGTGTGTTTATATGGGGGTTTCACAGTTTTTCTTCAGTGACATCTCACTTTTGGAACTGCTACTCTACCTGGTTGACAAAAAATAATTGCTACATAATTTATGTTTACTACTATAATTTTAACACTAGTTTCAAATGATAAAAAAGGTTGCCTGTTTTGGGACTCAAACCTTGTATACCTGTATGTATAGCTGTAACTGTAACCACTACACTATAATGACTTTGACATATTTGTTATTTATTTTCATTTAACTCCTATGGGATGTTTAAACTGTAATGTACACACCCACTTAGCTACACTTAAACATCCCTTAGGGCATTATATACAAGGATATATTATTATTTTCTGTAGTTTATGGGGTGTCTATTGTGGTGTTGTGACAACTACTTGGGACTGTGTTTGTGACATACTGCAATGATTGGGCTTTCAGGATTCTGTGCATGTTTCATGCTGATGTATGACATGTACACTATTGGCTTTATGTATTTTGTGGGGCTAGGGTTGTGCTTGTGTACACTTGGAGGATTTATCCCGTTATGTGTGCATTTGCACACATTTTCTGCTTCTGCAGACTGCAGATGTGCCATACAGTGCTTTAGAAATACAGGGGGTGTGTCACAGAGGGTGTGACACACCCCCTGTATTGCTTTCCTACTGCTGTTTTGTTTTCAGTGTCCACAGACACTGAAATGCTCTATTTTGCATTTCAGTGTCTGTGGACACTGAATTACTGGCATAATATTAGATTAGACCTAAGATCTAATATTATGCCAGTATGGCTTTGGAAGTGCCATACGGCACTTTCTGAGCACAGGGGGCATATTTAGTGTCCGTGCACTTCACGGACATACTCCCTGCCCTTGCACACAGAACCATGTCTGTTTTAGAGCATGGCAGCGTGCCTTCATACATATGTATGGGGTGCTGCCGTGCTGCACGGGAACAGTCCCTTCCATGCAGGAATAAGCTATTCTTGCACGGAAGTTTGATGAATCCTGGGGATGGAGTAATGTTAGGTTAACAGGGTTTGTGTGGATATGGCTGTTGTGCATGATTTAAAGTCTGACATTACGGTGTTATGTGGTTGACATAACTCTCACCTGTAGGGCTATCATCATCCTGGCCAGAGTTTGGTGTCTTACATTTGGTGTGTTACTCACCAATATTTTGTCTTTATACATTCAGTAGCATACTTTGAGGATTGCAGTCAGTAAATGATTACATCCATGTGTGTTTCTGACTTCATATCCCTCAGGGGAGATATGTTGCAACAAACCCTGTTACACCAGGAATTTTTCTCAGTTTATAACAGCAATATGTCACTAATGCCCCTGTGTTTGTGCCTCTGTCCCCCAAGTCTGTCACCCTTTCTCCATAGGTCATGTAGTAAGAGGTGGATATCTACAGTACATCATTATTTAATGACTTCATTCCTGATATCAACCCAGTGATAGACCAGACTGCCAGACATGTTATGTATAAGAGCCGTTATATTTGCGGGCCAAACCTGGACATTCTTTTGGAGTCTGTACAATAATGAAGTCTGTGTACTTATGGCGATTGTTGACAGAATTTCAGTATTGTTTAGCAGTGTATTGTGAATATGTTATTTGGCCTGTGTATAGAGTGGGGTAGATGTCAGCTTTCTTGATCCTTTTCTATCTGATGTAGCATGCTGCTCCAGTTTCTGGTAACCTATCTGCTTATATGTTTGTAGGGGCAGATTGAGACATGTCCCATACCACAGTCAGGCATCAGACTACACAGTGAATTGGGCCAGTGTATGTAGGTGTAGTGAGTGACTGGCAAACATGATGATGGGTTTTGTTCACACAGTCCATATACTGTACTATGAATTTGGCTTACCAGTATGTCACTGTGACTGTGGTGTGATTGGTTGTGGGTATGCACTTTTACACTGGTGTCTGTTACTCTATATGCAATTACATGTGTGTTCCCCATAGCAAAACTTGTGGGTTGCTGTTGTGTCAATCTGCCTGTAGTTTACACAGTGCTTGGTGACATGCCTAGCAGCTGAATGTACTTGCACTAGTGTGATGTTATGTCCAGATATTTGTCAGATGTACTGTTGTCTGGCCACCATAGGTGTTGTGTATTTCTGACAAATCACTGGAGTGATGTGTAGATGTACGTCACTAACTAGTGGGAAGTAAGTGGGCTTGAGAATTGTGCTCTTCCAGTTCTGCCACTCCTGTAATTGTAATCATATGGATAGTTCAAGATAATGTATTCATCCAAATCAAGGGAGAAAGTATGTTTTTTAGTATTTATGCTACTTCTACTGAGCACATAGTATACTTGGCTTGCTGTGTCGTACGCAACAAATTGTATGTAGGCAGGATGGATAGAGTACTAAGGGGACCACATAAGAGAGCATCTGTATAATAAGATAGGCACAGATAATATTGCCCTGTCTAAGCATGTGAAAAGTACTTCAACAGCACACAGTTTTAAGTTTCAAGTTATAGGTAAGGTTGAGGTTAATAAACTAGTAAACCATCCACTAAATATCCCATCCCTCCAGAATCTACTCCAACGCTATCGCACCACCAGACCACTAAGATCCAGCAACAAAAATCACTTGTAGACCACTAAAGCCAATAACTCTGCTGGTGAAGCACTATTCTCTTGCACCATAGCCAAATTATGGAACTCCCTCCCACCCACAATTGCCTCCATACCATCATGCACCCACTTCAAAACTTTACTAAAAGCGCACCTAAAAACATGTGGGATATGCCCCTGCAACTCCCACTCTAATATCACCCACCCCATCCAACCACTACCTTTCTTTCCACTCCACTAACTACCTTGATTATAGCAAGCTCAGATGCTCATAAGCCTAGTACTTAGTATACAGCAGGAACTTCTTATTGTAACATTTGTTAATTTCTGTTATGTACTTCACAGATAAAGATTCTAGTTGTCTACTGATGTACTATGTTCTTCATCTGTAAATATGTTGTAAGTAATTGCTATGTTAAATTATTAATCGCTATGTAATCCAATGTAACTACTGTCTGTTTATTTTAACTGTGGAGCTTTTCTACCCGGGCCTCTGCTGAAAATGGACCTACGTCCAGTCGGACACTCCCAGTCAACAAATGTAAATAAATAAATAAATAAATGATATGTTAGAACAGACAGGAGGGTGTGACTGCATCAACTGTGTCAGCTTATCTATTTCAGTATTTGTAATATATCACCATTTACATGACTTTAAACCCCCCTTTATCAGGCTTGGTCCTGCTTTATTGCACTAAGGGGTTGTGTGTATACCTCTCGACTGACCAGATTGTTTCAGACTGTCCGGGTTTATTGCTCATACTTGTGGACTGCTCCACAGACTCATTACTGTGGTTTGTGTGGTACAGCACTGTGATGATGTCAGGATGTTTGTCAGTAAGTGATGGTGTACATTTAAATGTCATAACTGCCTTCCCTTATGACATGTATGCTGACAGAAAGCCTGTTACTGTAGCAACATTCTACATTTATAAATGCAATACTTACATATTATGTCCCCCTGCACTGAGAGATGGAGATGTATGGTGCTGAGGTATGACTCCACTACATAAGGGTGTTTTATATATATATATATATATATATATATATATGTGTGTGTGTGTGTATATATATGCGTGTATGTGTGTGTGTGTGTGTGTGTGTGTGTGTGTGTGTGTGTGTGTGGGTGTGTGTACACACACACATATATATATATATATATATATATATATATATATATATATATGTGTATAGATATCTAGAATCCTTTTTATATGTATATATATCTGTTATACACCTTCCCATATTTATCCATAGTTATCCTATATGTGTATAATTAGAAATACATACATGACTGTTTCCACAGTGTTTGATTCAGAGCAAGGTGGTAAACATTTCAAATAGTAAATCCAGTTTTTTTCATTACTCTTCAGTACCTGTACTGAATGATATATTTGAAAAATCAGCAAACATTTATACAGTGCAGATGGTGTAGTAGTATACTGCTCTGACTATGGTGTACAGGGTCTTGGGTTTGAGACTTGAAAGGGCTGTTTTTTGGTTGCTGGCCAGAACAGTGGCTGATGCAGGCAGGGTGATTAAACAAGTTGTAAGCAGTCTTCCTCTGCTTCAGATCAGCATAATGATGTCATACCTGCTCACCGTTCAAGGGATACCAGTAGCACTGGTGAGGTCACGTGTGAGATAGTCCCAGGCCTCCGCTTTGTACTCCGAGTCTTGGTACTGGCCTTGCAGCAGTCTCACTTCATGGTTTTGCACAAGGAGTCCAAACATGACCTTGGACTCCTGGATGCCCCAGCATTGTGCCCAAAAGCGAACACTCTCTCCAACTCCAGCCATGGTGCATGCATTGAGGAGCTACAACATGTTATTGGCTGCATTCCCACCTATGAGGTTTAAATAGGGCTGTTTCCTGCACCTTGCTGTGATTGGATGATTTTGAAAATTTTGAGCTAAGCTAAGCTCTGGGCACACCTGCTTAGCTAGGGTGGGCACTGCTTAAGGAGGTAGCTGCTAAGCAAAGCTTACCAGTGCGCAAATCTACTTAGCTACAGTAATTCCTGCTCAGCATTCATGTTTCAGCAATGCTTACAGTGCCTCTGCTTAGCTGAGCATAACTTAACATTGTTCAGCTTTCAGTTTTTGGACTATCATGATGGTGGGTTTCATTCATCATTTAGGATAGCTTATGATATGTATGTTGACCTTCCATAATATCCCCCTATGTGCTTTTCTGACATTACATTTTGTGTGACTACATCTATGGGATACTTGTGTTTCTATGATGGGTTCACAACTTCAGTACACTGACACCTCATCACATCTGGCCCTACTACACTACTCTGGTTAAGAAATATAAGTTACTTAATACATAAATATACAAATAAATTAAAACTGCACTGATTTCACATACAGAATTGAAATGGTTTTGGGGGACTCAAACCATGAATGACTACATACACAACTTATGCTCTGATCACTACACTATTGCACTACTGCTTAGGTTGGATGTCTATTGCTATTTAACTTCTTGTGCCATTTTAGCTGGGCTAAGCATAGTGAAACAAAGGGCAAATCCACACAGCTATGCTTAAACTTTATTGCAGATGTGAAACAAAAAAAAAAATATTTGTTGGGGGCTGTGCTTTGCAAACATTGACATATAACTTTTCACAGTATGTCCAGATTTTTGCCTTATATTCTGTCTACTTTTCATAAACTTGTGGCTTTCTGGCACATCATTAAAGATTGAAGTTTGAAAATTATGACAGATATTTGTGTTTTAGACTTCATACCCTTCAGAAAATTCATGCTAATGCAAAACCTGTTATTCTATCATCTTTCTTAGTTTGTAATAGCAATATTTAAAAGTTGTCCCCCATTTTTATGCCTTTGTCCAGATTTCTTACTCTAATGGGTTGAGAGAAAAACCTGTTATTCTATCATCTTTCTTAGTTTGTAATAGCAATATTTAAAAGTTGTCCCCCATTTTTATGGCTTTGTCCAGATTTCTTACTCTAATGGGTTGAGAGGAAAACCTGTTATTCTATCATCTTTCTAAGATTGTAATAGCAATATTTAAAAGTTATCCCCCATTTTTATGGCTTTGTCCAGATTTCTTAACTCTAATGGGTTGAGGGGTGTGACGAGCGATCTCGCTCTTTTTAAATTGCTGTATGGCAATTCTGGTGTGCAGGGGGTGTGTGTATTGTGAGAGCACTGCTCTCAGACATGCCCCTTGCACTCATACACACCCCCGTGTATGTATTAGAGCATGGCAGTGTGCCTTCATGAATATGCATGGCACACTGCCATGCTGCATGGGAACAGTCCCTTCCATGCAGGAATAAGCTATTCCTGCACGGAAGTTTGCTGAATCCTGCTGAATCTTTCTAACTACTTACTCTAGTTGTGCAGTGTCTGACAATACCTGTTGTTTACATTGTAGCCTAGCATGGCTATTTTTCCTTATCTGGTATGATGTCTGAAATAATTTTACAGTACGCAATTATGTTTTCTGTTCCAGGTTGCATTCAAGGACTATATTAAATAATGCTATTTGAAGGAATCCATTCTGACACTTCTGCTTTAGTATTCTTACCTAACATACCCTATTTACTTTTATGGGTCAGCAGCATTTCCATGTTGGATCTTAACTTCACACAAGGCCAATCAGTGATACATGTTGCATTTAGCAGCTAGGTAAAACTCTATGGCTGCACTTATGCTTTGTAAAGCACTAGATTGTTTAGCCAGGTATACAGTTGTTAAATAGGCTGATGGACTGGAAATGACTAATTTGATAATAGTTGAGGTTGGGGAGTGTCAGTCAGCAATAATATATACCAGTGTCATGGTTCTCTTAATCAACTAGTAGACAGAGCAGGAGCAGGGCAGCTGTGCTAAAATTATGATCTGTAATGATGAGAGAATCAAGTCAGTGGAGTGTCAGATGTTCAATAAATTAATTGCTTTACTTTTATACTGCCAGGAAGAGCTTGCATTTGTACAATGTACACTTTTTTGCATTTCATTTTATTCATCAGTTTACCGATTAAATGGATGTCAGAATTTTGGTGGAACAAAGCTGTCAACAATTGAAGAACTTTTTAATGAAGAGTATAGAACTATCTTGGAAAGGCAGACCTAGTAAGATGACCTATTACTTAAACAGGGATAAACAGGAAGCCAGTTAAGTGTTGCTTAACTTCCTTCATGATCAAAATGTAGAAAGATCAATATCTTTCACATTCTGAAGAGTCAGTCATGTTACATTAAATTATATTTATTTTACATTGTGATTTTCTACTTTTGTTCAAACTAACATTTCTTTGCCAAGCTGTTAATTTAATAGATTGATAATTAACTATTTTTTTCACAAACATTTACTAACGCTAATCCAGTCTTCATTATGCCTGTCCCCAAGGTGACATACAAGTCTCCTCCATCCGTAGTAATTTTAATGCTGTAAGTATGCCATTACTACTTTACACTTCTGTGTTCAGAAGGTTATTTAAATGATAATTTTCTAAAAATGTGTCTTGAAATGAAGTTTTGTTTTTACATAAAAGGGTATTTGCATGCATCTTTCTGCATGCAAATACTTTTTTATGTAAAAATAAAATGTTTCTCTGCTTTAAACATGCCCCAGAATTCAATAAAATCCAGGTAGACTCTTTGTAGAGCCTTCATGGAATGTATCCTTGTATACAGCCTTGGCTCATCACTGGCAGCATGCCATACATATAAATTATGGCATGCTTCTGAGGGAGATGACAGTAACAGGGATATTGAATCCATGCAAGCAGCAGTGTAAAGGCAGTCCTGTACTTGTGGACTGCCCAGAAAATGCCTGGACAGGTGGTAAGCACAGGACAGTATTTTTTATTTATTTTTTTATTTTTATGTATTGTTTGCATGGTGAGGCGTGGTGCTTAGCGATGCTGAACTGTGGTTATACATATACACTGGACATCTGCTATATATCTAAAAATAGAAACCAGATGTTATCAATTGTAATGTTTTTTTGGTCTTTCCCTGTTTGCATGGAGTGGCACAGTGCTTAGCAATGCTGTCAGACATCTAAAAATAGGAACCAGATGTATTTAATTGTAGTTGTGTTGTGCTTAACAATGTGCAAACCTGTGCTGAGCAATGCTAAGAGTCATCTTAGTAGTGTAACTGAAGATATACTGTTTCCCTGTACTATCCAAGTAACTAGATAAGTTGAGTCATGACCTACAGTGTAGTAGGTCCTGGGTTTGAGTCCTGACCAGTCATATGTTTTACATTTATTGCTGTGAAAATGTGTCATGTGACTAAAACATCAGTTTAATTTAAAATTAAAAAAAAATGTTTCATTTAGAAGAGCTGCGTGATGCTAAGCACTGCTTAAACATGGTCAACAGTCTACAATGTTTGTGCATTGCTAAGCTATGCTTAAACATGGCTTGTGTGAGTTTGAGTGATACTCAGCTTCGCTGAAATGGTTTGTGTGAGTTTGTGTGAAGCTAAGTGACACAGTGCTTTTTTGAAAATTACAGTATGACTTGTAAAGGCAGGAATGCAGCCTATATAAAGTCCAATAGGTGGGAATTTCACACCATTCACTGGAGTCTTCATTTGGCTGTCGATATACCTGGTAGTGTTGGAAAGGGAGCATACTTTCAGGTGTAGAAGTGGGATGTGCAGGAGTCCAAAGTGTTTGTTGGACTCCTGGTGAAAAACTATGAACCCCGGCTGCTGCAGGACAATTACCAGGGCTCACAATGTACATCTAAGGCATGGGGTTGGTTGGCTAGGGAACTTACTAGTGCTACTGGTATCCCCTGCACTGCTGAACAGTGTCATCACCACTATGATGACTTGAAACGAAGGAAGAAGGGAACCTTGGGCACCTGGGTCCAAGAAGTTCTGGCTGGGCAGACCTCACAGATATGAAAGTATATTTGCCAGTACTTTAGAAATATGCAAGCTGAATCTGTACAAAACTGATTTGCATAATGGTTGCTTGTCTTTCAACAGCTGCAATGTCCGGTCTCATGTAGGGTGCCTGACCAGGATGAGGCGAGAGTGTGGTAAGTAGGGAAACATCAAAGTAATATCATAATGCATAACATAATCTTATAATAAATTAGTTACAGAGTTTGCAGTCTTAACAGTCAGGTATGAAATACCTGGGACATGTAACATGTTTAGTAATGTGTCACTGCCTACCTGAAACTGTAGAACAAGTTAAATCAGGTAAACATGCAGTACTGTGTAATATAGCTTCCAGACATCAGTTAATGTTGTGGTCTACCAATATTAAGAGTCACTGTTTTGATCTGCCCATTATCTGAAATATGCGGTAGGTTGCACTCAATTAATGGACAAGATATATGGGTTATCTATTAGTCATATTTCACAGCTCTCCATGGCCTACATGCCAGACTTGAAGCAACATTATTCAAAAAATCTAGAGGGTGACGGTGCTTTGATATGTAATGTTTTCAAATAAAAAGTTTCACTATTCCTGTATTCACTGCATGTGTGTTCTAATCTGACACCAGTCAACTGTGAAATGTAAATGAATAAAGAATGCAGCAAAAATTGTCTGAAATAAATACCCAGAGTAAGGTTCAAGCCTGTGTTCTGCTCATTTTGTCTGACATAATGCTGTATATTCCACCCAGGCAATGAACATGGTATATGAATAAAGTTACTGAAGTCCTGGACTGCTAGCCATGTGTCTGAATGGTAGATATTAGGGAACATTTTCAATACAGTTTAACTCAGGAGTGTGCTTTGATAAGTAATCTTTTCAAATTAGTGTTCATTATTCCTGTAATCACTGCATGTATGTTCTAATCTGACACAAGTCAACTGTCATTTATTTATTTAATTAATTTATTTGACATTTGGTTACCAGGGTGGTCTGACTGGGTCTATAGAACCCATCTTCAGCAGAGGCCCGGAGAGAAAAGCTCCACATACAGTATAATACAAATACAGTATAATCCAATACAATACAAATTACATTAGAAATACTATACAAAAATAAGTTGAAAGAACAAACTATGTTACAAGATGTTGCAATATATTACTACACATTTAGACTGTTAAATGTTAATGAATAAAGAATGTAGCCACAAATGTCTGAAATGCATTTAGTATAATAACCAGAGCAAGATTTAAGCTGTGTTCTTCTCATTCTATCTGAAATAATGCTGAATATTCCACCCAGGCAATAAACACGGTATATGGGTAAGGTAATTAAAGTCCTGGACTGCTATCAATGTGTCTAAATGCCACATTTAAAGGAACATTATTAATGAAGTTTAAAACAGGATTGTACTTTGATAACTACTGTATTCAAGTGCTAATTATTCATGTGTTCACTGCATTTGGTTTCCAGTGTGATACCACACACAGCTATGCATGTGTGTAAATGTAGGGTTTCACACAAAATGTTGCAATAAACGTTGTAAAGGAAAATAATGTTTTGAGAATTCATGATATTGAAATAAAGTGCACATAATTCCTGCAGTCACTGCTTGTGGGTTCTAATCCCATGGCAGCCAGCTGACAAATAACCAGTGGTCTAATGTACTTAGTGTACCTGAACATACCTCTCAACTGTCATGTTTTGAAGAATGTAATGCTAGTGCCCCATATTACTGGCCATTGATTATCAAATACATAACATTACTTGGAATCCAATTTATTGGCAAACCTGTTCACAGAACCCCTTGGTAGTAATGTAGGAGCACACTATGTAAAACAATTCCCTGTAGTTGTGCCTGTGGACCAGCATTTTTTAGTGCTTGGCCCATACTGTCCCATGCTAACAGGCTGAGATGTATGTACGTGCAACATCATCTGCGCAAGAATTGCAGTCATGCTCACAACTGAAATTATATTAGTAGTTTGTGCAGTAATATTACCCACAAAGTTACTAATGGTATGCTTTTCTCTCTATCTCTCCACCCCTTATCGTCTTTAATTTTTTAATGTTATTTATTATTATGATTTGATATTAATATATTATTTGTAACTAACTGTTATGTTGGCCTTATGTACTATTTCATACTGGTTTGCTGTTAACATACTTTCCTTATTGTTATTTATTGTTGTGTTCCTCATAATATTATTTTATATGTCATTTAATTAATCAGTATTACCTTCCATTATGTTAATATTAACATTTGTTTGGTTATTTCTTTTTTTGACTTATGTATATAATTAATTTACTACAGTGCGACAAGATAGGATGGTTCCTGGCGATCTACCTACCTTGGTTTCTGTGGCACCAGGACCCATCATGTCTGGGCCACAGCCTGGTGGTGCCTCCTCTGCTGTCCCTGCACAACCTGCAGCATCAGGTAGTATGGCCCCCAGGCTGAGGCTGGGCCCACCTCAGGAAGTCGAGGTGGAGGGGGTAATTTTGTCATCCATGAGGAACTGCCAGGTGTGGTGCATGGGTTGCTGTACAGAACTGTTGGTGCATGCCTACACCAGATGGAGAACATGCTGTCCATCCTGGTGGGGCAGCCTCACCCCAACCACCAGCGCCCACCACTGCCACCACAGGTGCAGTGAAGGAGCAGTGCTGGCAGTACCATGGGTTACACTGCTGCTGTGTTTGATGCTCATGGGACTGGGATTCCACAACACCCTTCCCATCCAAGGTGTTCATCCCCCTGGTGTCACATACCAACCCTGTCTGCTGTCTTGCCTGTGTGTAAAAGCTTCATCACCTACCCAGCTTACCTCCCCCACATATACCTTTGCTCCTTCACCAACATTCCACTCTCACCGTAACAAAAAAAAAAAATGGGCACGTCCCAAAACAAAATTTTGTCCCATCCATACCTCTCCATTTCGCACGTATCCACTGAACACACATAATTCGGTCTAATTGGCTTGACAACACACTTATGTTGTTGTCACCCCTCTCTGAGGGTGACACTCAAAATTCAACTATAAAATCTATGAAAGTGCACAGTTGTTGCTGTTGAAGAAATGGATAGCTATGGTTCTATCTTACACCTATCCTGTACATCCCTCCTTGGCTTTCACTATGTTCTTCCACCTACTTGCACACCATTTCACCACTATCTTATGTCCTCATTTTTGTTTTCCTTAAAGAATTTTTTGTGTGACGTGGTGTGGTGCATCATTTCATTTAGCTAAGCTAAATAAAGCTACATTGATATGTGCCTTTGAAAAAAATATTGTGTTCAAAAAGTACACCTGTGCCCAATTTCAAATTCAGGACCATCGCACCTGCAAACAGTGGACCAACCCGCCAAGCCCCACAGATGCTAATTAACACAGGTGTTTTAATCAAAACAGAGTAATGCTCAAATTCCTGTCATTAAGTGTGTTGAAGCAATGCTGCTTATAGCGATGCACTGTGCAAATTAGCTAAGAAATTAATAGAAAAAAGTACTGTAATTGGCACTCTAGTACAGAAATACATCAGTGTAAAGCCACACACATAAAAGCTTAGATGTAAGTGAGTTATCTAATAGCAGGTAACCCTGCGATTGTATGTACAACATGTAAGAACACACTTGCTAAAACATCAATGGAAAATAGTTTTTTAACTGAAACTCTGCTATACAAATACAGTACTCTAAAGCCATACACATAGTAATGATGTAAGTGCAGTATTTCATAGCAAACTGTGTAATGATAACTACAACATGTAAAAATGCACCTGCTATAACAGAAACTGTGTAGCTCAGTCTGTAAAATGCATTAAGAGCTTTACTTTTTGGTGCACATGGTCCTGGGTTCAATTACAGCTGTGTTTAGCAATGAAAATACATGTATGTGGACATCAGCTTTATAAATTGTGATATGTATGTCTGTCTCATCACCTATGTATCTACCCAAAGGAGTACAGTTGGAATGTCTGCATCTAAATAATAGAAGGTCACAGGCCTACAGATAGGACCACTCTTAGCTAGTCCTAGTACAACACTGGAGAGTGCAGAGAATGTCAGGACATGCATTAGCCTGAATTTCCAGAGGATGTTGAAGTGTGCACTGAAATTGTGGCCCAGTAATATCATACTGCAGCCCACAATGATTTGCTGGTGATATCACACATAACCACAGCTGCACAAGTAACATACATATATGGAGGTTGAGCTAGACACAAAGGTTGCCAGCACACACTGAACGGGGGACTACCATGACATAACACATGACTTGGCAGTTGTCCAACTGTGTAATATCATGGTTAATGTACCCCCTACGTTTTTCTAGAACACACAAAGCATTTTGCCTTGTACTGTGTTACTGATACCGTTGGCTGACATACTTACCTGAAACACATACCATAATTCTCAGCGGGATGGGTACCCTCAATCTGGCTCTGCCTATACAACAAGGCTGCCACAGGTCCCACACTTACTCTTAAAGCTTGTTATCCTGCAGTGTGTTCACCCTCTCTGCCTATGCCTATTGCCTGCAGCATCACCTTCAGCTTCAGCCTGTAGCACACACATTTGTATGTAAAAAGTAGCTGCTACAGACATTCTCTCTGCCATGATGCAGTATCTGTGCCCCAGTAATTTCCAACCCAACATATGAGAAAGGGGTTGTAATCTACATTGAGGCCTTATATCTCACTCACTGGTTGCATGTGATTACCTGCTTATATTGCATATCAGCTGTGCTGGCTGCAATTATCATTTTAGAAGCAAAGATTGGTTCAGAGGCTTGTCAACCTGTTGGGTCAGCCTGGGATTCCTGCACTCCCACACAACACCCTGTGCAAGTGATGATACCTTTGCCACTTGTCATTCTTGTCATCAATGCAGGGAAATGAAGCCATGTGTCTGATGCACAGAGTGACTATCTAAATTACTATGTATTTGTTTCATCCTTTGTTGTCTTTGACATGCCACTTGTACTGGTCACTGACAAATATTGTTTGCTGCCATTTGTAATGAGTAAACCACACTATTTTGTGTACATTATATTGGATGATGTTGTAATGGCTGTATACTTACACAATGAAAGGTGTCTCGTAGAAAGGTTTATGTTTCATTTTCAGGATTGTGTAGGACACACCTATGGGTACACAGGTACAATAAACCCATTATCATCAGATGTTATGTCAGTACAGAAGAAAAATGTCTTCAGAAAGGTAAAGCAGTATAGGTGCATGGGTCCATAGGTTCATATGTGTATAACAGGCTAACAAGAACAATGGCTTCTTTCAGCCTAATCATGCATCCCTAATCTCTGACAAGGTCTGGTACCCTTGATAAGTGTAAGCAGGGTTTTGGGAGCTGACACATCTACAAGCTGTGGTGTACGAGATGAACCATCAATAATTTCCCTGTGTCCATTACAGACATTTGTCCTAAACCAGTTATGATTGTCTTGTTCTGCATCCCATTGTGTAACTTGCACATGATATGCATTACAGCAGAAGTGTGCTTCACATAGATGGGGAGCCTGTTACATATAGGGTATATAATGTGGGTTACATACCTGTCTCTCCAGCATGTTCTATTTATGCCACAGTCAAGGTGTAGCTGTGTAGAACAGGTAATTCTTGTGCTAGTCCTTTCTTGGATATGCAAGAGGTACACTGTGGGGTCTGACACCTCCCTGTATCGCAGTCATACACCTCCCCTCCAAAGCATGTAGGAGACAGAATACACAGTTACAGCCTTGACAAGGTCTGCATAGGACGTGTTATGTACACTGTGTATTGGTTTACTGTGGAACCTCTGTGTCTGTTACAGTTGTTAAATATGCCTGTGTAGTTATATAGCAAAGGTGGCATTGCATTCCATGATAGGTGTGATGAGTGCCAAATACAGTGCAAGAATGACATTCTGTGATTTACATGCCATAACCTTCTCTATAGGTTGTGCAACATTGAATGAATCCCTGCATCTTACCAACCAGTGAAAGTCAAAGGCTACATCACTCTCTGTGTCTATAAGGCCCTGACTAATGGGTCAATAATTGGAGATGTGCGGACTATACAATATTTTCCAGGGGTGGATGACTTCCAAAAATATAGTATTGTGTATTCCTTGGCATTTAGTATTTGTCAGTGGCTCACACATAGTAAACCAATACACAGTGTACATAACAACTGAATGTGTGTGTCAGTCCATCCTGGCTAATTGTGAGTTCTGTGTGGTATGGAGTGACAGCTCCTAATTTGCAGTTATCTGAAAAATGTACTCATTTGGAGGTCACTGACAGTGGCCGTGACTGCAGAGAAGGATGTGGCTAGGAGCGGTAGTCCCAGGAATGATGTGTGAAGGAAGTCCACTGGTGACTGGCCTCATTGTAGTGGTGGACTATTATTTATTTATTTATTGATTGACATTTTTTGACCGGGAAAGTCCGCCTGGGACAGAAACCCATTTTCAGCAGAGGCCAGGGAGAAAAGCTGCAAAACAAACATATCAGAAAATAGAATACATTTGTATATATATATATATATATATATAGTACATACATCAATAGTACATAGAATATATGCATATTACATATCACTTGTGAGTACAAGTAAGCAGAGAGCATTTTGGTTCATCAGATACACTGCTGTGGAAGAATAGGCAATATGATATTTATTACAGAGCAGATCATACACAAGTAAGGTATAGAGTTAGGGTGTCATGTTGAGTCTATTTGAATAGAAGGCAGAGTGGATTGTAGATTAGTCCATAGACAGTATGTTACATGGAGAGAGTTAGAAGGAAAACGTATGTACACAGTGTGTAGTATCTGGGAGAGAAGGTGAAAGTTTCAAAGTAGGCAAAGAGCGAATAGAGGATAGTGAGATAATTCTATTTCAGTTAGAGGGGTGGGAGTGAGATGGGGTGAGGAAGGATGGAAGAGTTGAGTAAGATGGGTATTAGTTAAGGGGTCTGCTAGAATGACAAAGGCAGAGACTAAGGAGGTTAGTTTTGATTTGCAGGTCATGGACATATCCAAGCAGTGGAGAGGAGTTTTTAGTGCCATTTTGAAATTATTGGTATTCTCTATACTGGTTATATGGCTGGAAAGACTATTCCAGAGTTTGTCAATAGTATAGGAGTAGAGACATTGACCTGCTCTTTTATTGGGCTTGTATACTTGTAATAGTTGTTTGTTGGCTCAGCGTAGGTTTCTGCTTGGAATATGTTTGTGCAGGATGGACTGTAGGGCAGGATAGCTATTGAGTCTGCAAATTATTTTTGTGTCATAGTGAGTTGTAGGTAGTCAAGATAGTTGGGGAATTCCAGCCAGTTTATCTGTCTGAGGGCATTGCAGTGGTGGGTATGGTATGTTGAGCCTGTAGCAAATTTGGCTACTTTGTAGTAGCAAGACTGAAGTTTGGTTTTAAGTGTCTGTTGCAGATTTGTGAAAATGGGTGCTCTATAGAATAGAGAGGGGGATCAAGTAGGTATTTGCTAGTGTCAGTCCGGTGCTTGCTGGCATGACTTTTTTGTGTCTATAGAGTGTGGAGAGTTTGTATTGGGTTTTTTAATAACTTTTTGTATGTGTTCATTCAACGTGAGGTTATTGTCTATGGTAATACCAAGTAACTTAACACTTGGTACTACTTCTATCTCTGTTTTATTTAAAGAGTAGATTTTGAAATCAGATGTATTAGTTTTGAAGGAGAATAGTAAAAGTTTGGTTTTGTCTGGGTTAAGTAATAAGTGAGCATTGCTAAGCCATGTTTCTGTAAAGGTAACCAATAGAAACTATCCAATGCTATCTTCCCAGATAATGACTGTCAGCCACTTAGCTATCCACTGGCTGACATACTAGTTTGTAAATAACTTGTACAGTGTTTCAGCAATGCCTGATGGCCTAATCTTGTCAAATTCCTT
Source organism: Protopterus annectens (assembly GCF_019279795.1). Classification (NCBI taxonomy): domain Eukaryota; kingdom Metazoa; phylum Chordata; order Ceratodontiformes; family Protopteridae; genus Protopterus; species Protopterus annectens. The sequence goes on from NC_056731.1 coordinate 1,396,737,647, forward strand.
CTCAGGCCATGGTAAGTGGAGTAAGTCATTCCCCCTCATCCATTGCATAGTTTAACACTCAATAAGGTCCACTGGTTAGGGTAGGCATGATCTGACATTGAACAAAACAAACTGGGTTTGGGGCAGTGTCTGCAGGTGTTCTACATTGTTACTGATCATTTCCATGATAAGTCTTTTTATGGCTTTAAATGTAAGAGTACTGAGTTATCTGGGACAGTGCTTGACTCTGGATGCTAGTTGCCCTGTGTGCAATTAAGTATTGCAGTTAATTCCATCATGGTTTTCAACAAGATAGTCATCCAAGATATCTGTGTCTGTATAGAGCACAGGCAAACAATGTAGGGGAAAGTCACATGTACACCCTGTGAAGGTAAGTAGGGTGTGCTTACACAGTTATTCTGTAGTTGGACACTACTCAAGCAGTGTGTAGTGAAATGGCACAATTAACTTGAGAGAAATGCTGACAAGAGGGGGTCCCCTGCAATGCTGGTGCCTAGCTATTACTACTGCTGGCTTCACCACAACCACTATCTCCTGGGATACCATGCTCCAATATTTTGTCTTTCACCAGAAGCAAAATGTTAGTACCAAGCTCAATATGAGGAGCAGGCCATAGCCTGTTTGTTCATGCACATAGCTGTCCCACATCATGCAAGGCTCTGTAGGCTTCACATACCCTTTTCCAGGTAAATGCCTTAATTAGCAACCAGAGCACTCATTTGAGTTTGGCATGTATTATGCCTTGTATTCCAAGGTTGTTAGGATTTCACTAGGGTACTGACCAGATGGTGAGTCGGAGCACAGCTGCAGCGTCACAATATAATGTTCAATGTCCAGTGACATAGATGGCCAAGGTTGCTCGAACAAGCACCACACTGGCAGTGATCCCTGTTGGTGACAATTTCACAGCAGTTCATGCAGTCTGACCTTGAACAGCTTCATGATGCACATCTGCGTGACATGGATTTGAGGCCTACTGTAGAGGATTGGCTACCTTTGGCCAAAGTGTGTGTACCTCACACATATCCTAGATATGTCATACTGTACATTTATGTAACTGGAACACATGTCTGTGTTCTCATATCATGTCACACAGCATCCAATTTGGTGTCTGGTTGCTTGAGAGGCACTGTAGACTAGCAAGGCCCAAGTAATGACTGCAAAGTTGAACAAGGTCTCTGAGCATGCACAGATATTCTCATCTCCACTACAAGGAGTGCCTACAGACAGTGTGTTTGAGACTGTCAACCAAAAGGGTGTAGCAGCATGACCCTAACTTAGCTGGAGTTGTACATTGTCACATTTGTAGGTATGCTATTGCGACCAAGCCTAATAAGATTATGGTTAATCCAAGGGCCACATGCCTGGCAAAGCATTGTACTCACTCAACCATGTTATGGTACACTGTCAGGTACTGTGTTACCTTAGAAGAATTACATAAAGGTACATGTTACAGTTCAGTATCTGGCAGGCCACTGCCTAACAATGGCCTGCTGTGAGGTACACACAAGCAAGACTCAATTGCTAATGGCATTATCAATGACTGCTGTCAAGATGTGGAAAGTGTCCCCACCCCTATACTCCTATGCCACACAAACACAATTTGTGAGAGATGTAAGAAGTTGAGATTCTTCATAAAATCCTCCAAAGCTAGTTATGAAAACAAAATTGACACTGATTCTAAAGACAACCACAAAGTATTTTATAGCTATGTCATTTCAATGGCAACACTCAGATCTGCTCTGAGTTACAGCACAATGGCACTAAATATACAAAACCAACTGATATTGCCAACATCCTGGCAGATAGGTCCAGTGCTAACTTTACCCCTCTATCACCCCCTAAAGGGCCCATCTCTATACCGGAAAAATGCAAAGTTCCTGTAATCATGGCTACACAGGTAAAAAACACACTCTCCAAAGCTAAGAACACAGCATCCATGGGACCTGACAACATCCCAAGCTGCATTCTACACGAACTACAGAATGAACTGGCACCCCACCTAAGTACCATGTTCAGTCATAGCCTCACCTCAGGCCTTGTGCCCACTGAATGGTGCACAGCGATGGTTATCCCACTCCACAAAGGTGGAGCCACCACGGATCCTGGGAACTACCACCCTATCAGCCTGATGAGCCTGGTTCTGCAAGGCTATGGAACGTATCATCATGGAACTTATAAAATATGACAATGGTAATCTCCAAACTCTGGACTCTACCCAATTCGGGTTTGTAAAAGGCAGATCATGTCTTTTAAACCTGATTCTTCTTTGAAGCGGCCACCAAAGCCATAGATGAGGGTAAGGTGGTTCTCACAGTCTATCTAGATCTTGCCAAGGCTTTCAACACCATCCCCCACTCTGGAATTATAGATAGGTATAAATCCCTATGTCACAAGATGGGTTGCCAACTGGCTCACTGACAGAATGCACACTGTGAAAGTAGCAGACTCTAAATCCAACTTCAGACCAGTGACAAGTGGAGTACCACAGGGTTCAGTCCTGGGTCATCTCCTGTTTGGTATCTACTTCTCTGAAGTACAGGCTAACACAGACGGTCTTTGGCTAATAAAGTTCGCAGATGACTGCAAACTAGGAGACATAACCAAACTCCTAAAGATGTGGACATCCTACAAAAGGGCCTCACTGAGACAGATGCCTGGTGTCAAAACCATGGCCTGAAGCTCAATGCCAAAAAGTGCATTGTCATCCCTTTTGGTAAAAACTCTGTACCCATGAACTACCACATAGGCAATAGTATACTTAACACCAAAAGTGTGATAAGAGACTTTGGGACACAGGTGGACAGTAGTCTCTCCTTTGATAATCACATCACCACAGTAGTCAGGACATCCTTCTACGTGGCACACCTCATCACAAAATGTTTCTCATCCAGGAAAAAAGAGGTCATTGTTCCCCTCTACTCATCACTCATTAAACCCCTTATAGAGTACAACACCCCTTTTGGTATGTACCTCACAAGACATCTAAAACAACTGGAAAGGCTGCAGAAATACCTAACAAAGAGGATTACCAGCCTCAAACAGATGCCCTATGCAGACCATCTCAAAAAACTCCAGCTTTACTCTGTTGAATACCTACTCAGAGGCGATCTCTGCCTAACATACAAAGCTATGTCAAACCAGAGCTGTTGGACATGCTCCACTTAAAGAAATCCCAGTCCCTCCGAGCTACATGTTCTAGGGACCTAAACCTTGTCACCACAATAAACAGAATATGCTGGAGGGAAAGATTCCTGTCCCAGAGACTTCCCATACTCTGGAACAAACTACCTATCTATAGCAAACAAAGCTCCTCATTAGCACTCTTCAAGAAAAATCTTGATGGTTGGATGGGAGATAGGAAATTCATCCTGGGGATCACTTCTGCAGCTCTGCTTGACAGGGGCACAAGAAAATAATTTTCTTGGGTGGCAAAAGCCAGGGTACCATTTGGGTAGACTTATATAGGCCCTAGGGCCAATAGCCAAGTACCTACCTATGAACCTATGTGACTATATTACAAACCTTGATTCCATGCTGTCTCACACACTGGTCAGTACATATGGCAATGAACAGTTTGCCAAAATGCACACCTCACCACATAATCCACCCATACCCACATCACAAACACCTACATGTGTGGAGCTCCTTACTAGACACATACACAAACAGCAGACACCTCAGAAACACAATTACAAGCTCACTACACATAATCATACATCTGCAGAGCACAGTACACATAATAACGCATGCACCACTGTCTCAATGGTCAAACACCTGAGGCAAAACACAAACTCAAATCTATTATTCATAGGTGATTACATCATGAGACACATTGATGTACCACTCACTAGGCTACATATGTGAAAGGTCATATTTAGCTGTCTGTGAAGTGCCAGAATACACCATACCACACATGCACTTAGGTCTGTCAACATCAGGTAACGTTATGATGACTTTATAGGTCCTGTTGGTGTGTACAATTTGAGACATACCTCAATGGACTGTATGCAGACACATGACTGATCTTACAGACTCTGTGTCTCTGGCAGGTATGCTCATAGCCTTCAGTTTCACCTTCACCTAGGATGATAGTTCAATACACATGGAAAATTACTGAAGTCAATAATTAGCTTATCATGTGGTGTCATTGTAAGGGGATCCAGTGCATCTCAGTTAGGGATGACTTGCTCAATGGACCTCTATGCTTTGCCACAGATGGTGTTCATCTGTCACACCTGGGAGATTTTGTACTGGCCAAGGCTGCTGACATCCCCATAGTGCATCATATAGGCGGTATCTCAAGGGACAATTTTCCAATGAGGAAACGCCATCTTCAAATAACATCACAGTTATGCTGCTACATGCTAGGAATGCCAACATTACATACCAGTCACTGGAAGGTGTCTCCACCTTGGAAGATGCAGACATTTGCACAGTCACACACACCTGGCTCAAGGCTGTGGACAGAACTGCAGCCATACAAGACTACATGACCTACCACATGATCAGACCTCAAAATGAAAGTGTGCCGGGTACTGCAGGTGGTGTATCCATATTCGTTAAAGATGCATACACATCCAGATTGGTTAAACAGTGTGATTCCCTGGAGACATTGCAGGTGCTATTCACTGCTGGTAGGGCACCTGATCAAGCCATTGCCAGATACAGGAGCAACTCCATGAATCAGGACACCTGTTGTACTTATTTGAATCTACTTGTGTCTATCAAGATACATCACAACACCATGGTGTGGGTTGAATTTCACTAACCACCAACTGTTTTGGTTACTCATGCTCAAACTCACTTGCCAAAATGTTAGTCCACATCCTTAACTACAGTGGCCTGAACTAGTGGAGTGACAGCCCCACAAGAGGAACTGACATACTGCATCAGGTGCTTACTAATGTGGGTGACCACTGTAACACCTCCACTGTGAGGTCCTCCCTGGTGAGCTCTGACCACAAATTGGTCTCCTTAAAAGTAAGGCTCACACCTGAACCCCTCCACTTGCAGCAAACACAGTAATAAACTTCAACAAAGCAAATTATAACCTCCTATGGGATGGTACAAGTAGCTTGACTGCATCTCTCCCCTCAGATAGGACAGGCAACTATGCCGAGTTCTACACCAATGCTTTATGCAAGCACCTGTACAACTGCATAGACTGGGCTGCTGTACTTGACAGGAGGAAAACATGCCCCTCATGGCACAGCAAACTGGGAGCAGTCATACAATCCCCTAGTCATGTCAATCTCCTACAAGAGGGTCATCATGAATAAATACTTGTTGACATACTCATGGCCAGAAACTCATGCAAATGTGTATGTGGTATCATTTCCATATGTGACACCAATGTTCCTGGTAAGTAACACATCAATAGCAACACCTGATGTACATACTGATGGGTGATAGATAGACCTGGCAACACAGGCCTGGCCACACAAGTTTACACCTACTTTACCATGCATCACCATGTCTCCCTAGTGGTAAGAAGGGAAGTACATGATGCTCATGTCATTAATGAGGGCACTGTTACCCGATAATGATGTAGTTATAAACTCCATATACTCTTCTCTCAGCATGACAATATTTGAGTGCAATGGCTATTTTGTCATGTACCTTTCCAAGCAGCAGTGGCAATTGCACACAACACAAAAATTCCTCAAAAGGGAACTTCAAGTCCCCAGTATCTGTCCTATGGGGATCGTCTGAAATAGCTGTCATTGTAGCTTGTGTCATATAGACTACTCAGATATGATCTCTGCCTTGCAAGCAGGGCAATGTGTGACCCTGCTGTATTGGAAATGCTGCATATCCATAGGTGGAATGGTACATGTATTACTCACTGTAAGGACATTAACCTGGTATGTGACATTACTAGCATATCCTGGTGGGAGAGATATGTCTACCAGACTTTAACAAATTTTGTAACAGACTCCCATCTAATGGCAAACAGTGCACCTTATTAGCTCTCTTCAGATGCAATCTGTATGATTGTCTGGATGACTGTCATCTCAACACATGGCTTCTGTCTGTGTCCCTCATGGAAAGGGGCACTATGTGCTGATTGTATAAATAAGGGTAAAAACTTTACTATGATTTTACGGGACCTAGGGGCATTAGGCTATTAATGTCCAATGATCCCATGATCACATATGCTGACGTAAAATGGTCTAACATCCACACACACAAACATGGCTTCAGTAAGAATAGTACCACTACTAAAGTTTTCAGAACATTGCACAGCACACACACTCCAAGTTGGCTGCAATTAGATTAGAACCCCTACCTATCTAATTGTACACACTACAGATCACAGTACTTAATGCATGCACCACAGCTTAAGTCTAATATTAATAGCTCTTTAGGTAATGTTATGCTAGATAACATGAGCAGACCTTGATGTGGTCAGGAATTTGGAGGCCCATGTCACCTGCTATAACCAAAAAACTGCAAAACCCTAGCTCTTTCTAAGTCAGTGTGGTGATCATATTTATTTTGTAGGGAGACACACACACACACACACACACACACACACACACACACACACACACACACACACACACACATACACACACACACACACACACACACACCAAGTGGCCTTGAGTGATATTAGAACCCCTACCTATCTAGTCTCAACACACTACAGATCACAGTTTTTATCACATGCACCATGGCTGAAGTCTGACATTAGAATGGCAGTTGGTAGTCTTAAGGTACAAAAGAAGAGGCAAAAGTCCACCATTCAAAAAAACTCAGTTTAATAAAATCACGATAAAAAGCAACAGACACCAGCAAAACTTTCGAGTAAAACTCTTCCCCCATTGCTTTTTATTGTGATTTTATTAAACTGAGTTTTTTTTTTAACAGTGGACTTTTAGCTATTCTTTTCTTTATTATTTTGCTTTTGTGCCTGAAGTTCTTCAGCTGATTGGGATACCTGTTTGGATTGTTGTAGTCTTAAGGTACATGACATCAGCAGGCCTCATGGGAGACAGGCGCTTGGAGGCTGTCATCATCTGCAAAGGTCAGGAAATATCAATGTGAGATTCCTGTTTGTTTTGCAAGGAGATTCAGGTGCGCACACACACACGCACACACACACACACACACACACACACACACACACACACACACACACACACACACACACACACCACACCAAGTGGCCTGGAGTGTGAGTAGAACCCCTGCCTACCTAGTCTTACACACTACAGATTACAATATTTAGCACACACGCCATGGCTGGAGTCTGATATTAAAATGACAGTTGGTAGTCTCAAGGTACATGACATCAGCAGGCATTGTGAAAGACAGGAGCTTAGAGGCCAGAATCACCTTCAAGAGCCACAAAATGCAAACCATTTCAGTTTGATAGTCAATGTGGGATTCCCATTTGTTTTGCAGGAAGATACACACACACACACACACACACACACACACACACACACACACACACACACACACACACACACACGCACACACACCAAGTGGCCTGGAGTGGGAGTAGAACCCCTGCCTACCTAATCTTACACATTACAGATTACAATATTTATCACACACGCCATGGCTGAAGTCTGATATTAAAATGGCAGTTGGTAGTCTTAAGGTACATGACACCAGCAGGCATTGTGAAAGACAGGAGCTTAGAGACCAGAATCACCTGCAAGAGCCAAAAAGTGAAAACCATTTCAGTTTGGTAGTCAATGTAGGATTCTCATTTGTTTTGCACATACACACATACACACACACACACACACACACACACACACACACACACACACACACACACACACACAGACACACACACACACACACCAAGTGGACTGGAATGAGAGTAGAACCCCTACCTATGTAGTCTTATACACTATGGATCACAGTATTTATCATACATGCCACTGCTGATGTCCATTTTATACTCGACTGCAGGTGACTACTCACAGACTGCATAAACTAGGCTTGTGGTGAACAATGTGTGGCCTGCAGAGTGACATTGCTTTTCACTGTTCTCTGCATCCAGTAACCTAGCAGTCAGATAACTATTTTTTATCCTAGCTATGTGGCTACAGTACCCATTTAGGCCATATGTTAGTGTTTGCATTTGGATGGGCAAGCCTGTGGTCAAAAACAAAGTGCTCTGTCAATGTGAAAGTAAGTGCATTATCTACTGCTAAACACTTACTTTTGCTCCTTTGAGCAACATTATATATGTAGCATGGTGCAGCTTTAATCACCATTATTAGGGTATGTATGACAATACAGACATCCAAACACATATACACATATATTTATGTCTGTAACAGAGGCGTTTATATAAGTATGTGTGTGTGTGTGTGTGTGTGTGTGTGTGTGTGTGTGTGTGTATGCCGATATATGGAAAGGGAATAGGAATGTATGTGTTTATGTGCGTCTACTTTGTTTTGTTGAATCTCATTTCACTGAATTTCATTTCACCCTGACCACTTTGCTGAAAACTAAAACTCATTTCACTGAATCTCATTTCACTGAACTGCAGTTAGTATATATGGCACTATGTACAGTACTGTAAGCAAGTAAAATGTATATTCCCTTTTCCCCACTGTAGTGTGATCCTGGAGTTAGTATATATAATTAGGGGGTGTGGGGATACAGCCCCCACATAGGGCTGTGTGGGAGGCATAGCTTCCCACTTAGTTTGAGTATATATTGTCTTCTGGAAAGAGTTAGTCACTGATGTTGCAACTATGCATGTCTGTTGTTTAAAATATACTGCTTTGCATTTTCTGGTAGAATACAATATAAAACAAACAAGGTGGGGGGGATACACCCCCCACACCCTAACTATATATACTAACTCCCTGACTACACTACAGTGGGGAAATGGGCATATACTTTTTACTTGCCTTACAGTACTCTACACAATGCCATATGTACTAAGTTCAGTTCAGTGAAATGAGATTCAGTGAAATGCGTTTTCAATGAAGTGGTCGGGGTGAAATGAAATTTACTGAAATGAGATTCAATGAAACAAAGTATACCTGTTTACGTATATGTATATGTGCGTGTGCGTGTGTATGTATGTATATATATATATATATATATATACATATATATATATATATATATATATGTAGATAGATATGTATATGTTTATATATATATATATATATATATATATATATATATATATATATATATATATATGCATATAAAATAGATAATATAGCTTTATGTAGAGAGAGATAGTGGCAGATATGTATACATATATGTATCTGTAGACATATTTATATATTGAAAGTCATTCTGAGTGGGAAGCAACTGAATTGGACTCTTCTTAACTAAGTGTATAAGCATGCCCAGTGAGATTTTCTCTAGTTATAACCTGACTCCAGCCCACACCTACCTGTACTCCAGTCTGGGATTTATGTGTTATATAAAATGACATTTGTCCCTGTTTCTTTAGTGCTGCACGTCACTGACAATGGCTACGACTTTCTAAATTTGTCTGATGTAATTAATATGTGACAGAGGTTAATAATATTACACCACATGCAGAGTGACAGTGTGTAAAACACAAAATCGTGATCTGTCACATCCAAAATAAGTGAGTACTTCTAGATTAGAAGCATGAATGGCCTCACACAAGCTAATTTCCCTAGTCCTTCCAGCCACACAAGCTGCTTGGCAGACAGGAATCATTCATCACACAATCAGCTGCATAATTATGCACTTTGGTATTTCTGCATTATGTAAGATATACAATGTATGATCAGTTTCTATGTTACTGTCCTGAGACTGCCTGACATGCTGATATACCATTGATGAGTTTCTGTTACAGCACTAACAAGGGAACACTGCTATGTTGGGGGTGGTAGAACACCACCACGTGTTCTGCTGGGTTACACAATTAGCCTGACTATCATGTCACCCCACTGTCTAATGTCTCCCTTAACTGATGTACCTGTAATCTGTTGCAGTAGGACTGCAAGAATATTCCATGCATGAGGCCTAGTAAATACTACTGAAAATATGATAGTGGAATGGGTATCTGTAGTCCCATGTGGATGTTATTTCTGTTCAAGTAGCCCACTATATTTACAGAGCCATACATACAATGTCATATCATGATAATCCATAAAAGTACTGTGTAGGTTATGGACCTACCTTGCAAATGCAGCAGGTGACACAACTGTAGTTCAAAGCTGACTCTGTCAGATGCAAGCAGTACACAGCTAATTCATGGGGAGGTACAGGATGAGTGGGTTGCCTGCCATCATTTTTAAATGCTGTATATGAGTAGGAGTAAGGTATCAGTCCCTAGGTCCCTAGGTTGTCAGTGAATGTGCTATGTGTTGTTTCTTAGCCAAAGCCAGGGCATACTGAGCACACCTACATCTGTTTACAGGGACATCAGTGTTGGGGGTTCCTCCTCCACATCCTCCTGTGGCTGTGGTTGTGGTGACCTAGGCAATGTTGGGAGCTGTGTATCCCTTCCCATTGTTGATCCTGCTGCAGTTGTTTCTGTAGAATCATATTGTGTAGCATAGCACACAGTATGAATATATGTGCACATGTGGCTGGAGAATACTGCAGAGCTCCACCAGATATATCTAGGCACCGGAACTGTGACTTCAGAAGCCCAAACACATGCTCTATGATGTTCCTAGTTTGTGGGCGTTTCTCATTATGGCATTCTTCTGTGGGTGTATGTGCATTTCTTTTTGGGTGTCATCATCCATTGTTTCAGGGTGTAGTCAGCACCCCCAGTAAATGGCCATGTTTGATGTCCCCCTAGCAAACATCTGATACAGCTGTGATGTGTGCCAGATATGGGAGTCATGATAACTGACAGGGCTGCCAGCATGCACATTCAGAATAATCCCCTGGGCATTACACATGACTTGGCAGTTGATGGTGTCATACCCTTTGCAGTTAACATAGAAGGTGGTGCCTTCATGTGTACATGAGTGCAATCTATGTCACCCAGTACTTCAGGGTAGTGTACTATATGGTAGAAGTGTTGCATATTCCTGCCCTGACCTCAG